>NC_090440.1:1095272598-1095610526 GCF_031143425.1 Pleurodeles waltl | reverse complement strand
GTAGGCAGGAATGTATTCTCACCTGTGTTTCACTGGAAATATTGCTGGATGACTGAGTCCCTGTTCTGCATGTCTTCTTCCTCTGCTTCCTCCTCATCACTGTCCACAGGCTCCACAGTTGCCACAACACCACCATCTGGACCATCCTCCTGCAGAAAAGGCACCTGGCGTCGCAAAGCCAAGTTGTGAAGCATACAGCAGGCCACGATGATCTGGCACACCTTCTTTGGTGAGTAGAATAGGGATCCACCTGTCATATGCAGACATCTGAACCTGGCCTTCAGGAGCCCGAAGGTCCGCTCGATCACCCTCCTAATTCGACCATGTGCCTCATTGTAGCGTTCCTCAGCCCTTGTCCTGGGATTCCTCACTGGGGTCAGTAGCCATGACAGGTTGGGGTAACCAGAGTCACCTAATAGCCACACACGGTGCCTCTGGAGTTGACCCATCACATAAGGGATGCTGCTACTCTGCAGGATGTAGGCGTCATGCACTGAGCCAGGGAACATGGCATTCACATGGGAGATGTACTGGTCGGCCAAACATACCATCTGTACATTCATGGAATGATAACTCTTCCGGTTCCTGTACACCTGTTCACTCCTGTGGGGGGGGGGGGGACCAAAGCCACATGGGTCCCATCAATGGCACCTATGATGTTGGGGATATGTCCCAGGGCTTAGAAGTCACCTTTCACTGTAGGCAAATCCTCCACCTGAGGGAAAACAATGTAGCTCCGCAGGTGTTTCAGCAGGGCAGTCAACACTGTGGACAATACGTTGGAAAACATAGGCTGGGACATCCCTGATGCCATGGCCACAGTTGTCTGAAAAGACCCACTAGCAAGGAAATAGAGCACTGATAGCACCTGCACTTGAGGGGGGATTCCTATGGGATGGCGGATTGCTGACATCAGGTCTGGCTCCAACTGGGTACACAGTTCCTGGATTGTGGCACGGTCTAACCTGTAGGTGATAATCAAATTTCTTTCCTCCATTGTCGACAGGTCCACCAGCGGTCAGTACACCGGAGGATTCCACCATCTCCTCACATGTCCCAGCGGACGGTGCCTATGAAGGACAACAGCGACCACAGAGTCAAACAACTGAGAGGTATGTACCCACAGTCTACACAGAACACCATTCATACTCAAAATGTGGCCTGTATGTGTGTTGAGACTAGGCCTAGGTATGTGTGACGCAGTTGGTAATTAGGCCATGTGGGCCCCTGAAATGGCGGCTGCCTGACCTCTAAAGTGGGACAATGGGATGTGTGGTAATTGCGCTGGCATTGTACACCGTCGCGGTAGGCGGTCGGAGACCGCGGCACAATTCTGCATTGGTTAACATTGGACCGTAAGGATCCCAGGAACCAATGGCGATGTACGCCGGCGGTGATGGTATGCACCTCCGTGGACGTGACCGCCGCGGACGTGACCGCCATTTTCTATCTGTTGAATCACTCGATACCTGATCTTCGACAGGAGAGGACCTACACTGTAAGTGCTGCTGTGACCTCGGTCTGGAAGAGACAATGGCTCATGCGTCTGGGGAAAGGGCCCCTGCCTTCACTGAGGAGGAGTTGGAGAAGCTCGTCGATGGGGTCCTCCCCCACTACACGCTACTCTACGGTCCTCTAGACCAACAGGTATGTACACTGCGATCATGTTGTATGGGCTATGCCTGTGTGGAGAGGGCTGGTCGTAAGAAGGAAGGGGGCAGAGTGCTGCGTGCATGAAAGACCGTGGGTGCATGTGCCACACGGCAAGGTTAGGGATGGGGGCCACTCACTTTGACGACGCAGTCAGTAATGACTTCTCTTCTTCCCCTGTACATTTCATGTAGGTCAGCGCCCACCAGAAGAAGGATATTTGGCGTGCTATTGCCAAGGACGTCCGGACCCTGGGGCTCCACCACAGACGGAGCACCCACTGCCGAAAAAGAGGACATTTGCCGCTGGAGCAAGAAGACGGCGGAGGCTCAGCTGGGGATGGCCTCCCAATGTGGGAGGGGTGCCCGTCGAACCATGACCCCCCCTGATGTTCAGGATCCTGGCGATGGCCTACCCTGAGTTGGATGGGCGCTTAGGGGCATCACAGCAGACACAAGGGGGTGAGTACACTCTCATTCAGCTGACTTTTCGCGCAGTGGAGGTGTCTGGGTGGGGGAGGAGGGCTGTGGATTTCCCTAGGCCAGGGCGTGTTCCGTAGCCTAGGCACCTCCGTAAGGCATGGCCCAGTGACCCCCCACCCCACCTCTGTAGAGTGCAAAGTACAGCTATTCATGCCCCTGTGTCATCTATGTGTGCATATGTCGTCCATAGCCTTGTAGGCCATTTCCCAGGAATTAAACTGCAGAGCCCAACAGCGTGACGTAGTGCAGGGGGCTTCTGTGTCTGTCTTGTCCGCCAACGGTAGCGGTAATCCATGCACTCAACATGTCTTTCTTCTGTCTCCCCCCCCTTTTTTGTGGTCTCCCTGTTCTTGTGTGCATTAGCATCATCAGGCGGAGGAGCAGAGGCACCGGAGGCCAGGGAGCTGCATCCCACATGGCCATGGAGGGCCCCACTACGGACTCAGAATACATCAGTGGGACGGGGCGAGGGGAGCACCACAGCGGGGACAGGAGCTGAAACCAGCGACACGGACTCGTACTCCCTTGGGAGCTTCCTTATGGTGGCGGCAACATATGTGCCCCCCACTTCTACAGGTTCAGCCGCCGCCACCCCCCCCTACCAGCACCGCCCTCCCAGCAGCCCCTCAGCCTTCGCCCGTGCCCGCTCACCCAGGAGGGTGGGCTTCACCTTCGCCCCAGGCACCTCAGCCCCTGCCCCTGTCACCCCTGCTGCCCTCAGTGAAGAGGCCATTGACCTCCTCAGGTCACTCACTGTTGGGCAGTCTATCATTTTGAATGCCATCCAGGGTGTAGAAAGGCAGTTGCAACAAACTAATGCATTCCTGGAGGGCATTCATTCTGGTCAGACGGCCCTTCACCGATCCTTTCAAACTCTGGCCTCAGCACTGATCGCAGCCATTGTCCCTGTGTCTAGCCTCCCCCCTCCAACTTCCTCCACCCAGACCCAATCTCCTGTAGCTCTGCCTATCCCAAGCACACCATCAGACCAGCCTGCACACACCTCACCACACAAGGGAAGCTCAGGCAAACATAAGCACCACACATCCCACAGGCACTCACGCAAGCATCACACACATACAGACACACCAACATCCACTGCCTCCACTGTATCCCCCTCCTCGTCGTCTCCCTCCTCCCTCCCAGTCTTGTCTACACTCACACCTGCATGCACTACCTCTACAGGCACTATGTCCCACACCAGCACACCCACCAGCACACCCCGCTCACGTGCAGTCACCACCCCCACTACCATTCACACGTCCCCTGTGTCCTCTCCCAGTGTGTCTGTGACGCTCCCTCCCAAGGTACACAAACGCAGGCACACACCCACCCAACAGCCATCCACCTCACTACAGTTTTCAGCGCATGCACCTGCACCCAAAGCCACAAAACGTACACCTCCTACAACCACCACCTCTTCCTCCACTCCCAAACCCCCTCCAGCTACCCGTCCCAGTGTGTCCAAACAACTTTTCCTGTCCACTCTTAACCTATTTCCCACCCCTCCGTCCAACTCATAGGTTCCGAACTAGCACCTCAGCCACAACATCTCCGGGACCAGTGGTGCCTGTTGTCATATGTGTGTGGAGTGCACCGGCCACCAGGCCAGCCAGTGTGGCACGGAGCCACAGCACAGCTAGTCCCCCCCTGTGAAGCACCAGAAGTTGGCCAGTGTCCGGCGGGAGAGGGGGAAGACTCCAGCCACCCAAGCCGCTCCCAGGGGTCCCGGTGGGAGTGTGGACTCAGCTGTGACTCCTCCCAAGGTAGTGAAGGGCCACAAGAAACCCGGCAAGTCTGGGAGGAGCAGCACGCCGGAGAAGACCGCCATCATCCCCACTGCCCAGGAGGTCCCCGCCAGCCCCATCGTCGCTGCTGCCCAGGAGGGCCCGCCAGCCTCATCGTCGCTGCTGCCCAGGAGGGCCCTGCCAGCCCCATTGTCGCTGCTGCCCAGGAGTGCCCCGCCAGCCACAGCCCAGCTGACCAATGAAGGACCGCCAGCCCCAGCCCAGCTGGCCAATGAAGGACCGCCAACTCAAGCACCGCTGCACAGGACAAGGACCGCTGCACAGGGCAAGGACTGCCAACTCAAGCACCGCTGAACAGGGCAAGCACCGCTGAACAGGGCAAGGACCGCCAACTGAAGCACAGCTGAACAGGGCAAGCACCGCTGAACAGGGCCAGGACCGCCAACTCAAGCACCGCTGAACAGGGCAAGCACCGCTGAACAGGGCAAGGACTGCCAACTCAAGCACCGCTGAATAGGGCAAGGACCGCCAACTCAAGCACCGCTGAACAGGGCAAACACCGCTGAACAGGGCAAGGACCACCAACTCAAGCACCGCTGAACAGGACAAGGACCTCTGAACAGGGCAAGGACCGCCAACTCAAGCACCGCTGAACAGGGCAAGGACCGCCAACTCAAGCACCGCTGAACAGGGCAAGCACCGCTGAACAGGGCAAGGACCGCCAACTCAAGCACCGCTGAACAGGGCAAGCAGCGCTGAACAGGGCAAGGACCGCCAACTCAAGCACCGCTAGCCCATGAGCGGCAGGGGCACTGACGCAACAGGGACCGTCACGGGGTGAGTGATGCACCCTGGGCACCAGTCCCCCTCCAGAACCAGTGGAGACATGCATCCACTACCTCTGTCCTTGGCAGGATGAAGCACTCTGGGCACCAGTCCCCCTCCAGAACCAGTGGATTATCACATCCACTACCTCAGTCCTTGGCAGGATGAAACACTCTGGGCACCAGTCCCTCTCAAGAACCAGTGGATTATCACATCCACTACATCAGTCCTTGGCAAGATGAAGCACTCTGGGCACCAGTCCCCCTCCAGAACCAGTGGAGACTGTTATCAACTTGAGAGACTGTGGCTTTGCACTCCCCATGATGCAGCAGTGGGCAACCCACCCACTGTATAGACTTGAGAGACTGTGGCTTTGCACTCCCCAGGATGGAACAGTGGGCAAACCACCCACTGTAGAGACTTGAGAGACTGTGGCTTTGCACTCCCCAGGATAAAGCAGTGGGCAAACCACCCACTGTATAGACTTGAGAGACTGTGGCTTTGCACTCCCCAGGATGCAGCAGTGGGCAACCCGCACACTGTAGAGACTTGAGAGACTGTGGCTTTGCACTCCCCAGGATGCAGCAGTGGGCAAACCACCCACTGTATAGACTTGAGAGACTGTGGCTTTGCACTCCCCAGGATACATCAATGGGCATGGTGCCCCCTCGTTGATCTGGCGTCATGCACTCATCCGGCTGAGGTGCCCCCCCTTCCCTTCCCCCTAAGGTGCCTTTTGTATTTCTATCTGATGCCCCTGCAGTGTTCTCTCTGTTTTGATCTGGTATTGTGTGTGGGCCTCGCCCATGCATTTTGGGCCCAGTGGTCCACGGACTATAAATGGTGCAATACCTGGACTACTAATCTTGGTGTATATTTTGTTAATAGTGTATATATGTTTATTTTTGCTTACTGAATTTTGATATATTGCAATCGTTCCACTCATTTCCTTTTGTCTTTGCATTCTTCCGGGGGGGTTGGGAGGTGTAACTATAATGTATAGATATGTATTAGTGTGTGTGTTGTAGTGGGTGGGGGTGGGGGTGTTGCATGTGTGTGTCCCTGTTTTTTCCCTCCCCCTCCCCTGTGTCGTAGGTGCAGTACTCACCGTGGTCTTCGCCGCCGGCGTTGGTGCTCCTGGTACAGGAGCAAGAAGACTATCGCATGGAGGATTTGGAGTTCCGGGTCCATGGTGTCCTCCTTCCTCGTGGAGTGTGATGAGGTTAGCGTTTTCCCTTAAAAATTCTTGTTTCCGCCGTGTTTTTATCCGCGGTGTATCCGCCCCGGAAAAGGTGGCGGATTGCCTGTCATAATAGTGTGGGCGGTACATTGTCCTCCGCCTGTCTGTTGGCGGTGACCGCCGTGCTGTTTGTTTGTACCGCCGTGGCGGTCTGAGTTTTAAAGTGGCTGTCTTTGTTGGCGGTTTCCGCAACGGTCGTAATTGCAAAATATTTACCGCCGGCCTGTTGGCGGTCTTACCACCGCTTTAACACCGTCCGCCAGGGTTGTAATGACCACCCAAGAGCCTGATTTAGATGTTAGCGGTAACAGTCCTGCCATTGACTTTTCAAAGGGAAATCAGCCCGCTGCCTTGATGATCTGTCCTCCATATGTAGATGTCAGCAGGAGCATGAGCGAAAGACCGCTCATGATTTGCCATAACCGCTAAGAATCTTCACCTGCGTCGAAGGCACAATAGGCAAAAGCAACTGGTGGTGGGACCACAGTCCCTTTTACTGCCAAGCAATCATGATGTGCAGTCCCACCGGCACAACTGTGGTGACTAAACCTCCACAACTGAGCTGGCAGTTTGAGAGCAAACCTTTTTAATGCTTTGAGGGTATCCTGCTGCCATGAACCTGCTGTTACCAATCCTCCTCTTGCTCAGGGGCCAGGTCAAAGGTGGAAATCAACCCCGTCATTGCTGGAACAGAAGGTAAGTCACAGGCATTCCAGTTACCCTCGGAGTTGTAGCTTCACATTACTACTGGGCTCCTTGCATGGGTCATTAATTTGTGTAAACACCACCATAATGTTGTGCAATCCTGAAGTGTGTAATGTTGAAGTCTGAAAATATAGCAGATCAGACCTCGAAATAAAAGTAGCACCGAACAATCTAGGATAGACTGCCTTCATGGCAATGGACACCTAAACAGAAAGCTTCAATAATCACAAACAGAAATGTGTCTGTAAAGGTGTGTGCAATCACATCCCCAAAATATCTTAAGTATCAGCTTAAACAGACAGTATCCTCAATTTGAACCAAACAATCCCATGATAATGTAGCAATTACACTACAACATGCTGCAGGTGAGTGTACACAGAATGCAATACAGTTTTTATTGGTGAACTGCAAACATGGCAGAGATGAATGAAGGTCACATGTGTGTGCAATATATCACAAACATAAGATTCCATCCAACTGTAAAGTGCCAGGTCATCTGTCTAATGCATATGTGCATATTATTGACACATCATGTCAAAACAAAACACAGATGCATTCCCTACTCACTAAAACAGAAACACATATAATTTTGGTGCAAGTGTCCAGTAACACATGAATGCTTGCACCAAAATGAATTTGTCCATCACTAATGTACAACACTAATGGGTATTTGTGTTGAGTATATGTGTGCGCGTGGATGTATGTGTAGTGGATGTGGTATGTATTGTGTGGTGTCTGTGGGTGTACTGTGCATGTGTGTGTGGTGGTAGGTGTGCTGACTGGGTGTGTGCCTGTGGTGTCTATGGGTGTTGCTCTAGTGGTGGGTGTACTGATGGTGGGGGTGTGGTTATGTTATGGGGGTACAGTGATTGGGGGTGCTAGTGGTATGTGTGGGTGTTGCTGTAGTAGTGAGTGCTGTGTCTGTGGGTGTGGTGTGGTGGTATTGGGTATGTGTGGTTGTGTCATGATGGGTGCACTGACTGAGAGTGTGCTTGTGGTGTGAGTGGGTGTTGCTGTGGTGGTGGGTGTTGTGTCTATGGCTGGGGTGGTGTTGAGGTGTGTGGTTGTGCAGTGGTGGTAGTAGTGTGTGTGGTGTCTGCATGTGTGTGACTGAGCTTGTGTTTTTTGCTGTGTTGGTATGTGCTACTTGTGGTTGTTGTTGGTGGTTTATGTATATGTTTGTGTGTGCTTTTGACAGTGCTGGGTTAAGGGATTTGGGATGGGAAAGGGGTGTGAGTCTGGGCATGAGGTTGGGGTGGATGGGACGCTGCAGCCAAGGAGGAGGCCAGACCCTGGAAAGACCGCTGTGGGCAATACAGGGCACTGTGAATGCCATCCATGTAAGCCTGCATCTTGATGTTCTGGCCAGCCAGCCCCCCTTGACATTCAATAGTATGATGTGGCCTCAGCTATTGTTCTTAAAAGATCAACAGCATCCTCATTGAGTGCAGCCTGGCACACCAGGGCAGAGGTGCCTGAAGCAAAAGTGATGGCAGCTGTTGGACCTGGCCCTTTTTACAGGGTCATCCCTAAATGTTTTGCCTTCCTTCTAGTTGTTCTGACCTCTTATTCTTGGCTATTGGACTCTGAGCACTTTTGCGCCAAAAATTTTACCGCCGGCTAACGCCATTTCGATGCGCTGTGCAGGCGTCAAATTTATACTTTGACTCACGGAGGCGCAACCACCAGGTGGGAGTCATTTTTTTTACGCACATCGCAGCGTCAAGTCGTAAAGGAAAACGTTGTTAAGGCGACGTAAATGACTGTGGGTCGATTTACGACAGCGCAACCCGGAAAGTGCCGTTTCTTTTTACGCAATAGCGTAAAAAATACCCGGGAACACTGCCCTTTCAGCAGAGGAGAGACAAAATGGATCCCAGATGCCACTACAGACCCCAGGAAGATGACAGCAGACCAGGAACCAGCCAGGATGATCCATACAGGAACCAGGACATATATAGAAAAAAAAGAAAGTGTTGCTTCAGTGCAGAGGAGCAGGAAATCCTGGTTAAAGAGGTGACAGAACACCAGCACCAACTTTTCATCACCTCTAATTTGCCAATCAGCAGGAGAGAGGCCATATGGCAACAAATTGTTGACAAGATCAACAGTGTGGCTGAAGTATGCAGAACAGTCACCGAGTGTAAGAAACGCTGGCATGACTGCAAACGTAGGACAAAGGAAAAAATGGCCAGGAACAGGAAGGCAACACTGCAGACTGGAGGGGGGAGTCCAGCACACCAGGAGGCCCTGGACCACATGGAGGAGATGGTCGCAGCCGTCATCCCTGAGGAGATCGTCACAGGGATTCAAGGACAGGACAGCGCAGACTACCACGAGACAACGCACATGCAGAGTAAGTCGCATGGGGAATTATAATGCAATAATGTGGACTGTAAGTAGGGGGGAAATACCACTACACATTGCATGTAAGTCAGCATATATATGGAGTGGCATGGGTAAAGGGGCACGGCAGGGGGGCATGCCCTGCACAGACAGAAGCTGGGGCACGACATTACACAACACCAACAACAGTCCCATGGGGGCATCCTGTCATGACAACAATGGAGCTAAGGGAAAGCCTCGACAGGTGGGAAGGCCACTACGTCAAACTTACATCCTGGCACTCGTCAGCCAAAATATCTCCTACATCAACTAGGTCCCTATCAGTAATCCAGTAGCCAAAACAACAACTGCAATGTAACTGCAACAACAGTTGACACTAACACCTCTGATCTCTGTGCAGCTATAGTAGCCAATGGCAGTAACCTCCCCATGGAACATACATACCTAAATTAGGGGGTGAGGATGACATCTGCAACAATCTCCAGAAATAAGACAAAGGCACCAGTACACTCAAATGTCAATGCCCATAGTTGTCACATACATCAGCCGAAGTAAACAGCAATAGGAGCCACACAGCACTAAGGACACACACATGCTGCATATGTCAGGGTCCTTCACATGCCTGGCTAACAAGGCAACATCACAAATGTCATACTGCTCAGACAACAACATTGAGGAGGGGACACATGCAACTGGTCACTGAAATACACCTGCACAGTCAGAGTACCAAATAGGACATTGATACTATAAACAGGGCAATCCAATTAAACACACATTACCCAACATCAGCTGGAAACATTAACAATGTCTACATCCATATCACATCGTAACATTGCCATGCATAGGATATGCCACATGTCAATTACAATTAGGTCAATGTGAACAATCAGAGATTGGGGCAGGTCCTGAGAGGCAAGTGTGCTGCCAGGGCAATCACAACACCCACAGCCAGTGAAAGGTCTCACCATAAGAATAGATATACACGGAGGGTCGAGTAGGACAAAAAGATGGCTATTCCCTAATTGGTACAAAGCAACACCTAGAGGCGATTAGGCAGACAAGTCTGATAACTCTATATCATACATGTGACACACAGGTGGGCCATAGGCCTATAACAATGCCCATATGAAGGACAGCAGATACCAATACCAAACAAGATCACAAAGTAAATTCATCCAAAGTCTTGCATGTTACGGCAAAAATGTCACAACACAGACACACTAATTGTACCCTGTTTCATTGCAGAGGAACATGGATCTCCTGCCGATATGCCTGTCCCTTATTTCCCTGATGACATGGATGACGAGCCCATAAACATTCCCCAGGAGACCATCCAAAAGGCCCTTGAAACCCTCCAGACCCCACCTTCAGTCACAAGGAGGAGCACAGAACAAGCAGCCATCACAGAAGAACCACCCACCACCCCAAATGCAAGACCTGCCAGCTCCTACACAGCATAGGACTCTGACGACACTGGCACCAGCTTTGAAAGAACTGTAGTTGGAGTACAGCGGGAGCTGGCCAAGGAGGTGCTGGTGGGGATGCAAACTATGGCAGCCAGCCTTGAGGGGGTGCGCTCGTGCATGATGTCATCTGCAGATCAGGCAGCAGCTATGCAAGCCCTAACATCCATACTGCAAGGACTACAAGAAACTATAAAGGAATTCACCACTGCAGTAAGGGAGTTTCCACAACACCTCGCACCCCAAACTTTCCACTGCATGCACGAATGCAATCATGACTCCCTCAGGGCTGACGTGGCTGCCTACCATCGTGATGTAGCTGCTATTCTCAAAAACCAGCAGGCCCTCCTTGCTGCAGTACTGCCCTTAAGAACTTCACAGGGAGCAGCCACCGGGATGTCTGACTCCACGTCTTCTAACACTGAGGTGTGTGTTGCCCCTTCACAACCAACAACAACAAGGACAAAGCAGGCAACACACACATCAGAAGAAGAAGACATGGAACAGATCACATTCACACGGAAGAGTACCCGGAAGCACTAGTCCCTGCACCATGGCCTACTTTTACCAAGGTCCTACGTTCTGTCAATTGCCAGTCTCACTACAACTATACTCAATGACTGTTCTGCTAACCACTGTATGACTTGTCAGCATTGCCAGTGAATGTCTCTCTCCTACTATTCGGCAAATCCTGTCCCTCTGCACTGTCTGTTACTTCACCCCAGCATGTCAGGAGCATCATCCACACCCCTTCTGTAGGATCACCATGTAAGAATGCACCAGAACGGACTCAGCAAACATGGACAATGTACATTTTGCACTACAGCACCTATCAATAAATAGCACTTGCACACCTAATATGTCTCTGCGTTATTTGACACATCAACTGTGCAGTAGATAACTCTAAAGTGCCTGTGTGACAACCATGTAGCTTGTCAATACAACTGTCCTTACATCATGTAGTCTGATACATCTGTGCAGTGGCCAGGATTGCATCATAGCCTGACCATCCTGAGGAGAATAACTGATGAAGGGACAAACCACACACAATTATGCTGTGTTGGACAGAATTATGCTCCTACTATAGCAATCCAAGTCAACTAATGGTGGCTGATAAATTTAGGCACGATGCAATACTAAAACATGAAATTATGCAGTATAATCTAAGCAAACACAACTAAACACAGCATCAATCACCCTTTCTGAGTATACTTCCATGAAGGGAAGTCATG
Source organism: Pleurodeles waltl (assembly GCF_031143425.1). Taxonomy (NCBI): domain Eukaryota; kingdom Metazoa; phylum Chordata; class Amphibia; order Caudata; family Salamandridae; genus Pleurodeles; species Pleurodeles waltl. The sequence goes on along the minus strand of NC_090440.1, from coordinate 1,095,598,835 downwards.
GTGAATTTTTGCACACATGATCTATGTCAGCAATGAAGACAACAAGAGAAGAGTGTTAACAACACCTCATCTACAAAGATGTCCCTGAACATCACACTGCAGTCCGACCTAATAAATTACCCACAATACCAAGTCTGGAAGCACACTTTGTGATGTAGAATACCTACTCATCAACACAAATCCTTGGTGATCCATGTAAACTACTAATGGTGGTCTATCAAATGGTGGATACTTACCAAGTTAGCACAGGGGTAGCTGCCATTTTAAACCTCTATTTTCTTTGGTGTGTAGCATAGGACCCAAATGTCATAGAAAAACAATCACCTACACTAATTTCAAGGCCATGATCAAGTAGCAGTTAACACATAATGCAAAGGGTTAACTATATGTTTATTCATATGTATTCACACCAGAGGCAACTAAGGGAAAAGTCATACCTACACTAATCTAACCTGACTACTCCTAACCCACAACTGTCCCTAACTAACCTAAGCTAAACTTACTCTACATATATAACAAATCGATCTAAACATCAAACCCCCACCCACCATTATGAGACAGGTCACATGCAGGACAACACATACTAACCTACACACATACTATACTATCCTAAACAATCATATATTTTTTGTGTGTTTTTTTTTTTTTAAACAGACAGGAATCCCAACATTGACCCCCACCCACCCACACAAAAATGAAAAATAGAAAGAATAAGGACCCCCCACCCTTCTCCCTAACACTAACTAAGCTAACAACCTATACTAACCTAACACTAATCCCCAAATCCCAACTATCATGACAAAAAGGAAAGAGGAGAGAGGGGAGGGATAAATTTAAAAGAATCAATTAAGTCCTAGAGGTTGGCCCTCCGTAGGGTCCGCCTGATGGACCTAACCCGCTTCTTAATGTACGCCACATCCTGGCTCAGCTTGTCCACCTTACGAATAAACTTGTCCATTTTCCTGTCTAAAGCCTGGAATGCCGCAGGGTCAATAGGAGGGGCTGCTGCTGTCTGTGTGCTGGCAGAGGTGCTCGGTGTGGGAGTTGTTGGTAGCCCACTGGACTGTCCTGCAGCTCTGAAATTGCTGGGTCCAGTTCGTGCTGCAAAGGCAGGGTCAACTGTCCCCGCCGTTGCTGGGGCCACTTGGGGAGAACTGGTGGATGTGGTGGTGGTGGCTTTAGTGGGCAACGTTGGGCCACCCTGTGGTGAGGCCCACCATGCTCCGGAGGCCCGATCCGCATGGTATTTTCGGGCCATTCGTCGGAACCCCGACTGCACCTGCAGGATGTGCCGGTATCTCATTGCCCGCCTTTCAAAATCATGCCTCTGTGCGGCACTCATGTTTGCAGCTGTGAAGAGAAAGGGCAACTATTTACCATAGGAAATGCATTGGGTGGAATAGCACAATGGGTCAATTGCACATTGCTTTTACTGTAGTTGTAACAGCTATTTTCACCACATAGATCATTGAAAGTCTCAGAGGAAGTACATGAGAAGCCTGCATACAAAAGGGCATCTCACACCTAGCATATCCATGTCTCTACATGATGGGTGACATCAGCCTAAACTTCTCATCCAAATAATTGGTAATGCAGCTGACATTATGGCTGCACCTCCTCCGCCTACTGACTTCACTACATATGTCAGTCTATGTGATAACAATCACAACCCTCAATATCTGCCATTTGTAATTGTTTTTTGCTAGTATAGAACTCATGTGCCATAACCGAGTGTGTTCACTAGGTTCAAAACAAAGTTGCAAATGGTCACAAGTATGTGTAACATACTGGTTGCTACAGTCCTAAATACCCTATTCCCAAACACATGGCAGTCTTTGAGGGTGGGGTGGGAAGAACAACCAACAATCCCATATTCAATGCACACCCAGGAGTGTCTAGAAAGGTCAACAAGTATTTGCCTCCACACACAACACCAGTGAAGGGCTAGCAACAAATTGGAGTCAGCTAAACCTTGTCCTATCCAAGGTCCACACATGTCAAAATGTACTGACTTAGGCCAACATCACATACTACCAGTGAGGCATATTTTACCACACACACAGAGGAGCAAGAACACCCATGATCATGAGTAGAATGTACACCTAGGCCATTGCACTCTAGTCCCACACACTTCTAGTTCAACTTGTGGAAGTACATGCCCCCGGAAGATCCAGCCTACAGTGTACTCAGTCCATCCTTAACTAGGGAAGCAGCATATTTCAGACAAGCCTTTTGCAGAAGCTATCTGGGAGAATGTCAGTTTGAAATGCAGACTCAGTCCGAGACAAGTCCCAGAGCAACTCTTACATTAACCAGTGTATTCCACATGACTCATCCCATTCCCCATAGCGGCCCCCTACTAGAATGGCCTACAGACCCAAAATCTGAGAAATGGATAAGCATAGGTCTACTCAAACTGAAGTGATATTTGAAATCCCACTAATGGAACAATACTAATGAATGGGCAGCGCATCAAACCTTGAATTCTGTTGAACACACAGTAGTCCATCATGCATCACCAGCAAACAATAAAAATAGCACACATGCAACACTCACTGTAGGTGTCGGGGTCCGCAAAATGAGCCACCTCTCCCACTGTGTACGGTGCAGGTCCACCTGCAAAGCATGGAAGGAAGAATATACTCAGAATCCGTGCACTGACAAACAATTGCAATTACAAAGACAATGTGAGAATATGACATGCGTAATGAAACACTTTCACACATGCTCATACTTCATGGAATAATTCTTGAGCAACATTTACATTGGATGAGTGTCCTGCTACAGATACACACCCTACTACACACATGCAGTGGCCTGGACAGTCATGTGGTGTCAAAGATGCACCTCCATTAGTATGCCCCAACAATATATGGGTGCATTCATCTCATCATGTGCATCCAAGAGAGACATCCAAAAGCTGGTTACTTGAGGACTGCATGACCCCTCAAACTCAAACAGCCTATGTGGTCATTTTCTCCACACACCAACCAGACACACATGTGACATATGTGTGGACAACACAGCTAACTTCAATTGACGTAAAGGCAGCACTCATTTATAGCATCATATTGGGTTTACAAATGTCAGTCTAGCTATGGCGTCTACATATGTAGGTATGATGTTTCAACATCCATTTTTCACTGGCTATTGTGACCTGTAGAGTTCAAATTGAGTCATTAACGGGTTGCTTGTCTGACACAAAGGCAGCACTACATTACATACTGCTACAGGCAACCGGTATGTGTAGAAAACATGAGCTACCTGACTGCTAGCATTTGTCTTCCTTCACATTGTGCAACAATTACCCAGTAGGTTTCCCTAACATTACACACAGTCAGCTACTTATCTGGCAGATTGGGTAACAATCATCACATGTCCCCACACAGCTTTCAATTGTGCACATGTAATTGATGTGTACTCATCAACATGGCCACCAATCCTGATTCCCAGGTGGTCCAGCAGATCTTGCTCCCTGGATATCAGATCAGCCCAGCGGTGCTTAAGTTGATGGTCATTCCTCAGGCTACCATAGACACGGACCAAGTGATGGCGCACCTTCCCCCACCGGACTTTACGGGCCTCCGTGTGATACCCCTGTATCACACGACCCCCAGCCTCCAGCATGAGTGGGAGGAAATGGCAAACAAGCCATATAAATCCCCCCAATTCCTCCTCACCCATCCTGGCAAGCCGTGGCCTACCTGACATATCAGCACTGACAAAGTGGAAAAAGTTGGAGAAAAAGGAAAGGGGGAAATGGGGAAAGGTAGAGTAGTGAAAAACAAAGAAAACTTAAGAAGAAGAGCCCAACTAACCCCTAAATTACACTACCCACAACAGACTCCCACAGACAATAAAAGAAACACTGGACTTGACAAAATAATACAATACAGACTCAGACAGTATTCAACAACAAGACAATGATGACAAAAGCACAATAGAGAAGGTACACTGGACACAAAAGCACTAAAACACAGGACAACACTTTCCACACAGCCACACAGTCTAGAATAATCTGAGACTGCAAAGTGAAAGTGAAAGTACACCCACAGTACAGAATCTGTAAACAGGATATCCTATTACATCACATCCTGCATAAAATGGCCGCCGTTAATTTTTTTCCGCTATGCGTAATTTTTTCACGCATACAAATTGTGCGTCATATTTTTTGACGCATAGGAGTGCACATAATGCAGAGTCAAAAAAAATTCATCATTGTTCCCTTATATTTGTTTGATGCTTATTTTACAGTTCTAGAGTTGAAATGTAAGCCGCTGGCAAATATGATATCCAAATATGAAAATTAATTTTGACTCTGCATTATCTGCACTCCTGTGCATCAAAAATTATGACGCCCAAGCTGTATGCGTGGAAATATGACGCATTATAGAAAAAAATGGTGGCCATGTAATGCTGGTTAGTAATATATTTATTTTTATTAGATTTTTTTGACTCAGCATTATGTGCACTCCTGTACGTCAAAAATTATGACGCACAAGCTGTATGCGTGGAAATATGACGCATTATGGATAAAAATAGAGGACATGTAATGCTGGATAGTATATCTATTTTTCTTTTTTTTTTTGACTCAGCATTATGTGCACTCCTATGCGTCAAAAATTATGACGCACAAGCTGTATGCGTGGAAATATGACGCATTATGACAAATATGTCTTTAATTTGTCAAGTTGTGAAAAGAATTTTGTCATGACCAAACGGTGCTAAGTGATACACATTTGGGGTTAGCTATGGCAAATGTCCCTTATAGGATGTATAGAAGGTATTCACAGTGCAATAGTAATGATTGCTCAGAATGGTTATTACTCATAATTGTACACATATGTGGGTAATTGCTGATGGCTAATTTCAAATTATGAATGGGATACCAGGATGTATTCCTTAGCAAAAATGTGTCCACATTTATCACAGTAATCAAAATTATATATAGCCCAAATAGGTAGTGCAATTGTCACCTACACTTTTTAAGGGGGTAACCATGTCCTAATTACGAGTTTATGTATCTTATATGTGTTTTACTTTTGACATGTAGGGCACACATGCGCCTTATGCATGTGTGTGCTTCACATGTGCATATATCATGTATATTTGGGGGGCGGTAGAGGTGGACTTAGGCCCCCAGCACCCTAGGGTTTGCTCTTCCAGACTTGCTAATTTATCCAAGGGTTTCCCAAATTCAGTAATGCTAAACCTGCAGCAGCAGGCTCATGGAAGCAAATAGGGTATGATTCACTGTTTGTCATTCTGTAATCCCATTTGCCCATTTGACATTTGCCCTATTGATTCTTTGGAGAAATCTGACATACCATGTTGCATTGATATTTGTAGCTAAATCTCAACATTCCTCATGTGCTGATGACAAATAGGTTGTTGATCTATGTGGCCCTTTATGCATTACCTGGTTTAGTGGCATGTTTCATTCTTCCTGCTAGGTTACAACTGGGACACTACTGTGATCGGCTGCTTGCAAATATTTTGTTGATTGGATGGTACATGTTTATGTGTTTGGTCCAATATTGATCCAGTATCAACTGTCAGGGTGTATGTTGTCACTGTAACTTCCAGGTCTCCTCATGAGTTAGTGGCAGCTAATCTTGTTTCAATTGGGCATTGTTTGTAGCAAAAATGGAGAGAAGCCATTGAGGACATGGTCACCTACACATGGATGGTCCCACCCTGTCACTGAACACGTGTAATGAGACTTTCGAATGGGCAACCTTGGTGTGCTGAGTGAGAGAATGTCTCAGGTGTCTGGATTTGGCATGTGTCATTGCAACATTTCTACTCCAGTTGGCCTCTGTGGATGGTAATGTATCATGAAACATCATAGCCTCTGTGCAGAAGTAAATGGCTGGTATTCAACACACGACTCATCTTTATCATTTGAAAAAGTGTTACTCAGCGTTTTGAACAGTCAGGGTCCTCATATGTGTAACCTTTTCATGGACATTATCTGAGGTTGCTGGCTTTGATGGAGGCCATTTACACCATCATACACTATGGTCCTGGTCCACTGTCACACTTTGTAGTTTAGGCATTAATGAAGGTCAGACAACGGAAGGGCCAAGATTTGGCTATTCATGGGCACTGTCACAAATCGGATGCAAATGACAGTCAGATGATGCACTACTATGTATTTGAGTATACATTGATGAGGCTAATGACAAATTAGTGTCTGAGGTACAAAAGGTTTTGGACAGCACGTGTGGTCCATAGGTGGACCCCAGGTATCTGTAGAGTGACCCACGGACAGGTGCCAGTCAGGCTGACAGGATGCTGGGTCAATCAGGAGCAAGTTCTTTCAGTAATTACATGATCACGTGTTCTGACTAGGACTGGTCAGAGGGAGCATTAGACAGTTGAGATGTCACACTGTGTATGTCCTGTGTTGCTTTGAAGGTGACACATGAACCCTGTTAAAGTTTTCAACGGCAACATTTGTGTCAAAGCTTAATGATGTAATAGCCCACATTCAAACATGTATGCAGTAGGAGGCATCTGCAGGGACGGGGCATGTACATTTGGGTGGTGTGCATGGAGGGGATCAAAGGTGTGGCCTCCATCTGTGTCTCACTAGTCCTGTCAGATGGGATTTGCTGATAAATAGCCTACAGTACCTTTCACAGAGGAATCAATCTACAGGTGATACCAGGCCTTATAAACTCCAAGGCAGTGTATTATATGAGCTGAGTTCCATGCAGTGAGATGGTAGTATGACAATGGTAGGCATAGTAAAGGGTGTGGCACACTGGATGACTCTTGTGAGTGTGTGTGTGTAGATGAGGGAATCTCAGTGTACCCAAATCGGCATTCCAGGGACCTCTTCAGACAGGTGGGGTGTGAGCAGCTGCAAGTGTGTGTAATGTTTTTAGAAAAGGGCTGACATGTAGATGGGATGTGATGTGCTGGATGCTTGTCATAGGTGTAGCACTTGTGCTGTGTATGTTCTGCTTATGTGTAACTCTAGTGACAGATAGTCATTGCAATGATAGTAAGTAGTTGGAATTACTGTTGGCAAGAGTCTAGTACTACATTCCTGTTCCTGAAGCATTAGCATGTGAACTGCCTGATGTATGAGGCCTGTTTTCCCCTAGTTGAGTGATGGTGTTTTAGTTGTGTGCCATCTGCTGCGATGATCCATGTTTCCTACATGTATGTGAGTCATATGTGTGGTCCTCAGCTATTGCCCTTCAAAGGTGAACTGTACAGGATGTCTGTCATTTACATGGTGTGTGTATTTGACCATTGTATGGTGGCCATTACATTTGTGGTGTATTTTTTAGTGTCATGATTGTTATATCATTATTGCTCAATGAGACGACATTCTTCTTCAGCTATTTCAAGCTAAAGGTGGGCAGAAAAGAATAGGCCAAACCATGATGTGGTGTTTGTTATCAGTGTTTATTTACAATAGTGCATTAAGTGGTGATAGTGATAATTATGAAAATAAATTATTTACAATGTGCTGGCGCCTACGCACTCCAGCAGCCGTGTTTGGTTGTTCCCCCTCCTGTTGCAGGCCAGCATCCTCCTCTTCGTCGTCTTCAGGCATGTATGGGTCTGGTTCCAGGAGGGGAATGTTCCTTTTTACACAAATGTTGTGCAATATGGCACAAGTGAGTATGATCCTACAGACCATCTCTGGGGAATATAGTAGGCTACCGCCAGTGATGTCAAGGCAGCGGAACCTTGACTTTATGATCCCAAAGGTGCGTTCGACAATGCTGCGTGTCCTCTTATGGGCATCGTTGTATGCCCGCTCTGCAGCAGTAGTCGGGTTCCCAAATGGTGTCATTAGCCATGGCTGGATGTCATACCCCTGATCAGCTGAAAGAAAAACACAAAATGGGATCATGTAGATGTAGCTGGCACTATTGAAAAGACCTTTAATGGCAGTAGTTGTCTTGTGTTGTCTGTGACTCTTTTGTGTACTAATGTGACATCCTATACTTGTAGGCTATACCATCTGCATTGTGTTTTTTCCTTGGCTGAGCAAGTGTTTGTCTGCTAACCGTTTGTCAGCAGTATGTTTTGGGATTTGCAGTAGAGTGTGCCCTCCCTAGCATTGTGACTTGTGATACAGGTGTCCGTGTGTCTTCACTGAGGGTGAGATGATAGTTCCATGCACATTTAAATTTGGAAGTGTTGTTAACACGTTCATATCAAAGTACCCTGTACATCCCATCCCTTGAAACTTCTGCAATGTATTAATGTAAAGGTCATTGTGACACTTACTTACAATTTGCAAGGTGACATTTAGGCAACCACACTCATTAATGTCTTCACATTAGGCTGTACAGTAAATTCCAATGTGTGACAGGTTCAATGGTGAGTTAAGAAACAAAGCTAGCGATGTCAGGACCTCAGTGTGTTCCTGTCGACATGTTGCTGTTGTGGTGTATGTGATGTGTGTCCTAGAGGGTTGCTGTGCAGTGTGTATATAAGTAGGTTTTTGTACTTACCAACAAGTAGTCCATTGCCATACCGTCCATCCTGGAAGTGTTGGTTGATGGTGCAGTGACGGAAGATGAATGAGTCATGTACACTCCCAGGATATTTAGCCACGATGTTGGTGATCAATCCCTGGTGATCGACTATGACCTGCACGTTGATTGAATGTGTGTGCTTCCTGTTGCGGTAGAGGTGTTCAGTTGCAGCAGGTGGCACAAGGCGTACGTGTGTGCAGTCGATTGCACCAAGGATGTGTGGGAAGCCACTGATGGCATAGAACCCCTGTTTTGTTTCCTGCTGCTTCTGCAGTGTGTTAGGGAAGCAGATGTGGAGGGGTGTCAGGCGAATGATGGCATCCAGTACTTTTGGCAGAAATGCGGAGAATGATGGTTGTGATATTCCGCCAACCAGGGCACCAGTTGTTTGAAATGAGCCACTTGCCAGCATGTGAAGTACGGCAAGCAGCTTTGTTTCTGTTGGGATAGTGCGGGGTGTCACTAAAGTGGGGGCCAACTGCGGTTCAATGTTTCGCAGCAGCTGCTGAATGGCCTGCCAGTTCAACCGGTACCTCTGGATGATGTCGTGTTCCCTGAGGCCATGCAGGGTTGTTCTTGGGCGGAATATCCTCTCCTGCCTTCTGCGCTGCCTTTGGGGTCCCTGCTGGTGGTGTTGTAGCTGCTGTTGTTGCTGCTGGGCTCTGCGTCTACGTGCACGCTGGATAAAGATCACCTCCATGTCTCCCTGTTGCTGCTCTGCTGCTCTGCTGCTCTGCTGCTCTGCTGCTCTGCTGTTTGTTCTGTGTGTTTTGATTAAATACAGGTATGTTTGCCCCGTTTTAACGCCTGCCCTGAACCAGGCATTAAATTTTGACGCAAATCGGGCTTTGCGTAATTTGTTTGCTCCGCCTCCCGGCCGAGAGTCATTTTTGCCCGGAAGCATAAATACGACACACGGCCGGGTGCGTCGTTTTTTGGACGGGAACGCCTACCCTGCATATCATTAACGCAGGGCGGGTTGCCGCATCCAAAAAATGACGCACACGGTGGATTTTTGTCGTCCGCGGGCTCGGGCGTCAGAGTTTAAATTTGGGGCAACGTTTGCGCTGATTGTGCGTCAAATTTCTTTACGCACAATCGCCGCAAACGGAGTATAAATATGCCCCTTAATTTGCCTGTAAGTCTCATGTACAGTGGTATCCCTACACACAGGCCCTGTAAATTAAATGCTACTAGTGGGCCTGCAGCACAGCTTGCATCACCCATAGAAGTAGCCTTTCAAACCTGTCTCAGACCTGGTACCACATGGGCTGCATGTGCAGTTAACTGCCACAGGGACCTGGCATCTAAATTTACTTGCCAGGCCTGGAACTCCTCTTTTACTACATGTACGTCACCCCTATGGTAGGCCCTAGCTAGCCCTATGGGCAGGGTTCTATGTATGTAAAAGTCAGGACATATGCCTGGGTGTGTGGCCTGTCCTGGTAGTGACAAACAGCCTATTTGGTTTCTCACTGCTGTGAGTACTACCTTGCTCATAGGATTGTATTGGAAATGCCCTACCTTACGTCTAGATGGTATTGTCTGATCTACGAGGGGTAGGCCTGGGCCAAAAACTCTGCTCTACTGGGGGAGTTTGTGGAATTCGGCAACTCTGCGTTCAGCGGAGAACGCAGAGTTACCGATAAACTTCGCACTCAGCAATGTAGCAGAGTTTTTTTCTATTTTCTCCTGTTGGCACGAGACTTCTGTCATTTTGCACGTGCTACAAGTGAGACAAGAGACTTCTGGTCTCTCGCGAGCACAAACAAGATTTTTTACCCACTTGCAAGAATTAGTGCAGCACCAGCAACTTCCGGTGTGTCTTTTTTGGCGTAGGCGAGCTTGAGTGAGCGCGATCAACTGCTGCTGCACCTGGCGAAGCTGAAGCAGCTAAAATCTACAACTTTGAGTGAAAAATCCTCTCTTATTGACCGTTCACGTTGATATTGTTGTGCAAGGAGTATTTTATCAATTTTGTTTTTTCCAACAACAGGAAGGGCCCCAGAGACTCCAACTTCTAGTTCCTGTCCAACAGGCTTCTCCCACTACTTTGTCTATCTCCTGGACACATTTCACTTGGATTTCGAGATAGAAGGATCCCTTTTTTGTCTCCTGGATATATCATTGGATTTAAGGACTTTGTTGTATTTGAGATTTCACAAGTAATTAAAGACACTTGCATAAGGGTGTTGTACAACTTATTTGTTTGATAAGGGGCACGCACCAGGATTTCAGGATTTATCTGTACTTTTATTCAGTTTTTGTATTTATTGTGTTGGGTGGGGTGCCTTTAGGGCCTTAGTATGGTTTTACTTGTAATTTTTGTTCTACAAAGGAAAAATGTTTTACAGTTGACTACATTTTCTCACTGTTTTGTTTTGTTAATTTGCAATTTTCATTAAATTGAATGTCAGTGTTAAGTGGCCTAGCCTGCTAATAGGCTAGGCCTTCCAGCAGTAGCCTCATCACTAGTAATAGGTGCATGATGAAAAAACAACTGTTTGTGGTGTCTGTGTAACTGAAACACCATGGATGACATTAGACTAAAGATAACAAAATGTTGTTTGGTGGTATTTCACATTTATTTCTGCAAATAGTGTTTGGTGAAGCTATCGTACATGATGCCTTTGTATGATGTGCATTGTTGTAAAACATTTTGCCCCCTCAATTTTAGTTTTTGGAATTACTAATACTGAATTAATGCTGTATTTTTTCTCCTCTACCAATACCTTCTTTGTCTGGCCAGTCCGTGAGAATGTTTGTCATAGGCTACCATTTGTCTTTGTTCCCTATGCCATGTGGCCAGTGGCCTTTTTTGTATAGTCAAAATTATAGTCTTATACCTATATGTGTTTCTTGTTTTCTATTGTTCTGGCTTGTAGTTTGATGTGGCTGGAGGACATTGTTTTTAGGCAGCCAGTCCCCCTGCATGTATTCTTCTTTGTTGTGGTGGCCATGCCTCCTTGCTGGTTGTTGTTTGACCACATGACTGGCCGACATTTTCTGTATCCAGCCAGTGTGCTCTAGGCCTGCATGTGTTTTTCCTTGTGGTGGCCATGCCTCTTTGCTGGTTGTTGTTTGACCATATGGCTGGTGGCCATTTTATGTTTGCAGCCAGTGTGCTTTAGGCCTGGATGTGTTCTTCTTTGGTGTAGTGGCCATGCCTCCTTGGTGGTTATTGTTTGACCATGTGGCTGGCGGGCATTTTGTACAGGCATCCAGTGTTCTTTAGGTCTGCAGGTGTTCTTCTTTGATGAGGTGGCCATGACTCCTTGCTGGTTGTTGTTTGACCATGCGGCTGGTGGCCATTATGTTTGGGCAACCAGTGTGCTTTAGGTCTGCATTTGTTCTTCTTTGTTGTGGTGGCCATGCCTCCTTGCTGGTTGTTGTTTGACCATGTGGCTGGTGGCCATTTTGTGTAGGCATCCTGTATTCTTTCGGTCTGCATGTGTTCTTCTTTGATGAGGTGGCCATGCCTCCTTGCTGGTTGTTGTTTGACCATGTGGCTGATGGCCATTTTGTTTGGGCAGCCAGTGTGCTCTAGGTCTGCATGTGTTCTTCTTTGTTGTGGTGGCCATGCCTCCTTGCTGGTTATTGTTTGACCATGTGGCTGGCGGCCATTTTGTACAGGCATCCAGTGTTCTTTAGGTCTGCAGGTGTTCTTCTTTGATGAGGTGGCCATGACTCCTTGCTGGTTGTTGTTTGACCATGCGGCTGGTGGCCATTATGTTTGGGCAACCAGTGTGCTTTAGGTCTGCATTTGTTCTTCTTTGTTGTGGTGGCCATGCCTCCTTGCTGGTTGTTGTTTGACCATGTGGCTGGTGGCCATTTTGTGTAGGCATCCTGTATTCTTTCGGTCTGCATGTGTTCTTCTTTGATGAGGTGGCCATGCCTCCTTGCTGGTTGTTGTTTGACCATGTGGCTGATGGCCATTTTGTTTGGGCAGCCAGTGTGCTCTAGGTCTGCATGTGTTCTTCTTTGTTGTGGTGGCCATGCCTCCTTGCTGGTTATTGTTTGACCATGTGGCTGGCGGCCATTTTGTGTAGGCATCCAGTGTTCTTTCGGTCTGCATGTGTTCTTCTTTGATGAGGTGGCCTTGCCTCCTTGCCGGTTGTTGTTTGACCATGTGGCTGGCGGCCATTTTGTTTAGGCATCCAGTGTGCTTTAGGTCTGCATTTGTTCTTCTTTGTTGTGGTGGCCATGCCTCCTTGCTGGTTGTTGTTTGACCATGTGGCTGGTGGCCATTTTGTGTAGGCATCCTGTATTCTTTCGGTCTGCATGTGTTCTTCTTTGATGAGGTGGCCATGCCTCCTTGCTGGTTGTTGTTTGACCATGTGGCTGATGGCCATTTTGTTTGGGCAGCCAGTGTGCTCTAGGTCTGCATGTGTTCTTCTTTGTTGTGGTGGCCATGCCTCCTTGCTGGTTGTTATTTGACCATGTGGCTGGCGGCCATTTTGTGTAGGCATCCAGTGTTCTTTCGGTCTGCATGTGTTCTTCTTTGATGAGGTGGCCTTGCCTCCTTGCCGGTTGTTGTTTGACCATGTGGCTGGCGGCCATTTTGTTTAGGCATCCAGTGTTCTTTAGGTCTGCATGTGTTCTTCTTTGATGAGGAGGCCATGCCACTTGCCGGTTGTTGTTTGACCATGAGACTGGTGGCCATTATGTTTGGGCAACCAGTGTGGTTTAGGTCTGCATGTGTTCTTCTTTGTTGTGGTGGCCATGCCTCCTTGCTGGTTGTTGTTCGACCCTGTGGCTGGTGGCCATTTTGTGTAGGCATCCAGTGTTCTTTAGGGCTGCATGTATTCTTCCTTGATGAGGTGGCCATGCCTCCTTCCTGTCTGTTGTTTGACCATATGGCTGATGGCCGTTTTGTTTGGGCAGCCAGTATGCTTTAGGTCTGCATGTGTTCTTCTTTGTTGTGGTGGCCATGCTCCTTGCTGATTATTGTTTGCTCATGTGGCTGGTGGCCATACTGTGTAGACAGCCAGTGTGCTTCAGGCCTGCATGTATTCTTCTTTGTTGTGGTGGCCATGCCTCCTTGCTGATTGTTGTTTGACCACATGACTGGCCGACATTTTGTGTATGCAGCCAATGTGCTTAGGCCTGCATGTGTTCTTCTTTGTTGTGGTGGCCATGCCTCCTTGCTGGTTGTTATTTGACCATGTGGCTGGCGGCCATTTTGTGTAGGCATCCAGTGTTCTTTCGGTCTGCATGTGTTCTTCTTTGTTGTGGTGGCCATGCCTCCTTGCTGGTTGTTATTTGACCATGTGGCTGGTGGCCATTTTGTGTAGGCATCCAGTGTTCTTTCGGTCTGCATGTGTTCTTCTTTGATGAGGTGGCCTTGCCTCCTTGCCGGTTGTTGTTTGACCATGTGGCTGGCAGCCATTTTGTGTAGGCATCCAGTGTTCTTTAGGTCTGCATGTGTTCTTCTTTGATGAGGTGGCCATGCCTCCTTGCCGGTTGTTGTTTGACCATGAGACTGGTGGCCATTATGTTTGGGCAACCAGTGTGGTTTAGGTCTGCATGTGTTCTTCTTTCTTGTGGTGGCCATGCCTCCTTGCTGGTTGTTGTTCGACCCTGTGGCTGGTGGCCATTTTATGTAGGCATCCAGTGTTCTTTAGGGCTGCATATATTCTTCCTTGATGAGGTGGCCATGCCTCCTTGCTGTCTGTTGTTTGACCATATGGCTGATGGCCGTTTTGTTTGGGCAGCCAGTATGCTTTAGGTCTGCATGTGTTCTTCTTTGTTGTGGTAGCCATGCGCCTTGCCGATTATTGTTTGCTCATGTGGCTGGTGGCCATATTGTGTAGGCAGCCAGTGTGCTTTAGGCCTGCATGTATTCTTCTTTGTTGTGGTGTCCATGCCTCCATGCTGATTGTTGTTTGACTACATGACTGGCCGACATTTTGTGTATGCAGCCAATGTGCTCTAGGCCTGCATGTGTTCTTTGTGGTGGTGGCCATGCCTCCTTGCTGGTTGTTATTTGACCATGTGGCTGGTGGCCATTTTGTGTTTGAAGCCAGTGTGCTTTAGGCCTGCATGTCTTCTTCTTTGTTGTAGTGGCCATGCCTCCTTGCTGGTTGTTGTTTGACCATGTGGCTGGTGTCCATTTTGTGTAGGCATCCAATGTTCTTTAGGCCTGCATGTGTTCTTCATTGATGAGTTGTCCTTGCCTCCTTGCTGGTTGTTGTTTGACTATGCGGCTTGTGGCCATTATGTTTGGGCATCCAGTGTGCTTTAGGTCTACATGTGTTCTTCTTTGTTGTGGTGGCCATGCCTCCTTGCTAGTTGTTGTTTGGCCCTGTGGCTGGTGGCCATTTTGTGAAGGCATCCAGTGTTCTTTAGGGCTGCATGTGTTCTTACCTGATGAGGTGGCCATGCGTCCTTGCTGGCTGTTGTTTGACCATGTGGCTGATGGCCATTTTGTTTGGGCAGCCAGTGTGCTTCAGGTCTGCATGTGTTCTTCTTTGTTGTGGTGGCCATGCCTCCTTGCTGGTTGTTTTTTGACCATGTGGCTGGCGGCCATTTTGTGTAGGCATCCTATGTTCTTTAGTTCTGCATGTGTTCTTCTTTGATGAGGAGGCCATGCCCCCTTGCTGGTTGTTGTTTGACCATGAGGCTGGTGCCCATTATGTTTGGGCAACCAGAGTGCTTCAGGTCTGCATGTGTTCTTCTTTGTTGTGGTGGCCATGCCTCCTTGCTGGTTGTTTTTTTACCATGTGGCTGGCGACCATTTTGTGTAGGCATCCTATGTTCTTTAGTTCTGCATGTGTTCTTCTTTGATGAGGAGGCCATGCCTCCTTGCTGGTTGTTGTTTGACCATGTGGCTGGTGTCCATTTTGTGTAGGCATCCAATGTTCTTTAGGCCTGCATGTGTTCTTCTTTGATGAGGTGTCCTTGCCTCCTTGCTGGTTGTTGTTTGACTATGCGGCTGGTGGCCATTATGTTTGGGCATCCAGTGTGCTTTAGGTCTACATGTGTTCTTCTTTGTTGTGGTGGCCATGCCTCCTTGCTGGTTGTTGTTTGGCCCTGTGGCTGGTGGCCATTTTGTGAAGGCATCCAGTGTTCTTTAGGGCTGCATGTGTTCTTACTTGATGAGGTGGCCATGCGTCCTTGCTGGTTGTTTTTTGACCATGTGGCTGGCGGCCATTTTGTGTAGGCATCCTATGTTCTTTAGTTCTGCATGTGTTCTTCTTTGATGAGGAGGCCATGCCTCCTTGCTGGTTGTTTTTGACCATGTGGCTGGTGTCCATTTTGTGTAGGCATCCTATGTTCTTTAGTTCTGCATGTGTTCTTCTTTGATGAGGAGGCCATGCCCCCTTGCTGGTTGTTGTTTGACCATGAGGCTGGTGCCCATTATGTTTGGGCAACCAGAGTGCTTCAGGTCTGCATGTGTTCTTCTTTGTTGTGGTGGCCATGCCTCCTTGCTGGTTGTTTTTGACCATGTGGCTGGTGTCCATTTTGTGTAGGCATCCAATGTTCTTTAGGCCTGCATGTGTTCTTCTTTGATGAGGTGTCCTTGCCTCCTTGCTGGTTGTTGTTTGACTATGCGGCTGGTGGCCATTATGTTTGGGCATCCAGTGTGCTTTAGGTCTACATGTGTTCTTCTTTGTTGTGGTGGCCATGCGTCCTTGCTGGCTGTTGTCTGACCATGTGGCTGATGGCCATTTTGTTTGGGCAGCCAGTGTGCTTCAGGTCTGCATGTGTTCTTCTTTGTTGTGGTGGCCATGCCTCCTTGCTGGTTGTTTTTTGACCATGTGGCTGGCGGCCATTTTGTGTAGGCATCCTATGTTCTTTAGTTCTGCATGTGTTCTTCTTTGATGAGGAGGCCATGCCTCCTTGCTGGTTGTTGTTTGACCATGTGGCTGGTGTCCATTTTGTGTAGGCATCCAATGTTCTTTAGGCCTGCATGTGTTCTTCTTTGATGAGGTGTCCTTGCCTCCTTGCTGGTTGTTGTTTGACTATGCGGCTGGTGGCCATTATGTTTGGGCATCCAGTGTGCTTTAGGTCTACATGTGTTCTTCTTTGTTGTGGTGGCCATGCCTCCTTGCTGGTTGTTGTTTGGCCCTGTGGCTGGTGGCCATTTTGTGAAGGCATCCAGTGTTCTTTAGGGCTGCATGTGTTCTTACTTGATGAGGTGGCCATGCGTCCTTGCTGGCTGTTGTTTGACCATGTGGCTGATGGCCATTTTGTTTGGGCAGCCAGTGTGCTTCAGGTCTGCATGTGTTCTTCTTTGTTGTGGTGGCCATGCCTCCTTGCTGGTTGTTTTTTGACCATGTGGCTGGCGGCCATTTTGTGTAGGCATCCTATGTTCTTTAGTTCTGCATGTGTTCTTCTTTGATGAGGAGGCCATGCCCCCTTGCTGGTTGTTGTTTGACCATGAGGCTGGTGCCCATTATGTTTGGGCAACCAGAGTGCTTTAGGTCTGCATGTGTTCTTCTTTGTTTTGGTGGCTATGCCTCCTTGCTGGTTGTTGTTTGACCCTGTGGCTGATGGCCATTTCGTTTGGGCCGCCAGTGTGCTTTAGGTCTCCATGTGTTCTTCTTTGTTGTGGTGGCCATGACTCATTGCTGATTATTGTTTGACTATGTGGCTGGCGGCCATATTGTGTAGGCAGCCAGTGTGCTTTAGGCCTACATGTATTCTTCTTTATTGTGATGGCTATGCCTCCTTGCTGGTTGTTGTTTGACCGCATGACTGGCCGATATTTTGTGTATGCAGCCAGTGTGCTCTAGGCCTGCATGTGTTCTTTTTTGTGGTGGTCATGCCTCCTTGCTGGTTGTTATTTAACCAGGTGGCTGGTGGCCATTTTGTATTTGCAGCCAGTGTACTTTAGGCCTGCATGTGTTCTTCTTTGTTGTGGTGGCCATGCCTCCTTGCTGGTTGTTGTTTGACCATGTGGCTGGCGGCCACTTTGTGTAGGCATCCAGTGTTCTTTAGGTCTGCATGTGTTCTTCTTTGATGAGGTGGCCATGCTTCCTTGCTGGTTGTTGTTTGACCATGCGGCTGGTGGCCATTATGTTTGGGCAACCAGTTTTTTTTTTTATTATCCTTTTTTTCATTTTTTTTTCACAGCCTGCCTTTATTATTTTAAAATGTATAATATCAGTCTAATAATAATAATACTATTTAAATCATTTAAAAACTTTTTTTATCACTTTTAGATTTAAAAAAAAAAAAAATACAATTTTTGGGTGGATTTTTTTCCTATTTTTCTGATCAGCCCCATGTCTGCTGTAGGTGTACAGTTGTACTACATTACAAAACATCACATTTTTCTAGGATTATTATTCCATTTGTCACTAGTACTTCCCTGAGTGCCACATGCCAACTTGATGCAGACTGATAAAGCTAACAGTTACATTCTGTATGTTGTAGTTGTTGTTCTTTCTTATCCTTAATGACTGTACATTATAATGAAAGTTAATGTTGGTGTGTTGTTCTTACGAATGGATACACTGTATTTCATAATTATTTATAAGTTTATTTAAGTAACTATTAAATGATATTGTTTGTTTCTACTACTAATGCAACTGCAACAGCAAGGCCATGTTTCACTGACGCTACTTGCATAGTTGCTTTTAGGTGCACACAGAGAAAGAGACGTCACCCACAGTACTGCCAGACAGAAGGCCTGTGCACAACATATCATGTGACCACACCGACGACCCCACTGACATCTCTTCAGCTTGTGAAACTAAGCGCTACTGCCAATTGACAGCTTCAAGGTGGCCATAAAGAAAGCTGCTACTCAGAAAGCAGTAAGTGATCAGATGGAGCTTCCCACCACTGGTATGTCACCCCAGACCTTTTTTGGGCAAAGACATGTGCCTACCGCACCAGCCTCTAGGGAGCAAGCTGAGAGCAGCACTCCCACATCAGCAGCCCCATTCCAAACTAGGCCCAAGCCCATGGCTGGCACAGAGGCAGCCTCTCTAATCACAGGAACGTCGCTGAGCAGTGACTTAAATTGGACTTATCCCTTTCTCAAAGTAATACCCAAGACCAAGGCCTTAAACCCAGACCAGTGAACAACAACAGCCGCAGCCAGCAATAGCAGTTACTCCTGAAGTAGGAGCTCATCAGGATGTTGAGCTTCATGCTGATGAAGCCAAAGAAGCCCCTCTTTCACAAGATCCACTGTCTTCCAGATCTCCGCCACCTTCTTCCTCAAGCCCCCCTTCTAATGAACAAGACTCCACTTGGATGCCACCTCAGTCTGAGACAGGCCAGGAGAGTCTAAGAGTGAAAAGGAAGGTCCCTGAAAGCCTTAGAGTTATAGATGAAGAAGATGAGGATGACAAGTCTGACAACAAGCCAGTCATCATGGATGTTAGCCCAGCCCCTGTGGAGTCAAACTTTACCCTATCTTTTCAACCTGCGCCGAGAGATGTGGCACTGATTCCACCAGCTTCCATATTTACAAGGCCATGGGTGTGACCTACATCCACAGCTACCTTACTAGAAGAAGACACTCCAGAGAGGCAAACGCCATCAAAACAACATTCACCTTCCACCACTTCTTCAGACATTGGCAGTAGCACCAGGGTTAGAAAGTTGACCTCCCCAGTTTGGGACTTCTTTACGGTTAGTGAAAAGGAGCTACACATTGCCATTGTAGTGTGGTCAGTTTTATGTATCCTTTGCGTGTTAGCTTCAAGCGTTAGGCCTTTGTGCATTTTGCCCTGGATGTCTTTTATTCCTTTGCTCGCAGCATAAGAGCCTCTGTGCACTTTGCTCTAAATGCTTTTTATTCAGCTTTGTACTGTTATTTTTCAAATAGCCAGTTCTACGGTCTAGTTTTATTTTTGATATCACACTGTTTAGCCTACTTCAGCACTGGAGTTTTCAATAACACATTCTTGTTCACTCTGTGCTTCAGTCAAGGATACAGTCTGGTACATTGCCGATAGACGTAGTAGGAGTTTAGTCTTTGGTATTCTTGCGTAGGGACATTTTGTGATCACACTGACATGTTAGTTATAAAAACACTTCCTTGTCCTAATACACGCGAGAGGGAGATTCCGACCAGGGAACCACAACTAGACGCTGACTGCCTTGTTGCAGATGCTGTACCAGATCACAGGCCTTTGCTCAGGTATGAGGGTTGATGGTTTCCCTGGGAATCTGAAAGGCAAGTTAGAAGCTTAACATGCTGTGCTCGAAATATAACTAACTGAGAGAGAGAATAGAATCCATTAACACCATGATAGCGTTGTTTTTATGTTTCACTCTCATAGTAACTATTTCAATCCTACTGTGTTGTACGGTTCTGGTTATTGCGGCTCATGCCTTATTATCTAAAATGCAGTCGTTTTATTAAAAGCAATATATAAAACTCAAACTGCCTTTGTCATTTGTATATGAGATCATACTGTAAAACTGTAAATGAGAGAGCTGGTTTGGATCTGAGTGACCACGACTTCCCTGAGAAGTTCCAAAGATGTCATGCGCTCGGCTGCCCAATCATCTCTCCCCTTTGGGAGAGATGAGGCACTGCTAGTTAGCCGGAGCAAAACCAGATTTAAGGTGACAGAGGTACTTCCAAGTGGGTAAGACTTAGTCCCCCACACCAGGAACGATCCTGCTACCTAGAAATCCAGTAGTCTCATTTAGGAGAATGAGAGCCCACGCGACATGGTGCCGCCAACAATTGGTCTGGCTCTAATTTTTGGGTCCGGCTGACTCTCTCGGTCTCATATATATATATTGACTCCTCGGTTCCGTTAACGGCTACGTCCGTGGCGCTGAGGATTTCCACTACCACAATATAGGTAGATCCTATTATTTTGTGGTCGGTTGTTCAAGCTTGAACTCTGAAAGGAAAACTCCGATATTGGTGTGCCTTCTCTGAACTAGGATTGTTTTCATAATGGCGAATCCCCAGGTAATGAACATTGCAGTTAATATGCGACAACCGCTCACGGTACATCTGCTAGCACATGGTCTACCTAACCAGGGGGGTCCGGTCACAATTGTGGTGGACGCCCATGCAGCCTATAGAACAGAGCTTTTTTATTCCTGGGTCATATTTCCAGCAGTTGATGGGAATTCACACACGTTTCACGATTACACTATTGCAAATGTCCCTGGACAATACAGGGCATATGCATATTTAGAAATACCACTCTCTTATCAAGAACATAATAATTGGCTTGATGGCGCCCTACCCCACACCATAGCATCAGTTAGGCTAGGTCCACTAAGTAACGATGGTCCTACCTGGCCTTTACTGGCTACATATACACCACATCCAGCGGTTGCTAACTTAACGGTGGCTGAAGTTCGTCGTTTATATACAGAATTAACGGCTACATATAGACGCTTAGTTCAATTTGTGATGCAAACACTAAATACAAACCCAGCGCGTGCTGCTCCGGCACAACCACATGCAGTAGTTCCGGGTATCAACCCGGCCACTGTGCACTCAGTTATGGGTAAAGTGCCGGCTAAACGAGAGGAGACTCCATTTTGTCTGGCGCAAAAAATTCATACGCTGGAAGCAGTATTTCCCCATACAGGACCTCAGGATAAACATAGAATATTAA
Source organism: Pleurodeles waltl (assembly GCF_031143425.1). Lineage (NCBI taxonomy): Eukaryota > Metazoa > Chordata > Amphibia > Caudata > Salamandridae > Pleurodeles > Pleurodeles waltl. The sequence goes on along the minus strand of NC_090440.1, from coordinate 1,095,577,777 downwards.
CGATGTGTTTGGTTCCTACAGTGGACCATTGTAATACTTGGGGCACGGTGTTTGCCGCGCTCTACACTACAGCACGCGGTACCCAGACATTGGCTAATTTACCGGAAGTGCTTAAACAAATTCAAGATGAATATTGGGCTGCCCCGGCCTTAAATCTAGGGATGCAACTGATTGGCAATTTTGCCACGGTTTCTTCCATCATACTGAGTAATCTAAAAGAGGAGGCAGTAGCACTAGCAATGCGTATGCGTCTTCGTGACGTCCCGCAACTCGATCAGGAGTGGGAGCTGCCGAGAATAATAGCAGAAACATATTTGAGTATCGGTCGTGATAGCCTAGACCGCAAAAACCTCAGTTTCAGGGTAAGAATAGTAAGGATACTCCTAAACAACAGCAACCTGAGGGTACTAAAAAGCGCTGGGAGAAAAAACAACAAACACCTAAAAAAGAAAGGGGAGAATCTCCGCGATCGGAGACCCCGCAGACTAGGTATAATCTCAGAAATAGGGATAATTTGAAAACGCCTGATAGATATCAATATACTGACACGCGCCAATCTTGTTCCTTTCAGGACTCATCGGAAAAGAGAATTGAGAGAGGTGGGCGGTCAGAGCGGAGAACAGAGTACGTGAAACCGAGACAGGAATCACAACGCTCAACGGAGGTTTCTGTCAAGAAAGAAGAGAAACCGACCCAACAAAAACAGCAGTTTAAAAAGAAGAAGGTGGCGGCAGTCTCAGTTAGACATGCCACAAAAGAAGAGAGTTTCTCTTGAAGAACAAAACATGGGCGTTAGCACTGTTAGACAGCGCGGCAGAGGTCACAATAGTTCGCCGGAATCTTCTAGAGCATGTGGAGGTGAAATGAACTGATGACTTCATACAAGTCGAAACAGCAGATATGCGTGTCTCTGATCCTGATAGAGTTTATACAGTAACTTTGCAATTAGAAGGGACATTGAGCGCACTACAAACGCCATCTTTTGGGATTGTGTTATCAAATTGTATGACATTCTGCTGGCCGAACAGGATTGGCCCCCAGGCTTTGTTCGCGACTGTCCAGTTGGGGAGGAGGTTATTACACCTTCGTTCTCACCACTTGTTCCGGGAGAACTTGCAGAGTCCTATAGTAATACATGGGCTCTGGCACAAACACCCGCCTTATATAGAAATCATGTGGGGTGGGATAGGGATTCAACTCATCATGTAATTCCGATTAAAGGCGAACCTCAGCCGCAACCGCAATATCCTATAAAATTTGAAGCAAGGGCATCGGTAAGGAAACTACTTACACAATTGGAGTACCAGGGAGTTATTGAACCCTGTGTCTCGCCAATGAATAATCCCTTATTCCCTGTAGCTAAATCGGACCATTCTTATAGGATAGTGATGGATTAAATGGACATACACGCACATATGCAATACAAAATTCACACAGCGCCGCACTTATGAATAATATTGTGCGTAAGAAATACAAAACAACTTTGGATATCTCAAATGGTTTCTTCTGCCAGAATATAGCCCCCAAAAGTAGGGATTTGACTAGCTTTAGTGCGTTTGGCTCTCAGAAAAGTTTTGTCGTTTGCCTCAGGGGTATAAGAATAGCCCAGGACTGTTTTCAGCTCGTGTGACTGAAATTTTGCACGAGTTGGACCCTGAAGCTTAGTCATATGTCGATGATATATATCTGACAGATGATGAGTTACTACAACATTTAAGGCGGGTAGCCTGCATTGTTGTGGGATTTGACGAAATTGGCTACAGATTTAACTTTAAAAAATCAAAAATTGCCTTCCTCAGCGTCATTTTCCTCGGATATGAACTGTTGAATGAGGGCAAGAGCTTAGCGCCACACTTTTTGGAAAAATGTGCGCAGTTGCAACCTCCTAATGCAATTAGAAAACTCCAGTCGTTATTGGGATTTCTACATTTTGGCAGAACTTACATTCCTGATTATGCTAAGTAAATTTTGTACGATTGAGCATACACATATTCTTCGAGATTTGCAAACTGATCTCTTAGCAGTAAAACATTTACACACACGGGACAATAAGACACATATGGTCATCAGGGTTATAGCTGGGGCCGTTGGGTTTACATATGTCACCTTTAAAGAGGGTGAGACAGTCCTGATAGCATACAAGTCCCACTTGTATTCTGCTGCAGAACAACGTTTTGCACAAGTTGAGAAAATTCTCACTGCTGTACAGATGGCTGTGATTAAAGAACATCCTCTTGCCCATGGCCAAGGCATCATTGTGGTTTCCCTGATTCCGGCTTTAGAAGCTGTTACAAAAGCGAGTGTTCCTAATTCGAAAGCATTACACCCACGATGGATACAATGGGCAAAGCCTTTGACAGCCACTGATGTAGATTACAAATTTGACCCTAAACTGCAGACTCAGGAATTTCTTCAATATGAAATGGAGTACCCAGTTCCCGCTGGCACATTGCCGATTGATCAATATCAGGTGGTTATGTACACCGATGGCTCTGCGCAACCTGCGGTTGGGACTAAACAACAGTATTCTGCTGCATGTGCGGTAGAGAGCGGCTATGTGGAGGGGGAGAAGTTCTGCCCCAACATACTTATACACAAACCTTGGGAGACTGTACGGCACAGTTGGCTGAGCTGAAGGCTCTTTTATTAGCATTAGAGCATACGGATCCTGCACAGTTTACACTGCTTGTTTGTGATTCATATTACTGTGTTCAGTCTTTCAATGAATATCTGCATTACTGGAGGTTAAATGGGTTCAGAGATTCCAAGGGCAACACCACCAAACACAGGTTACTGTGGGGGAAGGGTGCAGATCTGAAAGAAACGCTTCCTAAAGTCCATGTTGTGCATACACTTGGACACCAGCGCGTTGGAATACACGTTGCTGGGAATACTTTGGCTGATGAAGCCGCGAAATCGGCAGTGGCAGTTGCCACAGTAGCCGCAGTAACTCGTTCAAGTTCTAAACCAGACACAGAGATTTTGGCTGCCATAAAGGCTACTGCTGATGGCACGCCATATCCTAAAGGATTCCCTTCCAAATATCACTATTCCATGGGTGGTATGCTGAACGCTGAGGTTAAAATCCCAGGCGTTGGTGTACGTGAGATAACCAATAAAATTGAGCGACCTCGATTGATTACTGCAGCACATGAGAGGGCGGCATCTGCACATGCTGGCGTAGCTGCCACAATTTCACTCTTACAGGCTCGTTACTGGTGGCCTGGTCTCTATAAGGAGACAAAGCAGTATGTCCTTTGTTGTAACATCTGTCAGCATATTAAAGTTTCCACGGCTAGACGCCTGCAGCAGACACCCCTTCTGATATCGAATAAACCTTTACAGTGTGTGTACTTGGATCATTGTAGTCCACTGACACCAGATAGTGCATACAAATATATATTGGTGGATGTAGATTCGTGCTCCAGATTTGTGTGGGTCTGGCCACAGCGCTCGGCTGACGCTCGAACTGTTCTTAAAAATGTGCGCATCTTTGTCGATACATATGCAGTTGCAGCTTTTCATTCGGACCCGGGCCCTGCTTTTGCCTCTAAGGCATTCAGGGACACCATGGCTTCGTTGGGGGTCCAGCTCCAGTTCTCGTCTCCATTTCATCCCGAGGGAAATTCTGTTGTGGAGCGTTTGAATCACGATTTAAAGCAATCCTTAATGGCCAGAGTTATAGGTACAGGTCGTAGTTGGCTAGCCCACCTGTATGGAGTACAGAGAGCACTGAATAACTTGCCTAGAAGGTCCCTGGGGGGTCGTACTTCATATGAGTGCCTGTTTGGAACACAAATGTATGTTCCTGATTTAGTTAGTTATATTTCGAGCACAGCATGTTTAGCTTCTAACTTGCCTTTCAGATTCCCAGGGAAGCCATCAACCCTCATACCTGAGCAAAGGCCTGTGATCTGGTACAGCATCTGCAACAAGGCAGTCAGCGTCTAGTTGTGGTTCCCTGGTCGGAATCTCCCTCTTGCGTGTATTAGGACAAGGAAGTGTTTTTATAACTAACATGTCAGTGTGATCGCAAAATATCCCTACGCAAGAATACCAAAGACTAAACTCCTACCACGTCTATCGGCAATGTACCAGACTGTAGCCTTGACTGAAGGACAGAGCGAGCAAGAATGTATTGTTTGAGAAATCCAGTGCTGAAGTAAGCTAAACAGTGTGATAGAAGAAAATAAAACAAGACCGTGAAACTGGTTATTGAAAAATAACAGTACGAGGCTGAATAAAATGCATCTAGAACAAAGTGCACAGAGGCCTAATGCTTTAAGCAAACGCGCAAAGGTTACATTAAAAATGGCTACACTACATCCTCCCCTTGTCAGTAGAAGTGGTTCTAATCGAATTTAAAAAAATGCCCTATGTTAAAAAAAAACTACTAAAACCTTATATAATTTCAACAAGTTAAGAGGACATTAAAGCACAATAATCCTAAATTTAAAAATAAGCATGCGGCTAAGAGTCATATTTATTTAACAGTGTCAATTTTAGACCAAATCCAATTTAAACGGTGGTCATTGAAAGCAGGAGGTTCTCCACTTCAGCAGATGACAAGACCAGAAAATCCACGCCAAAGACTATTAAGGAGCAGGTGTGTTCCAGAGCCTCAGAATCAGCCAAGGCGGCATCATGTGCAGGGCCTATGAACGAATGAATATCAACTTCCTCCAGGAAGGGTATTTCGTAATCAGCCTCTCGAAGCAAACGCAGCCACAGCGCGCATGTCTGGGAATGAGCCCTCATTGGGAACATCAACAGATCAGCATCAACCACTGGGGGCGTTGCTGTGAGAGACAGACGACGAGTGCATGTTCAAATGAGCACCAACGGCACCGAAACACGGGCTGCACACAATCTAAAACCGGTCTGAATGACAGAGACCAGTCACACCCCAAATGTTCCAGGAGTGTTGCTCCGAAATGCTGCATCATACGTTTACGACACAGCTGCGCTGTTGGGAGTGCCCACATTCGTTCTTGTTGCTGCAGGACAGCCATTGCAGAAAAGCAACAGCAACAGCAAAACGCCGGCTAATAAGGCCAAAGTGATCGGAAAACCCCCCAAAATGCTTCCGAAAATTGACTGAATAGCCGAAGGTATCAAACCGAATATGAAAGAGAAGGTGTGAACGAAACCAGCATCCCCTGCTTTAAAGAAATGTGCCAATCCAGCTGTGCTGGACGCATTAAATAGACGTCCCACGAGTTCACCAAAGTGATTCGGAAAGTTGGTATTCAACAGGGACTGTATTTCTGCTGATGACCTTGCCACCTGAAGTGCGTAGGTCTCGCGCGCAGATGTAAGGGCCACATGCTTTTGAAACAATAAAGCCTTTAGTCTACTTAACTTGTCGAAATTCACCTTGGAATTAGCAATGTGAGGCCAGATATCCGCTACCTCCCTTAATTTAGTGGGGGGAAACATCACATTCCAGCAGCAAGTAACGACATTGGTGACCGAAACAACGTAAACTATTCCGGCCCGCATGCCACAACAGTCATCACTATTGAGGAGGACGAAGCTGGCGATTGAAAGCACCTGGAATGTGCGTTTAATCAAGGGGAACGTGACAATTAAGTGTTAAATGTACCATTCTGGACCCACTCTGTAAGCTCACTAAAGGCGGCATTGATATATTTCTGCCAATCCTTCATTTTGGTAGGGACAGGTATACCAGGCATATTCAATTCTCTAATCGTTGCTAAGCCCAAACAGCTAGTCTGTTGCACAGTTTCATTTAAAAAAATCATCTGGACAGGAATGAGACATGCTCTAAACAATGTTTCTCTACCCTGTGTCTGCCAATGTTTTGTTCCCCAAACACTTTTCAAATCTACATTGTTTGACCAATATTGATAGCCTTCAATTGACAGTCGGGAAACAAAAGAATCTGAGTATATGAATTTCTTATTAGTCAACAACATTTGTTTATCTTTATACCAAGTTAACTTACAATAATATGACTTAGCATTCATTTTAATGATGCCCAGAAAAGTACGCAAATTTGTCAGAATATGTTTTAGAACTCCCTCGCGGGGGAGTTGGGCAATGCTCCCATTGCGTGTAGTCAAATATTGTTTTTGGACTACTGGCTTTATGTATAAAGTGGTGCCCATAATAATTATAACAAAACATGTCACCATAATTGTCTTTAAACTGGTAAACATCTTCATTCTCATAGACAGTATAATATTGTAACTCAGTCATCATGGAATGAACTGTCTTCACGTCCCAATCATCAGATACAATGCCTGGTATTACAATATCATTCATGGATAACTTTAGAACGTATGGTATTTGAATTATCTCAGTGGGACTGTATATATCAAACATTACTTTATCCCACACAATCCCATCCGGAAGTGGCACTGCAGAAATGTTCACAAAGGACAAGTCTCTTCGAACCTTATGTGATGAAAAATGCGGTTTCAACACCTCCTCCACCTGTTCAACCGCTGATCTCTCAGGAAGAAAATTACCATGTATCAACAGAAAAAAGATAAGGACAAACCCTATCCACAGAATAAATGCTATCATAGTCAGTAAGAGCCACAGATAGTTACAAGGAAAAACAAAATGCGTATCTTTAAGCCAATAAATCAGCTTACGTGGACCTGGGTCAGGTGTTGAAGAGGCAAATGAGTCCGACAGACCATCGTTGTTGTTGGCAAAGTACCCAGAGGCAGTTCTTGCAAAAGGTGCTGCCGTATTCAATGGAGGAGTAGGTGTCTCTTGCGGTGGTACACTGTAGATAACACCACCCGCAACATCAGTAGTCATTGTGACTCGATCAAATGTTTCCAAATTATTTGTTGTCAGTGGAACTATCGCAAGATCATCTTCCACCCTCCCCAAGCTCAGAGAGGCAACAGTGTTAGTGTAAATGACTTGGAGCGGAACATCTTTCCCAGTAGTGAGAGGGATTCGGGAACTACTGGACCTTCCTCTTGGTCTGCTGTGCAGAATCGGCCACATGTAATTTGACATTGTCGATGGAGACAAAGCGATTTTCTTTGGCACCTAGCAACGGTGGTAAAATAACATTTCTTGTTCCGTGTATCCCCAACACAGGGACTGGTGCTCAATATGAAGGGCCAAATTCTTTTTTCACTGCGACCTTTTCACGCACAAGATCCCCAACTCTGGGAATCCAACCAGTAGGCGTTACTGGCACATCCTTAATTCCTGTGGAGGCAGCACTTTTAGAAGAGTTATCTTCACGGAACTGTTGTAATTCCTGCAAAACAGTGACACGATCATTTATGTCAAAAGGCGTTTCTGCCGCCTCCACACCAGGATCATCTAGATCCGGAACAAACATTTGTGTTCCGAACAGGCCCTCATATGAAGTACGACCCCCCCAGGGACCTTCTAGGCAAGTTATTCAGTGCTCTCTGTACTCCAGACAGGTGGGTTAGCCAACTACGACCCATACCTAAGATTCTAGCCGTTAAGGATTGCTTTAAATCATGATTTAAATGCTCCACGACAGAATTTCACTCGGGATGAAATGGAGACGAGAACTGGACCTGGACCCACAGCAAAGCCATGGCGTCCCTGAATACCCTTGAGGCAAAAGCAGGGCCCTGGTCCGAATGGAACGCCGCAACTGCATATGTATCGACAAAGATACGCAAATCTTTAATAACAGTTCGAGCGTCAGCCGAGCGTTGTGGCCATACCCACACAAATCTGGAGCAAGAATCTACAGCCACCAGGATATATTTGTATGCACTGTCCGGTGTCAATGGACGGCAATGATCCAAGTACACACATTGTAGTGGTCTGTTTGATATTAAGAGGGGCGTCTGCGGCGGGCGCTTAGCCGTTGAAACTTTAATTTGTTGACAGATGTCACAACAAAGGACATGCTGCTTAGTCTCCTTATAGAGACCAGGCCACCAGTAACAGGCCTGTAATAGCGAAATTGTGGCCGCTACGCCAGCATGTGCAGATGCCACCCCCTCATGCGCTGAATTAATCAATTGAGGTCTTACAACTTTATTGGGAATCTCGCTTACGCCTACGCCTGGAATCTTAACCTCAGCATTCAGCATACTTCCCATAAAGTATTGATATTTGGTAGGAAATCCTTTAGGATAAGGCGTGCCATCAACCGCAGCTTTTATGGCAGCCAGAATCTCTGTATCTGGTTTGGAACTCGAACAAGTAACTGCGGCCACAGTGGCAACCGCCACTGCTGACTTTGCGGCTTCATCAGCCAAAGTATTCCCAGCAACGTGTATTCCAACGCGCTGGTGTCCAAGAGTATGTACAACATGGACTCTAGGTAGCGTCTCTTTCAGGTCCGCTACCTTCCCCCACAGTAGTCTGTGCTTTATGGTGTTGCCCTTTGAATCTCTGAACCCATTCAATCGCCAGACTGTAGGTATTCATTAAAAGACTGGACACAGTAATATGAATCACAAACTATTAGTGTAAACTGTACTGGTCCGTATGTTCCAGTGCCAGCAACAGAGCTTTTAGGTCAGCCAACTGTGCTGTACAGTCCCCTAATGTTTGTGTATAAGTATGTTGGGGGCAGAATTTCTCCCCCTCCATATGTCCGCTCACTACTGCACATGCAGCAGAATATTGGTGTTTTGTCCCCACCGCCGGTTGCGCAGAGCCATCGGTGTACATGACTACTAGATAGTGATCAATAGGCAACATATCAGCGGGGACTGGATATTCAATCTCATATCGCAGAAATTCCTGTGTCTGTAACTTTGGGTCAAAAATGTAATCCACATCAGTGTCTGTTAAAGACGTAGCCCATTGTATCCATCGCGGGTGTAATGCTTTCGCGTTTGGGAACACTCGCTTTCGTAACAGCCTCTAGGGCCGGAATAGGGAAAACGACTATAATGCGTTTGCCCTGGGCAAGAGGTCGTTCTTTAATAACAGCCATCTGTACAGCAGTGAGAATTTTCTCTGTTTGTGCGAATCATTGTTCAGCAGTCGAATACAAGTGAGACTTGTAGCCTATCAGGACTGTCTCACCTTCATTAAAGGTGACATATGTAAACCCAATGGCCCCAGCTATTACCCTGATGACCAAATGTGTCTTATTGTCTTGTGTATGTAGATGTTTTGCAGCTAGTAGATCTGCTTGCAACTCTCGAAGAGTATGTGTATGCTCAATCGTCCAAAATTTACTTGAAAAAATTAGGACGTATTAATTCATATAATGGTTTGATGCGTGTAGCATAATCAGGAATGTACGTTCTGCCAAAATTTAGAAATCCCAACAATGATTGGAGTTTCCTAATTGTATTAGGAGGTTGCAATTGTGCACATTTTTCTAAAAATTGTGGTGCTAGGCTCTTACCTTCGTTTGACAGCTCATATCCCAGAAATGTGACACTGAGGAAGGCAATTTTTGACTTTTTGAAGTTAAATTTGTAGCCAATTTTGGTAAAACCTACAACAATACGGGCTATTCGTCTTAAATGTTGCAGCAATTCGTCATCTGTAAGATATATATCATCTACATATGACAACGCTTCAGGGTCCAACTCGTGCAAAATTTCAGTCACACGAGCCGAAAACAGTCCTGGGCTATTCTTATACCCCTGAGGCAAACAACAGAATTTTTTCTGGGAGCCTAACGCACTAAAACTTGTAAGGTCCCTACTTTCGGGTGCTATATTCTGGCAGAAGAAACCGTTCGAGATATCTAAGGTCATTTTGTACTTCTTCCGCACAATGTTGTTCATTAGTGCCGCGCTATGTGAATTTTGTATAGCATATGTACGTGTATGTCCTTTCAAATGTCTGTAGTCTAAGACTATTCTATATGAATGGTCCGGTTTAGCTACAGGGAATAACGGATTATTCATCGGCGAGACACAGGGTTCAATTATTCCCTGGTACTCTAATTGTGTAAGTATTTCTCTCACCGGTGCCCTTGCTTCATGTTTTATAGGATATTGCAGTTGTGGCTGAGGTTCGCCTTTAATCGGAATTACATAATATGGAGAATCCCTATCCCACCCTACGTGATTTCTATATAAGGCAGGTGCCTGTGCTAGAGCTCATTTGATGCTATATGATTCTGCGAGTTCCCCTGGAACAAGTGGGGAGAATGAAGGTTTAATAACCTCCTCCCCAACTGGGCATGTGCGGACAAAGTCAGGCGGCCAATCCTGTCCAGCCAGCAAAATGTCATATATCTTAACTACACAATCCCAAAAGATTGCGTTTATAGTGCGTTCAATGTCTCCTTCCAATTGTAAAGTCACTGTATATACCCTATCGGGATCAGAGACACGCATATCTGCTGTTTCGACTTGTATGAAGTCATCAGTTGCTTTCACCTCCAGATGATCTAGAAGATTCCGGCAAACTATTGTGATCTCTGCCGCGCTGTCTAACAGTGCTAGCGCCCACGTCTTGTTCTTCAAGAGAACTCTCTTCCTGTTTGGCATGTCTAATTGAGACTGCCGCCACCTTCTTCTTCTTAAACTGTTGCTTTTGTTGTATCGGTTTCTCTTACTTCTTGACAAAAACCTCAGAAGAGCGTTGTGATTCCTGTCTCGGATTCACATACTCTGTTCTTCGCTCTGACCGCCAACCTCTCTCATTTCTCTTTTCCGATGAGTCCTGAAAGGAACGAGATTGGCGTGTATCAGTGTATTGATATCTATCAGGCATTTTCAAGCTATCCCAATGTCTGAGATTATACCTAGTCTACGGGGTCTCCCCCCTCGGAGATTCTCCCCTTTCTTTTTTAGGTGTTTGTTGTTTCTTTTCCCAGCGCTTCTTATTATCCTCAGGTTGCTGTTTAGTACTATCTTTATTCATTTTTCCTTGAAACTGTGGCTTCTGTGGTCTAGCCCCTAGGCTATCTCGACCGATACTGGAATATGTTTCCGCTATTATTTTGGGCAGTTCCCGCTCCTGATCTAGTTGCGGGAGGTTGCGGAGGCGCATGCGCACCGCTAATGCAACTGCCTCCCCTTTAAGATTACTTAGTATTATAGAAGAAACCGTGGCAAAATTGCCCATCAGTTGCATTCCCAAATCTAAGGCTGGGGAAGCCCCATATTTATCCTTAATCTGTTTAAGTACTTCCGGAAGGTTTGCCAATGTTGGTGTTCCGTGTGCCGTTGTGTAGAGCGCGGCAAACACTGTGCCCCATGTATTACAATGTTCCACTGTGGGAAACATTCCAAACGGTAAACACATTGTTAATATCCTATGTTTATCCTGAGGTCCCGTATGGGAAAATACCACCTCCAGCGTATTAATTTTTGTGCCAGCCAAAATGGAGTCTCTTCCTGTTTGGCTGGAACCTTACCCATGATAGAGTGTACAGTCGCCAGGTTTATACCTGGAGCTACTGCATGTTGTTGAGCTGGAGCAGCACGCGCTGGGTTTGTGTTTAATGTCTGCATCACAAATTTTACTATGCGTCCATATGTAGCCGTTAAGTCTGTATATAAACGACGAACTTCAGCCACCGGCATGTTTGCAACCGCAGGATGTGGTGTATATGTGGCCAATAAAGGCCAGGTCGGGCCATCATTACTCAGTGGACCTAACCTCACCGGTAGTATTGTATGGGGTAGGACGCCATCAAGCCAATTATTATATTCTTGATAAGATAGAGGTATCTCTAAATATGCGTACGCCCTTTATTGGCCAGGCACGTTCGCAATCATATATGTATGAAATGCATTTGTACTCCCATCAACTGCTGGAAATGTGACCCAAGAGTAAAAAAGTTCTGTTCTATAGGCTGCATGGGCTGCCACCACAAACGTGACTGGACCCCCCTGGTTCGTAAGACCATGTGCAAGCAAATGCGCTGTGAGTGGTTATCTCATATTAAGAGCTATTTGTATTACCTGGGGATTCGCCATTAAAAAACAGCGATGGTTCAGAGAAGGCACACCAAAATAACGGGGTCTTTCCTTTTAAGGTTCAAGCTTGAACAACCACCCACTATATCTAGGATTACCTATATCGCGGTGGTGGAAATCCTCAGTGCCACAGACGTCTCCGTTAAATGAACCGAGGGATCATTATAATATATGAGACCGAGAGATACTGGTGGACCCGAAAATTAGAGCCAGACCAATCGCTGGCGGTGCCATGTCGCGTTGGCTCTCATTATCCTCATGAGACTGCTGGATTTTTGGGTGACAGGGTCGTTCTCAGTGCGGGGGACTAAGTCTAACCCACGGAGAAGGACCCTTGCCGCCCTTAATCCGGTTTTGCTCCGGCTAACTAGCAGTGCCTCATCTCTCCCAAAGCGAAGGGATGATTGGGCAGCCGAGCGCATGACATCTTAGAGCTTCTCAGGGAAGTCGTGGTCACTTAGATCCCAACCAGTTCTCTCATACCAAGTGTAGTCTCATATACAGATGACAGAGGCAGTTTAAGTTTTACAGATTGATTTAATAAAACAACTGCATTTTAGTTAACAAGGCGTGAGCCGCAATAACCAGAACCATACAACACAGTAGGATTGAAATAGTAACGAGGAGAGTAAAACATAAGAATAACGCTATCATAGTGCTACCAGATTACGTTCTCTCTTCTAAGTTCTATTTTGAGCACAGCATATTAAGCTCTAAGCTTGCCTTTCAGGAAAGGCCTGTGATCTGGATCAGCATCTGCAACAGGGCAGTCAGCGTCTAGTTGTGGTTCCCTGGTCGGAATCTCCCTCTTACGTGTACTAGGACTAGGAAGTGTTTTTATAATCAACACGCCGGTGTTCTGAGAAACATCCCTACGTAAGAATGTGTACTTTCTACGAACCCTAGAGACTAAACTTCTACCACGTCTATCGGCAATGTACCAGACTGTATTCTTGACTGAAGCACAGAGCGAGCAAGAATGTAATGTTTGAGAACTCCGGTGCTGAAGTAAGCTAAACAGTGTGATAGAAGAAAATAAAACAAGACCGTGAAACTGGTTATTGAAAAATAACAGTACGAGGCTGCATAAAATGCATCTAGAACAAAGTGCACAGAGGCCTAATGCTTTAAGCAAATGTGCAAAGGCTACATTAAAAATGGCTACACTACAGCATGTTTTAGGTAAGTGAAAGCAATGTACTCCAAAGGAGTATTGTTGATATGCATTACATGTTTGTAGGTGGTGTACTAAATGTGGCATTGTGTGTGAAATCTCAGCAGGTTGTTGGCATGCTTTTTGAGTTGTCTTCAGACCATGATTACGAGACTGACTCTGCATCTGAGGCAGAGGAGGAAGTGAGAGATTCTGGCAGTGAGTTTTCTGCCTGAGAGGATTCTTCTGATGAGGAAGCCACTCTTAGTGCAGATGAAGGGCCTGTTTTAGAGGAGGACATTGATGTGCCAAGAGTGCAGCAGCCTGGGGCTGAAGGGTTTCCCATTTAAAGACCTGACACCTGGATTGCCCCAAACATGGAGCAGCCACAGTTACCTGCATTTACTGGTCTCCCAGAGTGTAGGGTCAATATGGAAAACATTTTGCCTGTCAATTTCTTTCACTTCTTTATGGACAATGTATTTATGGAAGAGATTGTGGAGCAGACTAATGTGTATGCGGAGCAATATTTGAGGGACAACGCTGCCAGACTTAGGCCTCAGTCTAGAGCTACTCAGTGGGTTCCCACATATCTCAATCACATTCAAGATCCTCATCCACGCACACATATCCCTCCACAACACTGGCCCAATCTACCTCAACGAAAGAGTAAACTTCCACACTCCCACACGCAACCTCTGATCAGCCGACCTCGCACTAGCCACAGTCCCCTGCATCCAACGCACCACCACAGGAGGCAGGTCTTTCTCCTACCTCGCCCCCAAAAGCTGGAACACCCTCCCCACCAACCTTCACAAAACCAAAGACCTCCTGCTCTTCAGAAAGAACTTCAAGACATGGTTGTTCGATCAGTGACCTTCCCTGCCCCCCCCTTGATTTCCCCCCGCGCCTTGAGACCCTGACGGGTGAGTAGCGCGCTCTACACATTTTTGGAGTGATTGATTGATCTTGAAGAGATGAAAAAGTTTTTAGGTTTTACTTTTTTGATGGGGTTGATAAGGAAGCCGTCACTGGCTTCTTATTGGTCTACTAGTCCCTTGATGGCAACGGCTATATTTCCTGCAACTATGACTTGTAATGGCTATTTGCTTCTTCTTCGTATGCTGCATTTTGTAGACAATGCTTTAGCCTTGCCACGAGATCACCCTGATTGTGACCGTCTTTTTAAGATTAGGCCTGTCCTTGATCATTTTGTAGATTGGTTTTCAGAGGTCTATGTTCCAGGCAAAGAGATAAGTGTGGATGAGTCTTTGGTCCTTTTCAAGGGGCGTTTAGTTTTTAAGCAGTACATTATTAGTAAGAGGGCACGGAATGGGATTAAATTGTATATGCTGTCAGAAAGCAGTACAGGATACGTGTATAATTTCCGGGTCTACACTGGTAGGGATTCCAGTATTGACCCTCCTGGTTGTCCGGCCACTTTTGGAGTTAGCGAAAACATTATGTGGGAACTTGGTAGATGACTGTTTAACAAAGCTCACCATTTGTACGTAGATAATTTCTACACTGGAGTGCAGTTGCTCAAGGAGTTGTTTAGAGTGGACACTGTTGCTTGTGGCACAATCCATTCTAACCGGAAAGGCTATCCAAGGGAGCTTGTCTGTAAAAAACTTGAGAGGGGACAGTACAGTGCCTTGCAGAATAATGAGCTGCTAGCTCTGAAATTTTCAGACAGGAGGGATGTGTACATGCTATCTACCATCCATGATGAGAGTACTTCCCCTGTGACTGTTTGGGGCCAGTTTGCAGAAGCGCGCAAACCTGCGTGCATTTTGGACTACAATAGGCACATGGGTGGTGTCGACAGAGTAGATCAGAGGTTGGAACCTTACACTGCTCTGCATAAGTCTTACTAGTGGTATAAAAAGTTGGCCCTACATTTATTTCATCTGCCAACTTTTAATGCCTTTATTGTGTTCAAGGATTGTTCACCTGAATCAAGGATGACATTTGTTAAATTTCAGGAGTGTGTGATAGAGAGCCTTATTGTGGTGGAACAGGCAAGAGTTCCTAGAGTAGCAGTGGTGGAGGAAGTAGCTAGATTGAAAGATTGCCACTTTCCAGATCACATTCCTCCCACTCCCAAGAAAGACTTACCCACTAAGAAATGTAGAGTATGTGCCCGAAGAGGTATCCGGAGGGAGAGCCGGATGTACTGCCCTGACTGCCTTTTAAAGCCTGGGCTGTGTGTGCCCGGCTGTTTCAGAATTTTCCACACCAAGAAAACTTTTGAGGAAATACAGTGAGCGTAAACTGCCTATTTTATGTTTTCGTATGTTCAGTTTCGCGGATGGCATTACTGTCATGTATTTAGTTAGAGCTGTTGTGTTTGTAGTTTCGTACTTGTTTTATAATTAGTTAGTGGTTTCTTTGTTGTTTATAAATGTAAAAAAAGTGATGGTGATGTGCGTGGGGTGGTGCTTGGCTGCCGGTGTGTGTGGGGTGGCACTTGGCTGGCGGTGTTCTTGGGGTGGTACTTGGCTGGTAGTGTGCGTGGGGTGGGGCTTGGCTGCCAGTGTGCATGGGGTGGCGCTTGGCTGGCAGTGTGCGTGGGGTGGTGCTTGGCTCGCAGTGTGTGTGGGGTGGCGCTTGGCTGGCGGTGTGCTTGGGGTGGCGCTTGGCTGGCAGTGTGTGTGGGATGGCACTTGGCTGGAGGTGTGCATGGGGTGGTGCTTGGCTGGTGGTGTGCGTGGGGTGGTGCTTGGCTGGCGGTGCCAGGCAAACTTCAGTCCACACACTCCAATCAGCTAGTGTGACTGCTGTATCAGGTATGCGGGCGTATATAAGTGATGGGCCCTTGAGTGGCACTGTCTGTCAATGCGAGTGTTGAAATGTGCTGGGCCCGTGGCTGGTGGCGTGAATGGTCTTGTGCATGTCATGTATGAAAGGTGTGTGAATGGACTGTAAAACAGTTAGGGGGTCATTCTGACCCTGGCGGTCATTGACCGCCAGGGCCAACGACCACGGAAGCACCGCCAACAGGCTGGCGGTGCTTCCTGGCCAATTCAGAAAAGGGAAACCAGCGGTTTCCCGCCGGTTTTCCCCTGGCCAAAGGAATCCTCCATGGCGGAGCTGCAAGCAGCGCCGCCATGGGGATTCCGACCCCCTTCCCGCCAGCCTGTTCCTGGCGGTTTACACCACCAGGAAGAGGCTGGCGGGAACGGGTGTCGTGGGGCCCCTGGGGGCCCCTGCACTGCCCATTCCACTGGCATGGGCAGTGCAGGGGCCCCCTAACAGGGCCCCATTAAGATTTTCAGTGTCTGCTTGGCAGACACTAAGAATCGCAACGGGTGCAACTGCACCCGTCGCACCCCAGCAAATCCACCGGCTCCATTCGGAGCCGGCTTCATCTTTGCTGGGGCTTTCCTGCTGGGCCGGCGGGCGATCTTTTGAAGATCGCCCGCCGGCCCAGCGGGAAAGTTAGAATGCTCCCCGCGGTCATTTGACCGCGGGGCGGTGTTTGGGCGGTTTCCGCCCGGCGGGCGGTGCCTGCCGCCCGCCGGGGTCGGAATTACCCCCTTAGTGTCTTTACACGGCATTACAGCTCACGAGCTGTGAGTCATTGGTTCAGTTTTTTGGCCTTTCAGTTATTAACAGTGAATTTCACTTTTGTGAAATGTCTTGTTAATAAAATTTGATCTACTGAACCATCACTCACCCTTGTGCCAAATCCAAACTGTATGTGTGGTACAAATGACAAAACCTGCTCCGCTGTAATCAGGTGTTGCAGTACACTTGTGACACACTAGGTGTCTCAGGTGGGTCTCCGATGATGAAGCATGCCACCAACTTGGTTGGTGGGTGAGGGGTCTTTTTCACATAACCTAAGTGCGTTTCTTTTCACAATTTTAGAGTTTGGCACATCACGGACGTACGTGGACACATCAAAATCATATATTGCAAAACTACCTGAGTTTGGGGGGCAGGGGGCACCTATGTTTTTGGTCGTGGGTGCGGCCTTCATCTAGGGAAACCTAACAAACCCAGACATTTTTAAAACTAGACAACCCAAGGAGTCCAGGGAGGTGTGGCTTGCGTGGATCCCCCAACATTTCCTTACCCAGACTCCTCTGCAAACCTCAAAATTTTCTTTAAAAATCGTATTCTCCTGACTTTTCTTAGTAGGATCACCGCTCCAGCACAAAATTCCTACTCCTCAGCGTTCCCCTCAGTCTCCCAAGTAAAATGACACTTCACTTGTTTGGGTCCCCAAAGCACAGTCAGCCTTAAGAGGTATAAAAGAAGAATATGTACTTATCAATTCGCTGTGCAATCCCCTCTATCTCTACAAGTTTTTGGCCTTATTCTGTTGCAGGCACCTTGCCCACCCACTTCACGCTGGGTGGAAGAAAATTTGTGGCTCCTCTCAGATTCCAGAACTCTCTGTCACCAAAATGTGAGGAAAAAGTGTTTTTTTAGCCACATTTTGAGGTTTGCAAAGGATTCTGGGTAACGTATCCTGGTGAGAGCCCCACAAGTCACCCCGTCCTAGATTCCCCTAGGTCTCTAGTTTTCAAAATGCACAGGTTTGGTAGGTTTCCCTAGGTGCCGGCTAAGCTAGAGGCCAAAATCCACAGGTAGGCACTTTGCAAAAAACACCTCTGTTTTCTGTAGAAAAATGTGATGTGTCCACGTTGTGTTTTGGAGCATTTCCTGTCGCAGGCACTTTGCCTACCCACACAAGTGAGGTACCATTCTTATCGGGAGACTTGGGGGAACGCTGGGTGGAAGGAAATTTGTGGCTCCTCTCAGATTCCAGAACTCTCTGTCACCGAAATGTGAGGAAAAAGTGTTTTTTTAGCCAAATGTTGAGGTTTGCAAAGGATTCTGGGTAACAGAACCTGGTGAGAGCCCCACAAGTCACCCCATCTTGGATTCCCCGAGGTCTCTAGTTTTCGAAATTGCACAGGTTTGGTAGGTTTCCCTAGGTGCCACCTGAGCTAGAGGCCAAAATCCACTAGTAGGCACTTTGCAAAAAACACCTCTGTTTTCTGTAGAAAAATGTGATGTGTCCAAGTTGTGTTCTGGAGCATTTCCTATTGCGGGCACTACGCCTACCCACACAAGTGAGGTACCATTTTTATCGGGAGATTTGGGGGAACAGAGAATAGCAAAACAAGTGTTATTGCCCCTTGTCTTTCTCTACATTTTTCCCTTCCAAATATAAGACAGTGTGTAAAAAAGACATCTATTTTAGAAATGCCCTGTAATTCACATGTTAGTATGGGCACCCCAGAATTCAGAGATGTGCAAATAACCACTGCTCCTCAACACCTTATTTTGTGCCCATTTTGGAAATACAAAGGTTTTCTTGATACCTATTTTTGACTCTTCCTATTTCAGCAAATGAATTGCTGTAAACCCGGTATAGAATGAAAACCCACTGCAAGGTGCAGCTCGTTTTTTGGCTGTGGGTGCCTAGGGTTCTTGATGAACCTACAAGCCCTATATATCCCGCAACCAGAAGAGTCCAGCGAACGTAACAGTATATTGCTTTCAAAAATCTGACATTGCAGGAAAAAGTTACAGAGTGAAACGTAGAGAAACATTGCTGTTTTTTTACCTCAATTTCAATTTTTTTTTAATTTCAGTTGTTATTTTCTGCAGGAAAAATTACCCATTGCTGAATTCAGAATTGTGTCTACTTTTCAGAAATGTTTAGGTTTCTGGGATCCAGCATTGGTTTCACACCCATATCTGTCACTGACTGGAAGGAGGCTGAAAGCCCCAAAAATCGTAAAAATGGGGTATGTCCAAATAAAATGCCAAAATTGTGTTGAAAATTGGGATTTCTGATTCAAATCTGCCTGTTCCTGAAAGCTGGGAAGCTGGTGATTTTAGCACCACAAACCCTTTGTTTATGCCATTTTGAGGGAAGAAACCACAAGCCTTCTTCTGCAGCCCTTTTTTTCCCATTTTGCAAAATGCAGGCCATTAGCCTAGTCACACTCACTAGTCAAGGGGGTGCCTATAAAAACAAAAGACAAAGCTGTGGACCGTCGCATATTTCATTCACCCCCCCTCATCTGCAACGCATTAAGCTAGGAAATACCCTTTTGGTTACGTGTAAGGCTCTGGCATGTGTCAACTTACAAAAGGTGGCTTTTGTGTCGCATGCTTTCATAACATAACACAACACTGGAATGTTATAAGAAGACAGTATCCTCACTTTGTGAAGGACCATCGACGCCACTGCATCGTTTTTGCCTCCAAATGTGTTATTTTCCACAGCAGCTCATGCGCTCTGATACTAATATGTAATGAATATCAAGACATGCATCATTGTCATGTCTCGATTCTTTACATTGTATTGTGCATTTTCGTCTAGAACCTCCTTGTCCTCAACAAATGGCCGTAGTGAAAACGAGCACAGATAAAAATATTTTAACAATTGAGCAACCAGCCAATTGCATATCTAGAAAGCGCAGGGAAGTTGGTCTTTATACGGCTTTTCCTCTAACAAATGATATTCGTGCTACATGCACAGGAAGAAGTCCGGAAAGCTTGTGGACTTTTTTCAAGCTTTGCTTTTTAGGTCTTGTCTTTAGTAGTCTGTTGTCAAAGACTTGTTGCCTCTAATGCATTAATCAATCTAGCTATGCAGGGCTTTGGGTCAGTACCTTGCTCTTGATTGGATGCCTTTTTTGTCTATCTAATTTTTTAGGGTCGAGCATGCATTGCATGCGCTTGCGCATGCGTATCGCTTGCGAGACGCTGTAGTAGTTAGAAAAGGGCTCGGAGCCCAGTCCATGACACATCAGTGTCTTTCATTGGTTCGTGGGCTTGTCTTTTAAAATCTGCTTGCTTTCATTAGTGGAAGGTATGCATATGTCATGCCTTTTCCGGTGGTTAGCCCTCCTCGAGCGCAGCGGGCAAGTACTGAAAACATACAAGGCTCGCTATTTTCTGTCAAGTTTGTGGAATACTTTTTCTCTTTTTCGCAGCGCGATCTCGCTTGTCTTGTTTTAATTACTATTCTAATAGTGTGAAACAAACAGTGAGCTTTCTGGAAGTACTGCTTCATTTGTGATGCTCGGTTTTCCTGTACTTCCACCGGTGACTTAGACTGACCAGTGCCACATTGAGCCCATCAGCCCCGTCGCTGAGTTTGAAATACAGACTGTTGAACTCTAAGTTCTCAGATTGATATGGGTGGGATAAGGCACATTCTGAAACACGAAATTATTTTATTAAACTGGCTTTATGTTGTGGATAAAATTGCAGTCATTTACATACTCACTCCTCTGTAATTAACATAATGGATTCCAGAATAGAAATTTCCTGAGCTCGCTTTCTCCGGCCCTGGGATCAACTCATTGTATTCAGTTGAAATCATTGGTTAATTTGTGCTTTTAGTTTCCGGTGCCGCCACTTATTTTTCAGGGCCGGAGCTTAATTTTCTGCCTCAAGCATTAATTACGAGCAAAAGACACATTTGCGAAAGACGGAGGAAGAGAAAAATAAAACAGCGTTGCAAATGGAGAAAGCAGAAAGGTGCTGGAGTGAGCTAAAGCGACAGGGATTGGCTATAAATTGAGTAAAGAGGCCCGACATGGCTTCAGGATTATGCTGGTTTAGTATTCCGTATTTGCACATTTACTTGCAGCAGCCGCATATTTAAGAGGAGGGCTTTGAGCACCAGCACGCTTTTACTTACAAATAAAGCAATGGCTGGGATCAATCCCTTCTTAGGTTGCTATACTGGAGAAAAAAAAACACCAGT
Organism: Pleurodeles waltl; assembly: GCF_031143425.1. NCBI lineage: Eukaryota > Metazoa > Chordata > Amphibia > Caudata > Salamandridae > Pleurodeles > Pleurodeles waltl. The sequence goes on along the minus strand of NC_090440.1, from coordinate 1,095,556,998 downwards.
TTGTCCAGGCTCTCAAACTTTTTTACAAGCTGTGTGGAATGAATCTTTGGAGCAACATAACAGAAACTGTGCTTGGAAGGGGATGGGGTAGTAGGCAGTACAACTTTAATGATGCTACATGGCTTGAGATACTATGTTTCATTCACGGGTTTTACTTGCATGGTCCCTTGCAACTGGCACTGCAGTTGAGGTACAGTAAGACTACAAATCCCAGCAAGCCTTCACCAACTATTATGGTTGATGTTTTATTGTATTGTAAAGTGTGTAGCAGCACATTGAAACCCTTAATGAGGCCTCAAAGCACTTTTTTGTTTTTGGAAGGCCAATTCAGAGTTTCTTAGTTTGTTGGGCTTGAATAGGACAGTGTTTTAAGGTGCAGCGTGTGAGTAGTTTGTTTTGGTTTCGTGCATGAGGTCGTAGGTTTCGCACCAGCAATGTTGCTGAAGCTATTTAGCTGTACTTCGTGCATGAGCTGAAATGCCTAACATTGTTAGTGATAAGATTTCTATTTGCTGATACAAAACAGTGTTGTATACTGAAACCAGCAAAATCCTCATATAGGAAAAAACAAGATTTTTAAAAACTTTTTTGTCTTTCAGATGACTGCTAATTACATTGGGCATCCTCATGAACTGTAAGGAGGGGATGGTGCAAATATGCTATTCCTTACGCAGTCCACATTGCTAAATTTCCAGGATGTGTTTTGATAATTTCTTCATTGTTATTTATTTGGGGTGAAAAGGTTTACTTCTGTTCACACATTTGGCTTATGTACTTTACAATTAAAACATCATACACATGTACTCATATGTGTCTGCTTGATTGTCTTTCACCAATCTACTAGGTAATGATTTTATCGCTAGCCCCATCAGAATAGCTTCAGTGACATGGATGTTCTGGACTTCCTTGCTACTGTTGCATTTTGTTGTGTATTCCACCCTACTTATTTGTGTCATTACACTACATTGCAAACACATTTCAAACACACAAAACAATTCCACAACACACCAAATACCTCCAATCCACACCACAGATTTCCACCTCTTGCCACACAACTTAACAGCACACCACATAATTCAACTCCACAACATGCCAACCCACAACACACAATACTATTCCACATAATTAGCTCCATAAAACACAGTCTCACCCGACATAATTCCAGGACACGTAATGCCATTTAATTACTATCCACCATATTCCACAGAACACCATGCCACATATTTCCACTACACAACCTCACACCACACAATTCATTGTCACACAATTCAACCACAATTTCAATACAACTTATCTCTCCCTGCCACTTCCACCAACCCTGTCATCTCTCCCCCACACACCCACTGTCCTATCTCATCCCTCCCTCACACTCCCTGTATCCTCTCCATACTGCATGCTCACACTTGCTACCCTCCTGTATCTCCTCATGCTGTGCACTGGTCCACCTCTTGCCTCTCCCTCACCTCTTGGTGTTCCTCCCACTCATCCCTTTCTCTCTCTTGTACTTTTTCTCACCTCTCTCTCTTGCTCTCTCCCGTTCTCTTCCCACCTCTCTTATGTGGTTGACTTCAGGTCTTCGAGCACAGTTTCAATCATGTGCCTTTTCAAGGTCTCTGTCCCTCAAACCCAGGCTCACCTCCTCTTCTTGGAGTGTCTTCTGCACACACAGGCGCTCCCCCTTTATGCGTTTCTGTTCTGTTATCCCATTGTTTCTCTCTTTTTCACACACTCTCTCTGCATCTGTATATAGAGTTCATTCACTACTTCGTGCACACACTACCTACCCCTCTCTATCTTCCTTTTGATCTATTTTGTGCAGCTCTCACCCCTATTTATTCACAATACTACATAATTCCACTACACAAATACACTACACACCACACAATTCCACAACTAACAATTCTAATCCAACCCACATAAATCCACTCCACACTATGTACATCCACCCCACTCCAAACCAAAACGCATGGGTAAAAGACATTGTCATTTACAACGCCAATAGCTCAAACTCTCGCAAATGCAAGACCGATTGAATTGCAAATGCTTGTTTTTTTTTACTGTTTGGTGATTTTCCTCTTCACCCTGAGCATTTCTTCTTTGCTGCCACCCTAATTGGGTTGCTTGTGTTCTAACAATGATAACATTCAGTCAAGCACTTTTTTTCTTTTCTTATTAGCGCTCTTAGCGCTCCATGGGAGGGCATGTGTTTCTTGCTCTCGCTCCCATTCTCCTGTGCACTGCTTCCCCTTCACACCACCATGATCCCATGCGCTCTTTGTTGTGCTTCCATTCCTACTTCATCCCTTGCTTCCCAGATGGCTATATGTACCACTCAGTTTGGTCTTTAACTAAAGCTCCAGCCGTCCATTACTGCCCCTCCTTCCAGATCCTTTTTTTAAAACAAATTAGGAGAGCCCATTGCCTGCAATTTGCCACTGAGCAGCTCCTTCTCCCAAATACGCTTGCTGACCATTTTATTAACTTTAAAAAAAAAAAACCTGCTCCAAGTTTGACGTTGCACCAATGGAGAGAAACTAGAATATAAATGTAGTGACAATCTGTCTTCAGTTACACAAGTGCAAGTGGGAAAACCTCAGTTAGAGCTCAGATCTCATTGGTTGAAACTTAACAACATAACCACATGTTCTCCCTTCAAGTAATGGAGATATCCTCATATGTCCCCATTCCACGAAAAAGCAACCAGCTGATTGAAAGGCAGCTCTAAAAAGAGAGGATGTCATTGGATGAACTAAAGGTGCAGTGACTCCAGCACTATGGGTAAAGACCATTATTCTGAGAGTTGTTATATAGCCTGAGTAAAGAACTGCACTACTCAAAGTTCTAAAATGAGAAGCTTTAGCAGAATTCAAAGTATTTGTATAATGTCCGTTATAGTACTGACTTACTGTGTGTCAACTCAGAATGACACGCACCAGTCTTCAAATTATGATTGACGGACAAGTGAATAAACTAAAACCTCACAGATCAAATCCACGTTTCCCTGACATTATTGACCGAGGCATCGCTTTAAAAGATTTCCAATTAATTATACATGCTAATCATTTTCAAATGAAGCAAGAACGTATTGTTTTCTTGATGGATTCATTGAGAGGTGACTTCCACAATTATAACTGAGGAAAAAAAGTATATTGCACTAATCTCAATTTTACAGTGCAATCTCAATTAATTATCCTCCAAGCTGTCTGCACTTTGATGAGATTTTTGCACAGCTCAATCTGTTTACAACAACATTAATTAGAATATTCAATTAAATGTTAAAATAACTGCTTGCAAAAATATTGTGTTGTCTTCATTTACACCTTAGAGCATGCTCAGAATTGCTGGCCTTCAGTTGACGCTGCCAGGTGGGTGTATTGCAGGTCCCACACTCCAATCCCCTTTCCCACCTATTCAGCTTCAGGCCTATGAATATCTGAGAGATATTGGGGTCTCAGGCGCCACTCATCACTTTCTGCTGGTGGGTGGCATCCTTTTACATTACACCAGTGACCAGGCTCTTAACAGTCTAAACTTCAGGGGGCTGACATGACCAGCCAAACCAACCGTGGTTTACACTGAATCAAACCCACGGACGCACCTTTATGGACTGTGCCTCCCATATTTTCTTTCTTCTCTTTAGACACAAACACACACACAGAAGCCAGATATATGCAGAGATAGCCACACAAGCATATGAGGCGAGATGGCTGACTATGAGGTTGCTCGGACAAGAGCGCCTCTGTCCAGTGCCCCTTCTGTAACACCGACGTACCTTGGGTAGCAAGAAATTAGCACATTGTGTAATACATCCCCTAGAGTGTTCCAAAGACAATGGTGACCTAAAGTGGTAAAAGGTTATAGGTGGGGTGATTTCAGGTGGTAACAGATGATTGGTTGGGTGAATACTGATAAACCAGGTAGGTAGACAGTCTTGTGTGTAACTAAGCTCAGCCCCTGTAGGCATATTGGAGATAGACTGTGGTACCAGGACTCACTATGTTGTGTACCCTTACTCTGTTTGCACTAGCACCTCAAGCTCAGAGTGGGGCAATGCATGCCTAAGGAGGGTGGCACTCGTTGTCGCTTAGCTGTGAGTAGGGCAATGCAAGCCTAACAAAGGCAATCCTTGCTCCTAGCGTTTGGTAGCGCATCAGACCTTAATAACTAAACTTACTAGGGGACGTGAATAGGTCAATAAACCTTTTGACTCACATTTAAGATGTTTCCACCATAACTCTAGTACATGTAGATCAATAATCAATAACTAATCAGTAACAATAATAATCAACTGTAGCAATAATAATCAATGATAATCAATAGCACTAGTAATCAATTGGAGTCAGTAATTGTCACACACCATGACTTTTCAGTCTTGAATAACCACACCTTTTAGTAAAAGTTAGAATATTTATTTCCCTATATTAACAATGCTAATGTCACATAAGATAATCTCAGAATCAAACGATAAACATACAGAAACATCACTGGCTGTCGAAAGTGGGGAAAGAAGCGTAATCTAGTCAAAGTTTGAACCACTACACATTCGAAAGTTACAGTGCAAATTAACAACAAGAACAATTGCGCAAGCAATATCACATACATTTAGGGCCAGATGTAAGAAGGGTTTTGCGCCTCGCAAACGGTGAAAAACGCCGTTTACGAGGCGCAAAAGCCTCTCTGCTATGCAGAAATGCATTTTGCGAGTCGGATCCGACTCACAAAATGCATTTCCGACTCGCAAATAGGAAGGGGTGTTCCCTTCCTATTTGCGACTCGCAATGCTATGCAATTTAATTTGCGACCGAGAAAGTGGTCGCAAATGAAATCCCAGTTACCATTCACTTGAAGTGAATGGTAACCCAATCGCAAATGGGAAGGGGACCACTGCCTACCCTTAAAAAAAAACGAAACTAAAGGTTTCGTTTTTTTTTCCAAGTGCAGCTCGTTTTCCTTTAACGGGCTGCAGATGGAAAAAAAAAAAACTGCTTTATTAAAAAGCAGTCACGGACATGATTGTCTGCTGACTCCATTAATATTAATGAGGTGGGTCTTTGCGACCCCATTGCGAGTTGCAGAAGGTGTCTGAGACACCTTTCTGCATAGCAAATTGCGACTTGCAATTTGCGAGTAGCACGGACTTGCAAATTGCAAGTCGCAATTTGCAAGCTACCTACATCTGGCCCTTAGATTCAGCAAAGAAAAGACATCGACTATTACTCCCTATAGCAGAGTTTCATTAGTGAGGATCCTTAGCTAACTCCATATTAGCATCAGCATGTTGGGCTTCATGCAAAATAATTTAGTAAACACAAATTTGAAAAACATCTAACTATGGCTCTATCAAAATAGTGTGGTTGGTACTTAGAAAGAAAAAGAAAATAGTCTTAAGAAACACATCAGTAATAATACACCTCTCCTCAAATGGATCGACAAGCTAAGATAGTCTTCGTCATCAGGACATCAGTTCGGTAAGCAAGGCATCAGGATTCAGCATGAAAGTTCAGAAAAGGCAAAGTCTTTAAGCAATTCAAAAGAACAAAGGTTAACCCTCAAGAAGAATGGGGAGAATAGCGTATCTCCTCTTGGTGGAGTCTGGCTGTTAGATTTCCTAAAACTACTTTCCAAGTCCCTATTGGTCAAGGGCTCGCATGTTCACACCTTTTCCAATAAAGCTAAAATATCAAATCTATCATTTCTACTAGTACTCAGTTCACATGTCGCTGAATGGCTCCTCTTGTAGTGTCCTCATCATCCGGCTCATCAGGTACCAATTTTGAGACAGCTTGTACTCCAGTCAGCGTTTTTATTTTTCTCCACCTGAGAAAGGCAGTTTTACACATTTTACACTTATAATGTTACATTTTACAAGAGCAGCATCTTCTAACAAGCGATTCTCATGAGAAAGACTTTTAGCTAAGAGCACATTTGGTCAGCACAGTGGAAAATCACAATTTAATTCTCTAAGCAAACGTTTTATTAATAGGTTTAGAAATACAGCTTGACATGAGGCCTTGCAACTAGGCCAGGACCTCTGCTAAGTTAAGGCCTACAATTATTAAAGCTAATACGTAATGCATAACCCTCAATATGATGTATTACCACATTAATCATAAGCTCCATATTTCATATTATTAAGCCAGTAAAAGTATACTTCGGAAACATTGATGGCCATTCTCGTGGACACATTTTCAAATTTTCTCTATATTAATACATTTTTCTACACAAATCCATTGCTCAGAATACATGGATATTCATAAATATTTTATTAAAACACCTGCTTTCGTCATCCCTCCTCTGATGACTAAGGGGGTGATTCTCACCCTGGCGGGCGGCGGAGGCCGCCCGCCAGAGTTCCCGCCTCCAGAATACCGCACCGCGGTCATTAGACCGCTGCGGGTATTCTGGGTTTTTCACTGGGCTGGCGGGCGACCGCCAAAAGGCCGCCCGCCAGCCCAGTGTAAAACTACCTTCCCACGAGGACGCCGGATCCGAATGGAGCCGGCGGAGTGGGAAGGTGCGACGGGTGCAGTGGCACTCGTCGCGAATTTCACTGTCTGCAATGCAGACAGTGAAATTCATTGTGGGGCCCTCTTATGGAGGCCCCTGCAGTGCCCATGCCATTGGCATGGGCACTGCAGGGCCCCCAGGGGCCCCACGTCACCCCATACCGCCATCCTGTTCCTGGCGGGCGAACCGCCAGGAACAGGATAGCGGTATGGGGTGTCTGAATCCCCATGGCGGCGCAGCGAGCTGCGCCGCCATGGAGGATTCAGAAGGGCAGCGGAAAACCGGCGGGAGACCGCCGGTTTTCCACTTCTGACCGCGGCCGAACCACCGTGGTCAGAATGCCCTGCGGGGCACCGCCAGCCTGTTGGCGGTGCCCCCGTCATTTTAGCCCTGGCGGTCGACGACCGCCAGGGTTAGAATGACCCCCTAAATGTGTTATCACACTAAAGTATCACTCACAAACTTTGATATCAGCTAAAATGCTCTCATTTCAGTCCCTTCAAACCCTTGCTCCTTTTTCGAAATTTCGTAAGCAATTTTTCCCTTTTCTTGTTTTCTCACCTCTGATTATTCTTTGTCTTTTCCAATTGTATTCCTTTACACAATTTACATATTCCCCATAGTCCAATTAGGCAAACCATTACAATTAATATCCCCTTCAAAATGTTCAATAATATTCCTTTGCCAATTTCCCACTGAAGAAAAACCTTTACCAACTTTCTCCCAAACGCCTTGTTCTTTCAATTCTTTCAGATCAGCACTTTCATTAGTCAGGTTAGTAAGGAAGCCTCTCATTTCTTTACTATTGTCAGGAATGAACGAACAACAATGCCTAGAATTAAGCAGAGTCATAGCTCTTTGAGTTCAGTATCTATCAGGAGTATGGCTCTTGAAAAGTTTGTCAGCATGTTATCCACAATAGAAGACAACTTTCAAATCTTTATGGACTTCAGAACAACTCCCACTGAAGGAATTATTGCTCCAAATATATCTCCACTATACCAGAAGGAGACTCTCTTCTCTGTCTCATATGATGTAGTTCAGTCACTTTCAGAAACTTCTTTAAGTCATCCTTTTGAAAAATCTTTGCGAAAACTATTCCCAAATAACATGTCTCATACCTTCCTCTTGGAAGACGGTAATAGGCATTAGGACCACAGATGTAATATATCCCAGGAATCGCTAGGTCCTGTCCATTCAACATAAAAGTCAATTTACTCTGAAACAAAAAGACATGTCTATGTTCACTCGTTCCCACAAATTAAGTGTCAGTGTGTGATTTAGGCCTATATATACAAAATGTCCCTATGTGTTGCGCATCTAGAGCTAATTTACCTTGTGTTTTAATTGTACTATAAGCATAATCATTCTTGTAAGTCTTTTTCTCTAAGCCTATTTCCAACTTCTCCTTCAATGCCTTTCTCCTGCCATCTGTGTAATCTAAGAAGCTCTTCTCTAAAGGTGTAAGCAAGCATGTCAGGTTATTCTTGTGAGGATAAGTAGTGCCAAATGTTAATGTAGGTTAAAAGAAACCTCTAACTAATACTATGTAATTATCCTTAGCCACTCTCCTCAAATACCTAATTAGGAACAAGTGAAAACACAACATCATAGTTGGAGTAGAAATACTGAATGTACTCCTGGTTTAGAATCTAGTTAGTAATAAAGTACAACTTATCCCATATGTTAGGGGCAAACTGTAATAAGTAACTCCTTCTTCGACTGATGAAGGAATCTGCGTACACACATAGCAAGTCTTCGCATCCATCGTCTCAACATACTCAGAAAACGATAGAAGACACTAGAAGAAAGTTCTCCTTGGGCATTAGTACCCCCATGCAAAAACTTCTCATCTAACCTAAACTTCTCAATTGCTGTTAGTACATAAGTTGTTTTGAAAGCAGAAGTATGGTTGTCTTTGCTCTTATCAAGAACAGTCATTCCCACAATCAACATCACAAACAATATCCCACAATCAATCACCAAACCAATACTCATACATTTACAGCACCTATTTTTCCTACCCTGCTTGCTAATGTCACTCATGATCTCTAAAGAATCAGAAAGCAGAAGAGAAATTTAGAAAAACCTGCAGCAAAAATCAAAACAAAACAAATTCTTCTTTCAGCAGTTATTTACAGCTTTCAGTAGTTCTTCCAGGATCCTTTGTCAAACATCGGTAAGCTGCTGTCAGAATCAGGTTTAAAAAGTCAAATCATGTTATCAAAGTCTTTTCCGGGTACTTTCAACAGTCTTTTCTCAAAAATGTTCTCGAATTGTTTCAATAGTTCAGTTCATCAGCTTCCTTCAAGAGCCAAAATATTGACCTGGAACGTCTCTATCAAAACAAAAAGACAAAAATTATTTCTGCCATTCACTTGTAGTTGCATACACCCATTCAGGACATGAATACCTTTGACTTGCTATTCTCTTTCTTTTCAACTTTCGATGACCATTCAATACTCCTTCACTTAGATCTCTCCTTGTTATGTCTACTTCTTCTTCAATTGTTCTTTCAACAACTACTTCCTTTCTCTTTACTTGTGACTCCGGCCACTTATCTCCTTTCAGTGGATCCTAGGCAAATGTTCTTTCAGTGTTGAACTTGAAACATCTCCTTGTTCTATGGTGTTTTCTCTTGACAGACCTGCAACTGGTTCAGGAGGAGTCAGATCACAGTTACTTTAAACTGCCTCAACTCCTTCCCCCTAAGGGTCTGGCAATTGCTCTAGTTGTCTCTCAAAACCGTCTGCTTCTGGGAAAGCTCTCCTTTGACTAGGCTCTCCTGCTGCCTCAATTGAGATAGGCTCACCGTCACCCTCCTGGAGGTCTTCTCCTATGTCTCTCACAGAAGTGACTGAACCGTCCTCAATGGTTTCAGATCCGGTCTCAGTTCTCCTTTGTTCTCTTTCAGGCCCTGAGACTTATTTTGCTGTTGTTGTCACTTTCAACAACTCTGCTTCTTCATCAGTCCGGCATATCACTTTCTGGCCTGGATCCAATTTGGAACTCCAGCGCACTTTACAGCTGTGATAGTTGTCAGAACTACCTGGAAAGGACCCTTCCAACGAGGCACCGAACACGTTTTCCTCACGTGTTTCTGGACCACAACCCAGACACTGGCCCTCAGATTGTGACCTGGATTATGGATTGGTGGCAGTGTGGTGGCTTCCACCTGCTGAGAGTGTAGTGTGGTTAGTTTTACGTATTCATTGCGCTTTAGCTTCAGGCTTTAGGCCTTTGTGCACTTTGCCCTGAATATATTTATTCATTTGCTGACAGCTTAGAGCCTCTGTGCACTTTGCTCTACATGCTTTTTATTAGGCTTCGTACTGTTATTTTTCAAATAGCCAGTTCTACGGTGTTGTTTTTTATTCATATCACACTGTTTTGCCTACTTCAGCACTGGAGTTCTCCATAACATATTTACTCTGTGCTTCAGTCAAGGATACAGTCTGGTACATTGCCGATAGACGTGGTAGGAGTTTAGACTTGGCATTCCTGCGTAGGGACATTTTGTGATCACGATGACATGTTATTTATAAAATCACTTCCTTGTCCCAATACACGCAAGAGGGAGATTCCGACCAGGGAACCACAACTAGACGCTGACTGCCTCGTTGCAGATGCTGAACCAAGATCACAGGTCTTTGCTCAGGTATGAGGGCTGATGTCTCCACAGTGATTCTAATAGGCAAGCTAGAAGCTTAACATGCTGTGCTCTAAATAGAACAAGCAGAGGGAGAGTAGAAACTGTTAGACAATATGATAGCTTTGTTCTTATGTTTTACTCTCCTGGTGACTATTTCAATCCTACTGTGTTGTATCGTTCTGGTTATTGCGGCTCACGCCTTAATATCTAAAATACAGTTGTTTTATTAAAACATTAGATAAAACTTATACTGTCTTTGTCATTTGTATTTGAGATCATATTGGAAATAAGAGAGTTGGTTTGGATCTGAGTAACCACGACTTCCCTGAGAAGTTCCAAAGATGTCATGCGCTCAGCTGCCGAATCATTCCTTCCACATGGGAGAAATGAGGCACTGCTAGTTAGCCAGAGCAAAAAACGGATTTAGGGTGACAGAGTTCTTTACACGTGGGTCAGACTCAGTCCCCCACACCGTTATAGATCCTGCTACCTAGAAATCCAGTAGTCTCATTTAGAATAATGAGAGCCCACGCGACATGGTGCCGCCAACGTTTGGTCTGGCTCTAATGATTAGGTCCGACTAACTCTCTTGGTCTCATATATATTTTGACTCCTCGGTTCCGTATGCGGAGACGTCCGTGGGGCTGAGGGTTTCCGCCGCCACGGCATAGGTGCTTCCTATTGCTTAGTTGTTGGTTGTTCAAGCTTGAACTTTGAAAGGAAAACCCCGATATTGGTGTGCCTTCTCTGACCTGGAGCTATTTTTTATAAATGGCGAATCCTAATGTAGTGAATATAGCAATTAATATGCGTCACCCGCTCACAGGACATCTGTTGGCACATGGACTGACGGTCCAGTCACTTTTGTGGTGGACGCCCATGCAGCCTATAGAACTGAACTTTTTTATTCTTGGGTCGGATTTCCAGCAGTGGATGGGGGAACAAATACTTTTCACGAATACACTGTTGCGAATGTCCCTGGACAATACAGGGCTTAGGCTTATTTAGAAATACCTCTATCTTATCAAGAACACCATAATTGGCTTGATGGCGCCCTCCCACACACAGTAGCACAAGTTAGGTTAGGTCCGCTGAGTAATGATGGTCCTACCTGGCCTTTATTGGCTACATATACACCTCATCCTGCGGTTGCTCAATTGGCAGTGGTTGAAGTTCGTCGTTTATATACAGTCTTAACGGCTACATATAGACGATTAGTTCAGTTTGTCATGCAGACACTAAATACGAACGCAGCGCGTGCTGCTCCGGCGCACCCACAGGCAGTGGTTCCGGGTATTAATCCGGCCACTGTACATTCAGTTATGGGTAAAGTATGGCTAAACGAGAGGAGACTCCATTTTGGCTGGCGCAAAAAATTAACACGCTGGAAGCAGTATTTCCCCATACGGGACCTCAGGATAAACATAGAATTTTGACGATGTGTTTGCCGTATGGGATGGTTCCTCCGGTGGACCTTTGTAATACCTGGGGCACGGTGTTTGCCGCGCTCTACACTATGGCACACGGTACACCGACATTAGCTAATTTACCGGACGTGCTTAAACAGATTCAAGATGAATATGGGGCTGCCCCTGCCTTAGATTTGGGCATGCAGTTGCTGGGCAATTTTGCCACAGTTTCTTCTATTATTTTGAGTAATCTCAAAGGAGAGGCAGTAGCACTAGCAGTGCGTATGCGTCTTCGGGATGTTCCGCTGCTTAATCAGGAGCGGGAGCTTCCGAGAATAATAGCGGAAACATATTCTAGTATTGGTCGTGATAGCCTAGGGGCTAGACCACAAAAAACCCATTTTCAGGGTAAAAATAATAAAGATAATGCTAAACAGCAACGACCTGAGGGTTCGAAAAAGCGCTGGGAAAAGAAACAGCAAACACCTAAGAAAGATGGTGGGCAGTCTCCGCAACCGGAGACCCCACAGAATAAGTATAATCTCAGGAATAGGGATACTTTGAAGACGCCTGATAGATATCAATATACTGATACACGCCAATCTCGTTCCTTTCAGGACTCTTCGGAAAAGAGAAGTGAGAGAGGTGGGCGGTCAGAGCGGAGGACGGAGTACGTGAAACCGAGACAGGATTCACAACGCTCAGCGGAGGTTTCTATTAAACAAGAAGAGAAACCGCTGCAACAAAAACAGCAATTTAAAAAGAAGAAAGTGGCAGCAGTCTCAGTTAGACATGCCGCTCAAGAAGAGAGTTCTCTTGACGAACAAGACGTGGGCGTTAGCACTGTTAGACAGCGCGGCAGAGGTCACAATAGTTCGCCGGAGTCTTCTAGAGCATCTGGAGGTGAAAGCAACTGATGACTTCATACAAGTCGAGACGGCGGACATGCGGGTCTCTGATCCTGATAGAGTATATGAAGTGACTCTGCGATTGGAAGGGGACATTGACCGTATTATAAATGCCATTTTTTGGGACCATGTGGTAAAATCATATGATGTTCTGTTGGCCGAACAGGATTGGCCACCTGACTTTGTTTGCGACTGTCCGGTTGGGGAGGAGGTTATTACACCTTCCTTCTCACCACTTGTTCCGAGAGAACTAGCGGAGTCCTATAGTAAATCATGGGCTCTAGCACAGGCTCCCGCACTGTATAGAAATAACGTGGGGTGGGATAGACAATCACCTTATCATGTAATTCCGATAAAGGGCGAACCTCAGCCACAACCGCAGTATCCTATCAAATTTGAAGCAAGGGCATCGGTTAGGAAAATTCTTACACAATTGGAGTATCAGGGTGTAATTGAGCCCTGTGTCTCGCCGATGAATAATCCCTTGTTTCCGGTTGCTAAACCGGACCATTCATATAGGATATTGGTGGATTACCGACATTTGAATAGTCATACACGCACATATGCAATACAGAATTCACATAGCGCAGCGCTTATGAATAATATCGTACGTAAGAAGTACAAGACAACATTAGATATCTCGAATGGATTTTTTTGCCAGAATATAGCGCCCGAGAGTCAGGACTATACCTGTTTCAGTGCGTTTGGCTCTCAGAGGTATAAGAATAGCCCAGGACTGTTTTCGGCTCGTGTAACTGAAATGCTGCATGAGTTCGACCCTGAAGCGTTATCATATGTTGATGACATATATCTGACAGATGATGAGATTCTGCAACATCTAAGTCGTGTATCGCGCATTGTTGTGGGGTTTGCTGATATTGGCTATAAGTTTAATTTTAAGAAATCAAAGATTGCCTTCCTCAGCGTCATTTTCCTGGGATATGAGTTGTCGAGTGAGGGCAAGAGCCTAGCGCCACATTTTTGGGAGAAATGTGCTTTATTGCAGCCTCCTAATACGGTTCGGAAGCTCCAGTCATTGTTGGGGTTTCTGAATTTTGGCAGAACTTACATTCCTGATTATGCGACGCGTATAAAACCCTTATACGAGTTGATTCGCCCGAATTTTTCGAGTAGATTTTGGACGATTGAACATACACACATACTACGAGAGTTACAGAGTGATCTCTTAGCAGTTAAACACTTACACACACGGGACAATAAGACACATTTAGTCATCAGGGTGATACCTGGGGCTGTTGGGTTTACTTATGTCACCTTTAATGAAGGGGTGACAGTCCCGATTGCATACAAGTCTCACTTGTATTCTGCTGCAGAACAACGTTTTGCACAGACTGAGAAAATTCTCACAGCAGTACAGATGGCTGTTATTAAAGAAAGACCGCTGTCCCAGGGTCAACGCATCATTGAGTGTTCCAAATTCGAAAGCTTTGCACCCGCGATGGATACAATGGGCTACGTCTTTGACAGCCACTGATGTAGATTACGTATTTGACCCTAAACTGCAGACTCAATAATTTCTTCAATATGAGATGGAATACCCTGTTCCTGCTGGTACGTTGCCTATTGACCAATATCAAGTGGTCATGTATACCGATGGCTCTGCGCAACCAGCGGTTGGGACTAAACAACAGTATTCTGCTGCATGTGCGGTGGTGAGCGGCACTATGGAGGGGGAAGTGTTCTGTCCCCGACATACTTATACTAAAACCTTGGGAGATTGCACGGCACAGCTGGCTGAGCTCAAAGCTCTATTGTTAGCATTGGAGCACGCGGATCTGGCGACTTTAACCTTGCTGGTCTGTGACTCCTACTACTGTGTTCAGTCTTTCAATGAATATCTACACTATTGGAAGATGAATGGGTTCAGAGATTCTAAAGGCAACACCATTAAACATAAAATGTTGTGGGGTAAGGTTGCGGATCTGAAGGAAACGCTTCCTAATGTCCATGTTGTGCATACACTTGGACACCAGCGCGTTGGAATACACGTTGCTGGGAATACTTTGGCTGATGAAGCCGCGAAATCAGCAGTGGCTGTCGCCACTGTGGCCGCAGTGACTCGTTCGAGTTCCAAACCAGACACAGAAATTTCGGCTGCCATAAAGGCTACGGTTGATGGCACGCCCTTTCCTAAAGGATTTCCTTCAAAATATAGTTACTGCTTGAATGGTGCGCTGAATGCTACTGTTACAATTCCAGGCATTGGTATACGTGAAATTCCCAATAAAATTGAGAGACCTCGATTAATTTCTGCAGCACATGAGGGGGTGGCTTCTGCACATGCTGGTGTGGCTGCCACGATTTCACTTTTACAGGCTCGTTACTGGTGGCCTGGTCTCTATAAAGAGATGAAGCAATATGTCCTTTGTTGTGATGTTTGTCAACAAATTAAAGCATCGTCGGCTAGACGCCCGCAGCAGTTGCCCCTTCTGATTTCAAATAAACCATTACAGTGTGTGTACTTGGATCATTGTGGTCCGCTGACACCAGATAGTGCATACAAATATATATTGGTTGCTGTAGATTCGTGCTCCAGATTTGTGTGGGTATGGCCACAACGCTCGGCTGACGCTCGAACTGTTATTAAAGATTTGCGCATCTTTGTCGATACATTTGCAGTTGCGGCTTTCCATTCGGACCAGGGCCCTGCTTTTGCCTCTAAGGCATTCAGGGACACCATGGCTTCGTTGGGGGTCCAACTCCAATTCTCGTCTCCATTTCATCCCGAGGGATATTCTGTCGTGGAGCGTTTAAATCGTGATTTAAAGCAGTCCTTAACGGCCAGAGTTATAGGTACGGGTCATGGTTGGCTAGCCCACCTATATGGAGTACAGAGAGCACTTAATAACTTGCCTAGAAAGTCACTGGGGGGTCGTACTTCATATGAGTGCCTGTTTGGAACACAAATGTATGTTCCTGATCTAGATGGTCCTGGTGTGGAGGCGGCAGATACGCCCTTTGACATAAATGATTGTGTCACTGTTTTGCAGGATTTACAACAATTCCGTGAAGATAACTCTTCTGCCAGTGCTGCCTCCTCAGGAATTAAGGATGAGCCAGTAACACCTACTGGTTGGATACCCAGGATTGGGGATCTAGTGTGTGAAAAGGTCGCAGTTAAAAAATAATTTGGTCCTTCTTATCAAGAACCTGTCCCTGTGTTGGGGGTGAGCGGCACGAGAACTGTGATTTTACCGCCGCTGCGAGGGGCCAAAGGAAATCGCTTTGTTTCCATTGATAATGTCAAGTTACAACATGTGGCCGATTCTGCACAGCAGACCAAGAGGGACACCCAGTAGTTCCGGAATCCCTCTCACTACTGGGGAAGAAGTCCCGCTGCAGGTGATTTTCACCGACACTGTTTCCTCTCCGAGCTTGGGGAGGGCGGATGATGATCTTGCGATTGTTCCACCGACGGCGATTAATATGGAATCTTTTGATCAACTTGCTGTACGTTCTACTGATGTTTCTGAACATGTGGTTTATAGCGTGCCACGGCGAGAGCTTCCATCTGCTTCTTTGTTCACGGTTGCACCTTTTGCTAGAACTGCTTCTGGCTGCTTCAACGACGCTGATAATGATGTGTCCGGCTCCTCGTCCTCGATGTCTTCTGTCCACGGTCCACGACGGCTGCTGGGTTGGCTTAAACGCACATATTTTGTTTTTCCTTGGAACTATTTTTGGCTGTTTTTGGCCGTGATGACTCTTTTATTATGGTTGGGATTTGTGGTTACTTTTTTTCTGATAATACATGGTCATTTTCTTCCTGATCGATCTGACATTGAGCACGTGGAGACTGTGTTAAAACCGCATTTTTCGTCTCATATGGTTCGAAGAGACTTGTCCACTGTAAACATTTCTGCAATACCAATTCCGGATGGGATTGTGTGGGATAAAGTAATGTTTGATATATATGGTCCCACTGAATTGATTCAAATACCGTATGTCCTCAAATTATCAATGAATGATATTGTTATACCTGGCATTGTTTCTGATGATTGGGATGTGAAGACAGTAGATTCTATGCTAACAGATTTGCAATATTATACTGTCTATGACGATGAAGATGCTTACCAATTTAGAGATAATCATGGTGACATGTTTTGCTACAACTATTATGGACACCATTTTATTCATAAAGCTAGTAGCCCTAAGTCCATGTTTAATTATGTGCAATGGGAACATTGCTCGACTCCTCCACAAGGGAGTTCGAAAACGTATTATGATAAATTTGCATATTTTTCTGGGCATGATCAACGAAATGCTAAGTCTTACTATTTTAAAGTTGCCCCGTATTCTAACAAGCAAATGTTGTTGACCGATACTAAATTACTGTATTCAAATTTGTTTGTATCTAAACTTTCGGTCGAGGGGTATGAATACTGGTTTAAAACTGTTGACTTGAAAAGTGTTTGGGGTTCAAAAAATTGGCAAATGCAAGGCAGGGACACTTTATTTAGAGCATGTATTATCCCTGTGCAGATGATTTTCCTCAATGACACAGTACAACAGACTAGCTGTTTGGGCTTAGCGACAATTAGGGAGTTGACTTTGCCTAGTATACCTGTCCCTTCTAAATAAAAAAATTGGCAGCACTATGTGAATGCTACTTTTAGTGACTTTACACATTGGGTCCAGAATGGTACGCTTAACATTTCATCGTTACATCCAGGTGGGTGGTTATTATGGCCTGTAGACACTAATGTGTGTCATCAACGTTTTGTCACCTCTTCAGGGGGGTTCAGGACTAGTAGGGCAGACCCTCGTTACGTATCACCAGAACATGCTGATATTATAACTACATACAGTGTGGGGAAGCTTTGTCAGCAATGGTTGAAGTCATCCACGCTGGATGCAGTTAAGTCACATCTCAAGTTACTGTCTAATGATACTGATTTACAAGATTTTTTGTCAGGTCCCAAAGTACCACAGAAGAAAAGGTTCTTATACGAGGTTTATAATGAGATTTGGAAGCTTTCACAACAAGAGGCCGCAGCCCGGTTGAGGCAGATTGATCAGGAAAATCTGATGCAGACTTTGTCTGTTGTTGATAATGGCATGCATACCCTTTCTGACCGTGTTTACACAATTGACAGCATTGTTTCCTCTGCCATTGACATTATTAAATCGGACATGTCTTCTTTATATCATGGGCAGAGTCAGACACGGTCCATCATGCAGCTGGGTTGGACTCTTCAGACCTTGAAGGTGGGTCGCGTTCCATGGCAGCACGTTCGTGCCAGAGAGATCTTTATCTCTTTTAATTTGACTCGTCAACAACAACTGATGGCTAAAAAGGAAGCTACATATGTTATGTTTAATATTGAGAAATTAGAGAAACTGCCTTTCAGGGTAGCTGAGATTCCGTCAGCTGAGTGGTTGATTCATGGGGTTATTAATTTGCCTATCTCCACTTTGCAATTTACTTCTTGTTTGAAGCACATTCCGGTGGGTAGATATGAACTATTGGGTGACAGTTACATACACGAGGTGTGGGAGCTTCCCTTTCAGTACAGATGTGTTAATGGTTTGAAGGAGGTTTTTCTTAGCGGCAGTGAATGCGAAGCTTCTGTCAGCCATTCAATGGTTTGTAAACAGCTGTCCTTGCACGGGGCGTGTAACGCTTCGATTGCTAACTTAGCTTGTTATCTGAAGGGAGTTCCAGTCCCGGTTATTAAAAACACTTTCCAGGTGCTTTCTAACGGCAGTTACATTGTTCTTAACAGCGAACGCTGCTGTGGCATGCGTGCCGGAATAGTTTACATTGTCGTTGTCAACAAGGCCGTTACGTGCTGCGGGAATGTGTTGTTTCCCCCCACTCAATTTAGGGAGGTAGCGGACATCTGGCCTCATATTGCTACTTCCAAGGTTGATTTCGACAAGTTGAGTCGGCTAAAAGCTTTATTGTTTCAAAAGCATGTGGCCCTTACATCTGCTAGCGAGACCCACGCACTTCAGGTGGCAAGGTCAATGGCGGAGATACAGTCCCTTTTGAATACTAACTTTCCAAATCACTTCGGTGAACTTGTGGGACGTATATTTAATGTATCCAGCACTGCTGGTATTGCACATTTTTTCAAAGCCGTTGGTGTTGGTTTTGCTCAAACCTTCTCTTCCATATTCGGTTTGATACCTTCGGCTATACATTCTATTTTCGGAAGCATTTTTGGGGGTTTCCTGATTACTTTGGCTTTATTGGCTGGAGTCTTGTTGTTGTTGCTATTTTTTCACAATGGCTGTCCCGTCACGACGAGATCCTGTATTGCTGCTCCCGTCAGCGCAGCTGTGTCGTGAACGCATGATGCAGCATTTTGGAGCAACACTCCTGGGACATTTGAGTGTGACTGGTCTCTGTCATTCAGACCGGTTTTGGATTGTGTGCAACCCGTGTTTCGATGCCTTTGGTGCTCGTTTGAACATGCACTGGCTCTCTGTCTCTCACTGCAGCGCCCTCCAATGGTCGATACTGATCTGTTGATGTTCCCGATTAGGGCTCATTCCCAGACTTGGAATGAGCCCATGTCGCGTGGGCTCTCCTTATTCTAAATGAGACTACTGTATTTCTAGGTAGCAGGATCTATAACGGTGTGGGGGACTGAGTCTGACCCACGTGTAAAGAACTCTGTCACCCTAAATCCGGTTTTTGCTCCGGCTAACTACCAGTGCCTCATTTCTCCCATGTGGAAGGAATGATTCGGCAGCCGAGCGCATGACATCTTTGGAACTTCTCAGGGAAGTCGTGGTTACTCAGATCCAAACCAACTCTCTTATTTCCAATATGATCTCATATACAAATGACAAAGACAGTATAAGTTTTATATAATGTTTTAATAAAACGACTGTATTTTAGATATTAAGGCGTGAGCCGCAATAACCAGAACGATACAACACAGTAGGATTGAAATAGTCACCAGGAGAGTAAAACATAAGAACAAAGCTATCATATTGTCTAACAGTTTCTACTCTCCCTCTGCTTGTTCTATTTAGAGCAAAGCATGTTAAGCTTCTAGCTTGCCTATTAGAATCACTGTGGAGACATCAGCCCTCATACCTGAGCAAAGACCTGTGATCTTGGTTCAGCATCTGCAACGAGGCAGTCAGCGTCTAGTTGTGGTTCCCTGGTCGGAATCTCCCTCTTGCGTGTATTGGGACAAGGAAGTCATTTTATAACTAACATGTCATCGTGATCACAAAATGTCCCTACGCAGGAATGCCAAATCTAAACTCCTACCACGTCTATCGGCAATGTACCAGACTGTATCCTTGACTGAAGCACAGAGTAAATATGTTATGGAGAACTCCAGCGCTGAAGTAGGCAAAACAGTGTGATATGAATAAAAAACAACACCGTAGAACTGGCTACTGGAAAAATAACAGTAAGAAGCCTAATAAAAAGCATGTAGAGCAAAGTGCACAGAGGCTCTAAGCTGTCAGCAAATGAATAAAATATATTCAGGGCAAAGTGCACAAAGGCCTAAAGCCTGAAGCTAAAGCGCAATGAATACGTAAAACTAACCACACTACACCCTCCCCTTGTCGGTAGCAAGTGGTTCCAATAATATAAAAGGATGCCCCAAATATAAACAATATCTAAAACAATTATTTTGAGAGCCCACGCGACAAGAGAAAGAGCGAACCACATCAGCCAGACCTTTGCAGTGGTCCAACACCATATCATCTGCAATGTTGACAAGTTCATTTGCAGGCACCGCTGGCAACCTCTAGGCTTGGCCAATAAGGATCGCATGTGGGGACAATCCTGTCTACCTGTCAGGTGTTTTTCTCATTGTTATCAGAACTAAAGGCAGTGCGTCTGGCCAGTTCAATCAATCAATCAATCAATCATAACATTTGTAAAGCGCACTATGTACCCGTCAGGGTTTCGCGGCGCTGGTGGGGGGGGGGGGGTGAGCTGTTAGCGGTCGAAGAGCCAGGTCTTGAGGAGTCTCCTGAAGGCGAGGAGGTCCTGGGTCTGGCGCAGTGAGGTGGGGAGAGAGTTCCAGGTCTTGGCGGCGAGGAAGGAGAAGGATCTGCCGCCGGCGGTCTTGCGGTGGATCCTGGGGACGATGGCGAGGGCGAGATTGGCAGAGCGGAGTTGACGAGTGGGGGCGTAAAAGTTGAGTCTGGAGTTGAGGTAGGTAGGTCCGGTGTTGTGTAGAGCCTTGTGAGCGTGGGTGAGGAGTTTAAAGGTGATCCTCTTGTCCACGGGGAGCCAGTGGAGGTCCTTCCGGTGAGGGGAGATGTGGCATCGACGGGGTATGTCAAGGATCAGGCGGGCGGATGCATTTTGGATACGCTGGAGTCGTTTGATGTCTTTTGTTTGGATGCCTGTGTAGAGTGCGTTGCCGTAGTCAAGTCTGCTACTGACGAGGGCTTGGGTCACCGTCTTTCTGGTTCCTGTTGGGATCCACTTGAAAATTCTGCGGAGCATTCGAAGGGTGTTAAAGCAGGAAGAGGAGACGGCGCTGACCTGTTTGGACATGGTGAGGGATGAGTCCAGGATGAAGCCGAGGTTTCTTGCGTGGCTGGCTAGGGTGGGTGGGGGTCCGAAACCGGTGGGCCACCAGGAGTTGTTCCAGGCCGAAGGGGTGCGCCCGAGGATGAGGACTTCCGTCTTGTTGGAGTTGAGCTTCAGGCGGCTGTCGTTCATCCACTCGGCGATGGCTTTTAGTCCCTCGTGGAGGTTGGTTTTGGCGGTGAGTGGGTCTTTGGTCAGGGAGAGGACGAGCTGGGTGTCGTCGGCGTAGGAGATGATGCTGAGGTGATGTTGGCGGGCCAGTTTGGCGAGGGGGGTCATGTAGACGTTGAACAACGTAGGGCTGAGGGAGGATCCTTGGGGGACGCCGCAGATGAGGTTGGTGGCTTTGGAGCGGAAAGAGGAGAGTCGGACTCTCTGGGTTCTGTCGGTGAGGAAGGATGAGATCCAGTTGAGGGCTTTATCCTGGATGCCGGCTCCATGGAGGCGGGTCAGTAGGGTGCGGTGGCAGACTGTGTCATAAGCGGCTGATAGGTCGAGGAGGATGAGGGCCGAGGTTTCGCCGTTGTCCATTTGGGTTCTGATGTCATCTGTGGCGGCGAGGAGAGCAGTCTCGGTGCTGTGGTTTCGTCTGAAACCGGATTGAGAGGGGTCTAGGATGGAGTTGTCTTCGAGGAAGTGGGCGAGCTGTGTGTTGACGATCTTCTCAATGACTTTTGCTGGAAAAGGGAGGAGAGAGATCGGTCGGAAGTTTTTGAGGTCGTTGGGGTCAGCCTTGGGTTTCTTGAGGAGGGGTTGGATTTCTGCGTGTTTCCAGCTGTCTGGGATGGTGGCGGAGTCGAAGGAGAGGTTGATGATCTCGCGGAGTTTGGGGGCGGCGTTGGCTTTGTTGAACACGTGATGAGGGCATGGGTCTGTGGGGGAGCCTGAGTGGATGGTGTTCATGGTTGTTATTGTTTCGGTGTCGTCCACGTGGGACAAGGCGGTGAGGCGGCAGGCGTCTGTGGAGATGTTAGGGGTGGGGTCTGGCGGCGGAGTGACGTTGAAGCTGTCGTGGATGGTTGTGATTTTCTGGTGGAAGAAGGTGGAGAGGTCGTCGCAGAGTTTCTGGGAGGGCGGGATGTCGTTGGAGTTGCCGTTGGGGTTTGAGAGTTCCTTCACGATGCCGAAGAGTTCTTTGCAGTCGTGGGCGTTGTTGTTGATGCGTTCAGTGAAGTGGGCGCGCTTGGCGACTCGGATCCGTTGGTGGTGTTCACGGTTGGCGTTGTTGAGGGAGGCGAGGTTGTCGGGTGTGCGCTCTAAGATCCACTTCTTCTTGAGCTTCTGGCAGAGGCTTTTGGAGGCGGTCAGTTCGTCTGTGAACCAGGCTGGTTTTTTCTTTCCTTGGTTGGCGGTGGGTTTCTTGAGTGGGGCTAAGGTGTTGGCGCAGTCGAGGATCCATTGATGGAGGTTGATGGCGGCAGTGCTTGGGTCGGTTGAGCCGGGTGGAGGGTCTTTGACGAGGGTGCTGGTTAGTTGGTCTTGGGTGATTTTTCCCCAGTGGCGGTGAGGAGGTCGAGGGATGCGGTGGTGTTCGGTGATTTTTGTATAAGAGAAGTGGACGCAGTGATGGTCTGTCCAGTGGAGTTCGGAGGTGTGGCTGAAAGAGATGTGGTTGCTTGAGGTGAAGAGGGGGTCAAGAGTGTGTCCGGCGATGTGGGTGGGAGTGTTGACCAGTTGACGGAGTCCGAGGTTGAGGAGGTTGGAGGTCAGAGATGCGGTGTTGACGTCGTTGTTATTTTCAAGGTGGTAGTTTAGATCTCCCAGGAGGATGTAGTCTGGGGAAGCGAGGGCGTGGGTGCTCGCGAGGTAGGCGATGGTGTCGCTGAAGGGGGCTCTTGGTCCTGGAGGGCGGTATATGAGGGTTCCTCTGAGGGTCGTGTTGGGGTCCGTGTGGATCTGGAAGTGGAGGTGTTCGGCTGTCTTGAGGGTGTCGTCCGTGTGGGTGTGGATTTTGAGGGTAGATTTGTGGGCGATGGCTATTCCGCCGCCGATTCCGTTGGTTCGATCTCTTCTGGTGATTTTGTATCCCTCCGGTATGGCGATTGCGATGTCCGGGGCCGAGGAGTCGTTCCACCAGGTTTCGGTCAGGAAGGCCACGTCAGGGGCGGTGGTGTCGAGTAAGTCCCAGAGTTCAATGGCGTGTTTTCGTGCGGAGCGTGTGTTGATGAGGATGCAGTTCAGGTGGTTGGTGTTGGGAGTTCTTGTTGTTGGCTTCGCCGTTCTGTCGCAGGAGAAGTTGCAGGTGCGGCAGTAGAAAGGTCCTTTTGTGTGCTTCGGGGTTGCAAGGAAGCACTCTGCGGAGGGGCCGGGGTTGAGTGCGCGGAGTTCGTTGGTTGAGTAGCGGACGCGGGTGATGCGGGGGGCGTGAGGACCAGGGGGGTGGTACTGGGCGCGGACGGGCACAGACGGGCTTGCCTCTGGCGCACCTCCGGCGCACCAGCGGCGCGGACGCGCAGCGCCAGCCATTAAGAAGGGAGGGGGGAGGGAGGAGCAGCTGGGAGGCGGGAGGCGGGAGGGAGCGGCGAATGGGGGCGCGAGGGGGGCGGGGCCGCAGGGAGGCAGCGGCAGGGATCGGAACGCTTGGGGGAGCGCACAAGGGGCAAAAGCACAAAAAACGAGCAAAATTAAAGGCAATCACAATAGAAAACACACAGTATGAAATATAGTAATGGCACAGTACACGATCGGGGAGACAGCAATCAGGGGGGCACAACGGGGGCAGAAGCGCCGGCGGCGAGGCGCAGAAAAATCTGAAAAACAATCAGAAAAACAACTTACAGGACGTCGGAAGCGGCACACGGGTCAAGTGGAGCTAGGCAGAGCCCACTAGACACCAGGGATGAGGCGCAGGAGGATGCCTGCGGGTGGAGGAGGGCCTCGAACACGCAAACAGCAGCATGGTCGGGGGACAGAGGCAGCAGGTTGGTGCTGCGGTCGTGGTGGGCGAGCTCAGGACCTGAAACAGGTCAGAGGTCGCTCACTCGCGACGCGCAGCGCCAGCCATTAAGAAGGGAGGGGGGAGGGAGGAGCAGCTGGGAGGCAGGAGGCGGGAGGGAGCGGCGAATGGGGGCGCGAGGGGGGCGGGGCCACAGGGAGGCAGCGGCAGGGATCGGAACGCTTGGGGGAGCGCACAAGGGGCAAAAGTACAAAAAACGTGCAAAATTAAAGGCAATCACAATAGAAAACACACAGTCTGAAATACAGTAATGGCACAGTACACGATCGGGGAGACAGCAATCAGGGGGGCACAATGGGGGCAGAAGCGCCGGCGGCGAGGCGCAGAAAAATCGGAAAAACAATCAGAAAAACAACTTACAGGACGTCGGAAGCGGCACACGGGTCAAGTGGAGCTAGGCAGAGCCCACTAGACACCAGGGATGAGGCGCAGGAGGATGCCTGCGGGTGGAGGAGGGCCTCGAACACGCAAACAGCAGCGTGGTCGGGGGACAGAGGCAGGAGGCAGCAGGTTGGTGCTGCGGTCGTGGGGGGCGAGCTCAGGACCTGAAACAGGTCAGAGGTCGCTCACTCGCGACGCGCAGCGTCAGCCATTAAGAAGGGAGGGGGGAGGGAGGAGCAGCTGGGAGGCGGGAGGGAGCGGCGAATGGGGGCGCGAGGGGGGCGGGGCCGCAGGGAGGCAGCGGCAGGGATCGGAACGCTTGGGGGAGCGCACAAGGGGCAAAAGCACAAAAAACGAGCAAAATTAAAGGCA
Source organism: Pleurodeles waltl (assembly GCF_031143425.1). Lineage (NCBI taxonomy): Eukaryota > Metazoa > Chordata > Amphibia > Caudata > Salamandridae > Pleurodeles > Pleurodeles waltl. The sequence continues at coordinate 1,095,532,274 of NC_090440.1, read as the reverse complement.
ATCACAATAGAAAACACACAGTCTGAAATACAGTAATGGCACAGTACACGATCGGGGAGACAGCAATCAGGGGGGCACAACGGGGGCAGAAGCGCCAGCGGCGAGGCGCAGAAAAATCGGAAAAACAATCAGAAAAACAACTTACAGGACATCGGAAGCGGCACACGGGTCAAGTGGAGCTAGGCAGAGCCCACTAGACACCAGGGATGAGGCGCAGGAGGATGCCTGCGGGTGGAGGACGGCCTTGAACACGCAAACAGCAGCGTGGTCGGGGGACAGAGGCAGGAGGCAGCAGGTTGGTGCTGCGGTCGTGTGGGGCGAGCTCAGGACCTGAAACAGGTCAGAGGTCGCTCACTCGCGAAGCGCAGCGCCAGCCATTAAGAAGGGAGGGGGGAGGGAGGAGCAGCTGGGAGGCGGGAGGCGGGAGGGAGCGGCGAATTGGGGCGCGAGGGGGGCGGGGCCGCAGGGAGGCAGCGGCAGGGATCGGAACGCTTGGGGGAGCGCACAAGGGGCAAAAGCACAAAAAATGAGCAAAATTAAAGGCAATCACAATAGAAAACACACAGTCTGAAATACAGTAATGGCACAGTACACGATCGGGGAGACAGCAATCAGGGGGGCACAACGGGGGCAGAAGCGCCGGCGGCGAGGCGCAGAAAAATCGGAAAAACAATCAGAAAAACAACTTACAGGACATCGGAAGCGGCACACGGGTCAAGTGGAGCTAGGCAGAGCCCACTAGACACCAGGGATGAGGCGCAGGAGGATGCCTGCGGGTGGAGGACGGCCTCGAACACGCAAACAGCAGCGTGGTCGGGGGACAGAGGCAGGAGGCAGCAGGTTGGTGCTGCGGTCGTGTGGGGCGAGCTCAGGACCTGAAACAGGTCAGAGGTTGCTCACTCGCGACGCGCAGCGCCAGCCATTAAGAAGGGAGGGGGAGGGAGGAGCAGCTGGGGGGCGGGAGGCGGGAGGGAGCGGCGAATGGGGGCGCGAGGGGGCGGGCCGCAGGGAGGCAGCGGCAGGGATCGGAACGCTTGGGGGAGCGCACAAGGGGCAAAAGCACAAAAAACGAGCAAAATTAAAGGCAATCACAATAGAAAACACACAGTCTGAAATACACTAATGGCACAGTACACGATCGGGGAGACAGCAATCAGGGGGGCACAACGGGGGCAGAAGCGCCGGCGGCGAGGCGCAGAAAAATCGGATAAACAATCAGAAAAACAACTTACAGGACGTCGGAAGCGGCACACGGGTCAAGTGGAGCTAGGCAGAGCCCACTAGACACCAGGGATGAGGCGCAGGAGGATGCCTGCGGGTGGAGGATGGCCTCGAACACGCAAACAGCAGCGTGGTCGTGGGGACAGAGGCAGGAGGCAGCAGGTTGGTGCTGCGGTCGTGGGGGGCGAGCTCAGGACCTGAAACAGGTCAGAGGTCGCTCACTCGCGACGCGCAGCGCCAGCCATTAACAAGGGAGGGGGGAGGGAGGAGCAGCTGGGAGGCGGGAGGGAGCGGCGAATGGGGGCGCGAGGGGGGCGGGGCCGCAGGGAGGCAGCGGCAGGGATCGGAACGCTTGGGGGAGCGCACAAGGGGCAAAAGCACAAAAAACGAGCAAAATTAAAGGCAATCACAATAGAAAACACACAGTCTGAAATACAGTAATGGCACAGTACACGATCGGGGAGACAGCAATCAGGGGGGCACAACGGGGGCAGAAGCGCCGGCGGCGAGGCGCAGAAAAATCGGAAAAACAATCAGAAAAACAACTTACAGGACGTCGGAAGCGGCACACGGGTCAAGTGGAGCTAGGCAGAGCCCACTAGACACCAGGGATGAGGCGCAGGAGGATGCCTGCGGGTGGAGGATGGCCTCGAACACGCAAACAGCAGCGTGGTCGGGGGACAGAGGCAGGAGGCAGCAGGTTGGTGCTGCGGTCGTGGGGGGCGAGCTCAGGACCTGAAACAGGTCAGAGGTCGCTCACTCGCGACGCACAGCACCAGCCATTAAGAAGGGAGGGGGGAGGGAGGAGCAGCTGGGAGGCGGGAGGCGGGAGGGAGCGGCGAATGGGGGCGCGAGGGGGGCAGGGCCGCAGGGAGGCAGCGGCAGGGATCAGAACGCTTGGGGGAGCGCACAAGGGGCAAAAGCACAAAAAACGAGCAAAATTAAAGGCAATCACAATAGAAAACACACAGTCTGAAATACAGTAATGGCACAGTACACGATCGGGGAGACAGCAATCAGGGGGGCACAACGGGGGCAGAAGCGCCGGCGGCGAGGCGCAGAAAAATCGGAAAAACAATCAGAAAAACAACTTACAGGACGTCGGAAGCGGCACACGGGTCAAGTGGAGCTAGGCAGAGCCCACTAGACACCAGGGATGAGGCGCAGGAGGATGCCTGCGGGTGGAGGAGGGCCTCGAACACGCAAACAGCAGCGTGGTCGGGGGACAGAGGCAGGAGGCAGCAGGTTGGTGCTGCGGTCGTGGGGGGCGAGCTCAGGACCTGAAACAGGTCAGAGGTCGCTCACTCGCGACGCGCAGCGCCAGCCATTAAGAAGGGAGGGGGGAGGGAGGAGCAGCTGGGAGGCGGGAGGCGGGAGGGAGCGGCGAATGGGGGCGCGAGGGGGGCGGGGCCGCAGGGAGGCAGCGGCAGGGATCGGAACGGTTGGGGGAGCGCACAAGGGGCAAAAGCACAAAAAACGAGCAAAATTAAAGGCAATCACAATAGAAAACACACAGTCTGAAATACAGTAATGGCACAGTACACGATCGGGGAGACAGCAATCAGGGGGGCACAACGGGGGCAGAAGCGCCGGCGGCGAGGCGCAGAAAAATCGGAAAAACAATCAGAAAAACAACTTACAGGACGTCGGAAGCGGCACACGGGTCAAGTGGAGCTAGGCAGAGCCCACTAGACACCAGGGATGAGGCGCAGGAGGATGCCTGCGGGTGGAGGAGGGCCTCGAACACGCAAACAGCAGCGTGGTCGGGGGACAGAGGCAGGAGGCAGCAGGTTGGTGCTGCGGTCGTGGGGGGCGAGCTCAGGACCTGAAACAGGTCAGAGGTCGCTCACTCGCGACGCGCAGCGCCAGCCATTAAGAAGGGAGGGGGGAGGGAGGAGCAGCTGGGAGGCGGGAGGCGGGAGGGAGCGGCGAATGTCATTCATGGACGCACACATCTTTGCAACTCTTGACTTCAAGGTACCATTCATTTGTTCAACTAGTCCTGATGCTTCAGGGCGGTAACTACAATTCAACTTCTGCTCAATGTTCAATGCTGCACACAGTAATTTAAGTAATTTAATTACCCAAAACGTGGCATCAGTTCCCTAAGCAGTAGTTTTGCTTCTGTGAGACTGTCATTTCTTCTTTTAGAGTAAGCTTCAATTTAGTGACTAAAAATTCAAACAATCACCAACGTATATCTCAAACCTCCACACACACAGAGGCATCTCAATAAAATCCATCTGCATTCTGCTGAATGGACCTCCTGCTCTTCCGATGAACCAATCGTGTTTGAACAAATGAATCATGACATTCCTCCCAACATCTGCTTGACCATAATAATACCTAGCCATTTGACACAACAGACTATTAGGCAAAACGTATTGACCCTCTTCTGAAACCCACAATTCATCTTGTCGCTATACACATTTCATTTGGCTCCATGAATGTTTCTTCTCCCTCTCAACATTATTCTGCAACACCTTAAATTCATCCAACGTATCAGTTATTTTCAATGCAAAACTTGGACATGTTTCATCTTCTTTGGGTAACAGTTCCCACTTATCTTTGAACAATAATCAGTTCAATGCACAAAACCTTGTGACTTGATCCACATATCCATTTCCCATTGACACAAAGTCCTGAGACTTCAGATGTGCCCTGCATTTTACCACGGCAATCTTTTCAACCATTTGGATAGCATTCAACAGTTCTTCAATTTTCTCATAATTTCTCACTGGTGAACCTGAAGAGGTCATGAAACCTCTATGTGACCACAACTGGCCAAAATCACGGACTATTCCAAATCCATACTGGCTATCCATATAGATGGTAACTTTTAGCTGGGCAGAAACATGGCACGCTCTAGTAAGGGCTACCAGTTTCACTACTTGGGCAGAATACATTCCTCGAAGCCAAGAACCTTCCAGGCTACCAGTTATTGTGCACACGGCATATCCTGCTTTCAGTGTCCCTGTATTGTCTCTTAGACAAGAACCATCAACAAAGATAATTTGGTAATTCTCTTCTAATCGAGTGTCTCTAATGTCAGGTCTTGGTTTTGTGCACAAGTCAGTTACTTCAAGACAATCATGCTCAATGTCTTCCAATTTTTCAATTTCAACATTTTCATTTGGAAGTAAGGTTGCCGGGTTCAGCACTGTACATCTTTATAATCACACATTTGGTAACCCTAGAATAATTGTTTCATATCTGGTCTATCTTGCACCAGTCAAATATTGAGTTTTCATCCTGGTAAGTAGAATCTCAATAGAGTTAGGGACCATAATAGTCAAGGGATAACCCATCACAATGCCATCACACTGTGTAAGGTTTTTTGTCCAACAGTTGCAACTGCACACAAACAACCTGGTAAGGCTGCTGCAACTGGGTCCAAAGTAGCTGGAAAATATGCTACTGGGCGGTTTATACCTTCATGGATCTGTGTCAAGGCAGGCAAAGAACATCCATCACGCTTGTGACAAAACAATGTGAAAGGTTTCATGTAGTCAGGTATACCCAAAGCTGGAGCTTTGCACAGACTCTCTCTATCAATTCAGTGAATGATTTCATTCAAGCCTGATCTAATACTATGGGATCAGTGACTTATTTGTGAGTCAGTTTCTGCAGTGGTCTTGAAATGACTGAAGAATTGGGAATCCATTGGCGACAATAGCCTACCATCCCAAGAAACATCCTGACATCTCTCTGTGTGGTTGGGGGATTCATCTGCAATATGGTAGTTACCCTTTCCAGGGATATCTTTCTCGATCCCTTCTCAATCTGATGACCCAAGTATTTCACTTCTTTCTGACAGTATTCCAATTTAATCAGGGACACTTTATGACCATCCTTTCCCAAATGGTTCAGAAAAGCAATCATACTTGCATTCGTCCCTTGTTTTGGGCACAATCAGCAAGTCATCAATGTACTGTGCCAAGGTAGATAGGAAAGGAAATTCCAACGACTCCAAGTTATTTTTCAAGATCTGATTGAATATGGAAGGTGACTCTGAAAACGCTAGAGGAATTCAAAACCAACAGTAAACTTGGTCCACAAATTTGAAACAAAAGAGAAATTGGCTGTCCTCATGAAGAGGCACAGAAAAGAAGGCTCACGACAAGTCAATGACAGTCAACCACTCAGCATCACAAGGAATGTGAAACATTATCACAACTGGATTTGGCAACATGGGACAACATTTGACGACAATGTTATTTACTTTTCTCAGATCGTGGACAATTCGGCTTTCCCACAGGGCTTTTTCAAACCCATTATCGGTGAATTACATGTGCTGCTCAAAACTTCCTTTAAAACCAATTGTTTTACAAAGTCTGCAATTATTTTGGCAACCTTCACAAGAACATCTTGTGGCATATGGTACTGGGGAATTTGAGGAAAAATAGCATTCAGCATTACAGTAACTTTAACTGGCTCAGCTCCATTTATCAGACCTATCACTTTTCCAATCAGATCCCACAACTTCTCTTTAACCATTCCCTACAAATCAGGATGAAGCTTCTTCACCATGAATACTGAGAAAAAAACTAATCAGAGGATATTCCTCATTTATTGTCTCACATTCTGTTTCTGGGGCTTGGTCATCTTCATCATCGCTATTCATCTGAATCTCAATTCCATCATTTGAACAAGTAATCGAGCATCTTGTTTTACACAGCAAGTCTCTTCCCAGTAGGGATACCTGACTTGAATCACAGACTACGAATTTGTGCAATCCCTGGAAGTTGCTTATTTTAACCTGAACTGGTTCTGTAATCGAGTTAGTCAAATACTGATTTGCTACCCCTACAATCTGAACTGTTTTACCTGGAAGGGGCATATTTAGAACTTCAACTGATCTTACTGTAGAGCGTGTAGCTCCAGGTTCAACCAAGAATGAAACTTTGTGACCCATGACTTTTCCCTTCACATCAGGACCTTTCTGATCTACTTCTAAGGAGGTTGCAAGCACACATGGCTCCTCATCTGAACTTTCGCTGAAACAATCATTGTTTATTCCATTCTCACTGTTAACGGTAATTGCTGTACTGTGTTATTACTTTGGTTAAGCTTCTGACCTGTGACCTGTTGAGAAAGCATCATTTGCTGCTGTTTCATTGGGGCTTGAATTATTTGAATTTGCTGTCTAGATACCATGGGAATTTGCTGCTGCATTGGCTGCAACTGTGTCATTTGTACATGTGGCATTTACACCTGCAGCATGGGTTGAAAATTCTGTACTTGATACATATTATTTTGAAAACTTGGATTAGGACCGCTCATTCTCGGTCCTCTCATGTTCTGGAATGAATTGACATCATTAATTTGCTGAACAGCACCTTCCTGTACCAACATCGGGCACTCCCGTTTCCAATGTCAGATGGCTCCGCAAGCGTGACAAGGCAATAATTTCTTCATCCCCTGCACATCATTCAGAACTACTACAGTACCCAAGAGTGGTCTGCGATTCATATTACCTTGTGACCTCTACCTCTCATCTGGGGCTGAAACACCATGTTTCCCTGCTGCTGCTGTGGTAGCTGTTGTGGAAAATTCCCTTGCATGCCTGTGAGCAGCTTTAATCTGCATCACCATCGCCTTTTCTTGCTTCAACTAAATTTCATCACTACCGTATTTTGCATACTGCAACACCTCATCAATCGACTTTGCTTGCCAGAAAATCATATGACTCAATCATCTGGCTAATTTCAGGTTTCAATCCTTCCTCAAATCTGAACACATCATGTCCTTCGCCTCAATTGTCTCTGTACCACTGTAATGCTTGAACACCTGTAACAACCTCTCATATTATGCATGTATCAACTCCTTTGCTTCCTGAGCTGTCCTGTCAATTCTCTGCCAATCAATATTCTTGGGCGAAATTCTCGTTTTCAAAAATTCAGTCACCTTATAGTAATATTTCATTACCTCTGTTGACGGTGTGCTTGCAATTTTATCTCTCTCTGATTCTCTTGTTGGCCAATCTACACTCCTCTTACACTCTATCCTTAGATCAGCTTGGACTACTATCTCTAATAAGGTGTTCAAGTCCTCCCACAGGGACTTTGCAAGTTTTACAAACCTATCTGTCTGCTGGTACCACTCTACTGGCATCTCCCTCAATGTTGGATAATCATTTGTAAATGATAGAATATCACTTCAACTCCAAGGGACATGATCAAAATTTCCTCCTGGAATCTCTCTCATTGGTAAAATCTTCACTGGATCTTGGCCTTGCTGCACATTTGCAGTCACTCCACAGAATCTATTTTCTTTTGTGTCTTTTCTTCCTTCCCATTTGTCTAATGCTCCCCAGGTCTGGGCATTTTCAAGTAATTCCCTAAGTTGTGCCTTCATTCCGGCAGATCTCATGTGTTCAAAATCTTTAGTCTCGAAATCTAATCTTTAACTCCTTTTCAAATGCTTCATTTTCTCTATTTCTAAGCCGTACTTCTCTGCCAGGTCTGCTACTTTCTGATGCACATTGCTCACTTCCCTTGTAATCTTTGGGCACAAATATCTCAACTCTGCTTCTGTGTAGGAATCTAAGCTTTTCACACCCATAGTTCCCTCAATTAGCTCACCCACTTCCATGCTTAGCCTAGTATAATTCAAATACTCCTCTCCTTTAGGTCTCGCAGTGATCTTGATCCGTCAAATGTCTGCTCCACAGGAGAAACTACTCAAGCGTTTTCGTTATGTCCTCCCCCATTGCATTCTGTGTCCTGACACCCTGTTCACATCCCCTGGGTTTCTTCTGGGCAATTAAGGGTACAGCCGGACCAATAGTAATAGGTAGAGATATAGCATCTGGGGTTGGTCTGGTACTTAAGTTCTGTGGGAGAGTAACTCCCATGTTCTGATTCAACATTGAAGACAATTCTGACTGTGTCCCTGTTACCGGAGTGAATCTAAGCATGACTTGTGGCTGCACTTGGGGCAGTAAAAGTGGAGTTGGTTCGGTCCATTGAGTCATTTGTTGCTCAGGAACGCCTACCTTGCATCTCATTGACGCAAGGTAGTTTTCCGCAGGCAAAAAAATGACTTTAACTCCAATATTTTGGCGCTAGACATGTCTAGCGTCAAACTATAAATATGGAGTTAAGTTAGCGCTGGATTTGCGTTAAAAAAAATGATGCAAATCCGGCGCAAAAAGAGTATAAATATGCCCCCAAGTGTCTCATACACTTTTCAATATACTCCGGAGTCTTAGACCACAAGGGGCCGTACATCGACAACTACATGGACAATTTCTTAGAACAAAGCACAACACACGTGAAGTTCAACAACTTCCCTGCTCTCACACTGCTGGGTATGCACACTCCTTCTACATCTTTATTTGGATTACACATACTCCATAAAGCCCGACAAACATCACTATTCACCTGGGATTTGCATAAGCTGTGCAAGCGCAAAACCTACTCCATTCAATCTATCCCTAGAACACCGAGAACATCCTCAAACATCCATTGTCAGGCTCCAAAATTCTGGGAAAGTCATTTTAGGACTGAGAGAAACATTTTGTCTCCAATTTGTATAATTGAAAAATAATCCAAATCTCAGTAATAATGAACTCTCAAAAGACCAAATCGTCAAGCTACTGCCATCTCCGTTGATCTTTGATGTCTTTCTGCTACCGTCTCTGTGAACCCTTATGATGGTTTATTAAAGAGACAGACCATCAAGCTGTTGCTATTTCCGTGAGCCTCATAAGGAGACTAACCTTTACAGGACATCTATGATGGGCTCTTAAGGAGATTAACCTGTACCGGACATCTATGATGGGCTCTTAAGGAGACAAACCTGTACCGGACATCTATGATGAGCTCTTGAGGATACGAACCATCAGTCTGCTACCATCTCTGTTAGCACCTGAGAACTTAATAAATAAACTTACAAGGGGGTGTGACTAGGTCGATGAATCTTTTGACTTGCATTTAAGATGTTCCCACCATAACTCCAGGACATGTAGGTCAATAATCAATAACTAATCAATAACAATAATAATCAATGATAATCAATAGCACTTGTAATCAATTGGAGTCAGTAATTGTCACACACCATGACTTTTCAGTCATGAATAACCACACCTTTTAGTAAAAGTTAGAATATTCATTTCGCTATATTAACAATGCTAAAGTCACAGAAAATAATAACAGAATCAAATGATAAACATACAGAAACATCAGTGGCTGTTTAAAGCAGTGGAAGAAGCGTAATCTAATCAAAGCTTGAACCACTACACATTCAAAAGTTACAATGCAAATTAATAACAAGAACAATCACACAAACGACATCACATAGATTTAGATGCAGCAAAGAAAAGCCATTGACTATTGCTCCCTATAGCAGAGTTTCATTAGCTAGGATCCTTATCTAACTCCAGATTAGCATTAGCATGTTGGACTTCATGCAAAACAATTTAGTAAACACAAATTTGGAAAAGTGCGGTTGGTACCTAGAAATAAAAAGCAAATAGTCTTAAGAAACACATCATATACCTCTCCTCAAATGGATCGGCAAGCTAAGATAGTCTTCGTCATCAGGACATCAGTTTGGTCAGCCAGGCATCAGGATTCAGCATCAAAGTTCAGGAAAGGCAAAGTCTTCAAGCTGTTTGAAAGAATAGAGGTACACCCTCAAGAAGAATGGGGAGAATGGTGCATCTCCTCTTGGTGCAGTCTGGCTAAGTTAGATTTCCTAAAACTACTTCCCAAGTCCCTATTGGTTAAGGGACTGCATGTTCACACCTTTTCCAATAAAACTAAAATATCAAATCTATAATTTTGACTACTACTCGGTTCACATGTCGCTGGTTGGCTCCTCATGTAATGTCCTCATCATCCGGCACGTCAGGTAACAATATTGCCTTCATTGTTCTCCTCCTGAGAAAGTCAGTCTTACACATTTTACACTTATAATGTTACATTTTACAAGAACAGCATCTTCTAGCAAGCGGTCCTCATGAGAAAGACTTTTAGCTACGAGCACATTTGGTCAGCACAGTAGAAAATCACAATTTAATTCTCTAAGCAAACGTTTTATTAATCGGTTTAGAAATCCAGCTTGACATGAGGCTGTGCAACTAGGCCAGGACCTCTGCTAAGTTAAGGCCTACAATTAATAAAGCTAATGCATAATGCATAACCCTCAATATGATGTGTTACTACAGTAATCAAACATAAGCTCCATATTTCATATTAATAAGACATTAAAAGTATAATTCATGAAGATTTGTGGCCACTCACGTGGACACATTTTCAAAATGTGGGCATTATTTTTCTCGATGTTAAAACATTTTCTACACAATTTCATTGCTCAGAATATGTGAATATTCATTAATATTGTATTAAAACACCTGCTTTAGCACGTTCCGGTGCCCAGTTGTGAGCTCACAATGATGTCCTGTGCCCTGTTGGTGCCAGATAGACAGCAAACTGAGCACAAATTCTACAGCTGAGAACAACCATACTGGTTCCCAGCTCCAGGTCCTACTCATCACATTCTGGCCACACATATTTCTCCCTCCTGTATGCTATCTGCGGCCTGTTCACTTTGGATTGCATACATAGATGATCTAACTTCTATTTTAATAGAGGACAGTCTACTTAATTAGAAGATATGTTTTGGACATTGACGTAATGTGCAGTTAAACTGAGAATATTACCACCCAGAAAACTCATTTAGAATGCAGGTTGTTGAAAGGAATTATCCACAGCTCAGTCTAGTAGCAGACACTCTCAGAAGCCTAAAGATGATTTTATTGCTCTCTATTCAGATGCTCAAGTACAGAATTTTGTAAATCTAACCACCTGCTTCCTTAACTCATTGAAGGCATGCCTAAGTGAAATATTCATACCTCTTGTTAGATGACTATTCACAAGCTCATATGCAAGTTTCCAAGCCCAGCACAGGAGATGGCGCCCACTTCAGAGGTGTATAACCTATACTGCTTATAGTGGCTTGATAGTCATTTCTGCTTTTCCCCGATCGGAGCTACACAAATATAAACATGTGGTTTACCAGTCTTCATGCACACGATCTTCCCTTTTAAGTTGCCTGAACAAAGCAAATCCAAATTCTCAAAGAATCTTATTCTCTCACAACCTTTATAAAATTGCTGTAAAGTACTATAAACATGAAGGGCTAGATTTATGAAAAGTGGCTATTCATTACATGTAGTCCCACTTTTGTTGCAGCCCCGTGCGCCCCACCTACTACCGCCATTTGTGTGCCGTATTTAAAATACGGCACACCATGGAGCAGGGTAGGCGGCAATAGTGTCAGAATTTCTGACGCAATTGATGTACTGTTCAGGGTTAGCTCTGAGTAGGCGTTAAAAGAGGCAAAAAAAATGATGCAAATAAATCTCTTAGATTTCTTTGCGCCATTGTTTCAGCCCCCATAACAGGGGAAAGCCCCTTTGCATACCTTATGCCTGGAGCAGGCATAATGTAGCGCAAAGGGTTACAAAGTTCTTTTTAAATATTGTACAGGGAAAAGGGCATTTGAGCATCAAAAAAATGGCGCTAGACCCTCTTAAATTAGGGATGACGTCACGAGAGACCCCCTGGAAACTTACCTCACAGCTCAGTAACATTGCGGTCAAATGGCGCTGTGAAAACATGCCTTCTCTTGTGTGCTCACTACCCATTCTCCTTGGAAGAAACATTCAGTAAGGACATGGCAGAAAATGTACAGGGTCCCCTAAGAAAGAAGACGTCTGTCTCCCTATTCAGCAAAGGTAATGTCACGATTGAGTTGATTGACTTCATTTGTGAGAATTCGATATCCATTTTTTTCGGATCTCATTCACTCCTGGAAACCCATTTTCTTCTAATGGCTGATTTGACCCTCTCCCATCTTCTTCTTGTTTACTCTCTGCTCTTTCTCCCTATTCCACTCTCATTTCTCAGCTACTCACCTCTCCAATGAAGAAAAGAAACAACTCTTCTACCCGAAGATCTTTGGTGCTCACAGTTACAGATACGACAGTTTCCTCCCATCACGTGACTCCGCACCCTGCTGACTCTCTTCCCAAACAACACCATAAAGATGGCTTTCTTGCCAAAGGAAAATGTTCAAAGAAATTAAAGTTCACAATCATCAAAGGATGTTCCAGGTATGGTGCTCTGGTTTATCTAATTTCTCCCATTATCAATGGTTGGAATTGCTGTGTGACTGCATTCTTGCTGTGATGTTTGGCGCAATGTGGTGGATCTGGCGTACAATTGACTCCCGCCTCAGATGGTAGAGTCTGATCGCCTATTCTTTCCTGAGGGTGAGGATGCTTGCACGCTGGTAAAAGATAATCTCCCATCATCTACACTGCGTTTGTGGCTGCTGTGGTGGTGTTTGCGTTCGCTGCGGTTGTGCTGGTAGCACTTGGCATCGTTGCTGGTGTCCAGTTGTCCTTCTGTGTGTGTCCCTTACGTAGTAGTGAGTGGGTTTAATTTGAACCCCTGGTCTGACCAGGGGCTAACATTTTGATGCTAATCTGACTTAGTGTCATTTTTTGGAGCCGGTCCTTTCCGTGCGTTGTTTTTCCTCCTAAAAAAGGCCTAGCATCATTTTTTTAGGAGGGAACATCTACCTTGCAAATCATTGCTGTTAAACGACATAAGGTGAGGTGGAGCTCCCAAAAAATGACGCTAAGTTGAAAGATTTGACACTAGACTGCTCTAGAGTCAACATCTAAACATGCGCCGCTTTTGCATCAAAAAAATGGCACAAGGGTGGCACAAACTTTTCTTAAATCTGGGCCTAGGTATTTAATGGACCTAGGCATGATATTAAAATGAGACATGTGCACATAGCACTCGCAATTTCCAGATAATCATAACCCAATAAATTCCTATTAGCATCTGACATTGCTGCTGCAACACTGAAATTCAAAGCACTTCCAAGGATAGTCTGCATTACATCAAGTGAAATCGGAAGAGGTATAGTGGAGAGAGACAGAATTGCAAGGTAGAGAACAAGAGGTAAAATTCATACAGAGATAAAAGAGTGAGGTGCCGAACAAGAGGTGAGGTTTGTACAAAGATGAAGAAAGTGAGGTGGAAAGGAAGAGAAAGAGGTGAAAGTCAGAAATAGATAAAGAGAGAGTAAGGTAAGAAAGAAAGATACATAAATATAGATGAATACAGAGTGACCAGTGAGGTAGAGACAGTGAGTTGAAAAGAAGAAGGAGATGCAGAGAGGCAAGAGAAATGGAAAGGTAAAGATGAAGAAAAGGATGCACAGGTACGAAAGAGGTAGCATGAATAGAGTAAGGTAGAGAAAGGGCTGAAATAGAGAAAACATAAGCAGAGGGGGTATGTAGATGGGTGAGGTAGCAAACGATTGGTGATAGAAAGTTAGATTTTAGGTTGTCAGAGATCAAGGTCGGGTAAAATGAGGTTAGGGAGTAAGAGAGATGTGAGACAGAAAGAGGAATGATTTATAGAGGGAGGTGTTAGGTTGTGGGTGATGAGGAAGAGGAAAGTCTAGGGGAGAGAATAATACAAACTAGTGGTAGAGGTAGAGAACTGAGGTAAGAAGAGAGATGAATTTAAGAGAGAGGTCAAGCAGATGACGGAAAGGTACAGGAAAGTGAAATGGGAAATACTAGTGAAGTGCAGAGAGAGGAGTCAGAGATGTGGAGAGAGGTATGGAGGGTAGCAGAGATAGAGATTAAGTTGTAAGTAAGAGGTAGCGGTGGGTAGTTAGAGGTGTGTTGGTTCACAGGTGAGAAAAATATTGGTGTGGGAAATGGAGAGAAGGCATAGAGAAGCAGTGGGTAGATCTGTATATATTTAGAGATATGTGAATGGAGGAAGCGGTAGTAAGTGAAGTGTGAGATGAAAGATAATAGATGATGAGAGAGATATAAGACTACCTCAACTTGCTGGCATCAGGTTCATTCTAGATGACTGAGGCACAAGCTTGTGGGATCTCACAACTATTCCTCTCTGCCTTCCTTATAAAGGTTCTGGACACCATCATCAGACTCACACCCGACCACATCTGGTTCCCCAACACCCAGGATCTGCAGCAGGAGACCAAGCAAGGTTTCTACCAGATTGCTGGCTTCCCGCATGTGCTGGGTGCAATGGACTGCACCCATGTACGTGTCCCTCCCGCAGCAACCCAACACCTTTACAGGAACGGTAAACATACCCTCTCCATCAATGTGCAGGCAATCGTTGACCACCATAGAATTATTAAAAACATCCTTGCAAAATATCCCAGAAGCGTCCATGATGCTTACATCTTTGTGCACTCCACTACAAACAAACAATTCCAGGATAGACAATATGGCAATGGCCTATTTGTATGTAAGATACCCTACACATCATAACATATACAACACACCAAACTTGTAGGACAAACAATACAAACACAACATCAAACATACATGGACCTGGAAACACAGATGCATAGCCCACGGCAAAGAAGACACATGTCACACTACACTGCAGGCAATGTACATCATCCTCACATATGCCCATACCTACAAGCCCCTGGCACCACTTGACTGACACATCAGTGGATGGACAGTTGCAGAAATGTCACCAATGAATACAAAATCTGGACTCAAACAACTACATGTGTCCACAGGTTCACAAAAACACAGATCCTACCCACATAAAACACTCACTGAGGAATCACTCTGCTATGTGATTTGCATTGGGCATTCAAACAACAAATCACTTATTGGCACTGCCCCACATTTACTATCCTGTAAAAGTCTCAGGCAGCACTTATATCTATTGCCACTCGAGTGGTCCCATCACCATCTACAGTTCTCAGAAATGTGGCTTTTTCAAGGCAAAACAGGTGATGCAGACAGTTTCTAAATACAATTTAAATCAAAGAAACAGATTAAGCAGTCTCCAGAACACACTCTGGTTAGCCACTGAGATGTATGTAGCCTTTTCTACTTTAAAAAGAAGGGGGGGCTTTATGCAGTCTTTTGCCACAAACTAGGAGGGACATTTCAAGCAGTCACGGCTAAAAAACAGCACTTTAAAAAAAAAGCTGCCTGAAAGACAGAGAGTTTACAGTAAATAGGCTCAGGTAGCAGTAGAAAACACTTTGAAACAAATAATAAGATTTCCCAAAAAAGTCTGAGGCTCCTTACCTAGGTCTCCTAGGAATCCTTAATCACTAGGCTGTATTAGGGCACAGGGAAAAAGCTTGGCTCACAAAATGGAGCCTTCACCTTGAAGACCCTGCTACGCAACTTCCCCACCTTGGATTTCCACACAAGGTGCAGGCTACAAGCTCTCTTGTACTACCCAAACTGGATTATGCCAATGACCTCTACCATGGATCATCTCTATCTATTATGAAAAAACTACAACGTATTCAGAACTCCGCTGCCAGGCTACTATTACATGCAAAGCCACAAGCCCATATCTCCCTTGCCTTGAGAGTACTACACTGGTTACCCGTTGCCAGAAGATCCTCCTTCAAGCCACTTTGTATCACCCACACAGCTATACATGGAACATGACTGCTTTTTATCAAAATTAGCAAATACATTCAACAAAGAAACCTCCGCTTAAGATTGGCACATCGCCTTAGAACACCACCATACAAGAAAAAGACTATGGAATTCATTATCCCCAAATATAAGATCCACTGATAACTATCTTGTCTTCTGAAGACTACTGAACAGTTGGCTCTTACCTTCATAACCACCATATTCGAACAGCACTGGACTGCATATGCCTGTGTTGATAAATATTTTTAATCTGATTATGTGTATATTCTAGATATGTATATTTCTTTAGGAAATATGTATCGCTACTATGTCATAACAATCTATTACACACATACTCTTTAAACCTGTTTAACAAATGTATCTTTACTCATGATTATATATATATATATATATATATATATATATATATATATATATATATATATATATATATATATATATATATATACACATATACATATATATATGTGTGTGTGTGTGTGTGTATGCATGTGTTTCTGTATGTGTGTGTGTGTGTGTGTGTGTATATACATATATATGTGTATGTTATTCTATGCTCAACATGTTTATAGGTCATTGCATAGCTCCTAGATAAGTTGTTATATTAGATACTTCTGAATCCCAGCTCTCGTTTTATATCACAATGATTCAAAAATTTGAGGAAAGAAATAAATGTTAGAAAAGTACACTTATTAATTAACTTCAAATATTACAAATCTTGAAAGTCTGTGTTTATACAATACTACTTTCTTTTCATATTATTATACTCATTATTATATTCCTTGAACATGTATTCCCTTACTATGTATTTACATATCTATTTATTTATTACTCTAGTCCTACTGTACTAGGGAAAAATTAAATAAAAAGGAATAAAATAAAATCTATAAATAAAATTCAAATGATAAGTAAATTAAAGCAAAAAAAGAAAATAATATTAAAACGGAATAAAGAAATTAAAGAAAATAAAAATAATGATTAAGAAAGTATATATATATATATATATATATATATATATATATATATATAAAATTATAAATAAATACAATTAATATAAATTTACTCTCCTGTAAGCTTTATTTTGTCTACTCATCACCATATGCCATGCCTCTATCAATCTATCCTCCATCCCTAACCCTTTCCACAGACTCTTCCCTCCTCCATCTCTCCTTTAATCATCCCAAGCCTCATCCTATTAATATAAACTCCCAATTAACACTTCTGGATTCTTCCCTCCTCTATCCCTCCATTACTCTAGGCAATCCAACTAACAAACTCACATATCCTCTGCTCAAATTAACTCATAATAATACTAAAACTGTACTCATATATCCTTAAACTAATCCACCAGTAATTCCTCTTGGGTTCCGGAGTTGCGTGCTACTTGCTGAAAAGAGCTTTGATGCCTCATCAGGGGTAATACTATTACAATTACAATATCACCTAAATATAATAGACATACTCATTGTGTACACCTTTCCCTTGTGTGGTGCATAGTGCAGCACAGATTGAAATACATCACTATCAATGAAAGATTGTGTGCAGGAATGGACACCTCACAGCACACCAGCAAACATACTGTTAAATCCCACTTTGTCATACCATGATACAAGGGTACCAACAATGGACTGTGCCAGATGTACTACTGATAATGTACCGGGAGAGGCCAGAAATGCACATGAATGAGGATACATGGAACTTAGCAGGGCTGGTCTCCTGATGCAGGGCACTGCTGAAAAGCACAGCATGCCCTCTCCTGTCCCATAGCTGCCTGAAAATCATGCATGCATCACAATACATCCCATATAACTGTCCCACACTGGACATATGAACCTCATGCACATATGTATGCCAGAGAGCAATTGCCAACAATAATACTTTATGCAAGGGAGGTATTTCTGGGGTAAAGGGATGGGATTCACAAGCAACACACAAGCCCTACACCTGTTACATAGCACAGAACACACACAATTGGTACAGATGTCTACCACATCGCTCTTCTGCAGGTCTAAAGTGAAGGCACTAAGGGCCACATGTCAGAAAAGTTGGACAGCATCTAAAGCAGTGCAGTTTCACTTGGGCACCTTAGCACCCCCCTACACCCAACATGTGTGTCCCTTAGTTAATATATGGCACGCCAAGGTGCAGAATAGGTGCAAAAATGTCAGCATAATGGATGCCATTGATGGACTGTGTAGGATAAATGCCAAATGTATGGTGCTAATCCTGCACAGTACATAGGGCCACATTTAAAGCCCCATACTTATGCCTGCTTTGTGCAGGCGTCAAAAGTACCAGATAAAAATTATGCTTTGGAACCTCGTATATTCCTCTGCAACATTTTAGCTTTAAACCAATGGGGGAACACACCCCGTGCACACATGATGCTTTGTACAGGCATAATGTGTTGCAAAGGTACACTAAGGCCCTCATTGCAACCCTGGTGGTAAATGTCACTTACCGCCGTGCCGACGGCCGCCAAGATACCGTGACCGCGGTGGTAATTCACCACGGGTATTATGCCCCCCACAGAGAATACCGCCACAATAGAGACACCCACACAAGTCCGCCACACCAAAGGTCAGTGATAAACTGGCGATAGGAAAACCCACATCGTTACGCCAACAGGAATACGCCCACTGTATCACGACCCATGAATCAATGCGGCGGTCTTTTAACCGCAGTAAACCACTGGCGGTACACACCGCAGCGCTCAAAATGCACACACACTTGCAAAACCACATCACATTGGATAATTCAAAATACACACACCTGACACACATACACACACCACACCCTCACACTCATACCACTATAAAACACCCACCCACATTACCCACAACCCCTTACAACATAAAAAAATACACCAAGCACAGAGAGACAAGAAAAGAGCACCCACTCAATCAGAGGCAAGAACACCATTACCCATACACCATCCACACACATCACAGTATACACCCCAACGCATCACCCCACACATCACCTTGCACATCCACACACATATCACTCACACCACATCCATGGCACCCCAAAGACACACCAGGTTTTCAGAGGAGGATCTAAGGGTCATGGTGGAGGAAGTCATCCGGGTAGAGCCACAGCTATTCGGATCACAGGTGCAGCAGACGTCCATTGCAAGGAAGATGGAGCTATGGCGGAGAATCGTCGACAGGGTCAACACCGTGGGACAGCACCCAAGAACCAGGGATGAAATCATGAAGAGGTGGAATGAACTATGGGGGAAGGTGCGTTCCGTGGTTTCCAGACACCAGATTGCTGTACAGAGGTCTGACGGTGGACCCCCACCTCCTCCCCCGCAACTAACAATATGGGAGGAGCAAGTATTGGCAATCATGCATCCTGAGGGCCTCACAGGAGTAGCTGGAGGACTGGACTCTGGCAAGTCAAATCTATATTATTACATCCCCCCCACCTGCATGCCATCATATACCCCCACCCTTTCTCTTACTTACATCACTCCACCAACTCACATATATCCCACTATCACAACCCACCCATCCCAATACCAAGCTCTGTATGCAACAACAATGCATGGACACTCATCACAGACCAGCATGGACACCCATCACCACAGCATGCACACTAGAGAGACTCTCCCAGCCCACATAATCACCACCCACACAAGGCCAAGGCGACAGGTAAAGCACAATTATACAGGGAAACACACCCATTGCACAAGATGGCACACACAGATACAATAACAATGCATTTGCATCCCAACAGGACCCCTACCCAACGTCACCGAAGAGGAGGTGCCAGCTACATCCAGCCCCCCCAGAAGAGGCCCACAGTGATGACAGCAGCTCTGCACGCCTGGATCACGATGACCAACCTGGCTCATCAGGGACCTCTGGACAGTCAGTTCCTCTGCCACAGTCCCAAACCACCACAGAGCCTCCCCCCCCCAGGAAATACCACAACAGCACCCACCCAGTGGGCCCATACCTCTTTTCCCAGGACATGTCAATCAGCAGTGTGTTCACCACTACAGGGACCCCAGGCAACCCCACAAACCCAGGATTATCAGGGACCTGGGGTCAGTGCCAGTGGGCACACAGTTAGGGTTCAGAGGCACAGGACAACAGGGGAGCTGGGAGGACTGCTGTGTGACAGGGGGAGGACAGGCCCAGAGAACCCACTCTCCACGAGGCAATCTCCAACATCCTGGGAGCATACCACCATTCCCCGGAGACGATGGGCCAGATACTGGCCAAATTGCAGGAGACCCAGCGGCTGCAGGAGGGACAGTACCTGGGGATCAAGAAGGACCTCAAAAACATCTACACCATCCTGGTCACCATTGAAGGGGTGCAGGTTGACATGGGCAACACTGTGAGGGAGGCAGTGGCACACCAACGGGCCCCTGACACTATCCAATCTGATGAACAGCCTTCTACCCCCGCCAGCGCTAGTGGACAGGAGGCCCCGCCACAGGAACAACAGGTCATCAGCACCCCACCCCCTGCAGAAGGAGAACCACCCTGCAAACAGTCCCTGCGATCCAGGCAGAAGCCAGAGAACATTCCCGAGACCCATGCCAGAAAATAAGACTCTCCGGATTGTCACATTTCTGTCCCACTCTGTCACCCTGTCCACCTTGAACTCCCATTACTCCCCTTGATATAACCCATTGGACAATGCACCTGTGCTACAAAGAGACTGGACTCTACCCTGGAATTTTTCTCCACCATCAGTTCAGCCCATTGCACATTCCCCTCTACTTATGAGCATGTAAATAAACACCCTTGGAACAAGTACAAATCTGGAGTCTGTCAAATGATTAAAATATGTATTAGTTCAACGTTATCAAAGAATTGCAAGTCAAATGCACAGTGAAATATACTTTGGGGTGACCTTTTGTGGGCAGCAGTACGCATAGCAGGATCCAGAGTGGGGCACAGGGATCTGAAAATAGAGATGCCAAAGAGTACAGTCAGTGGCCATAGCCATAGGGAAACAGGCTGCCATGTACAATGTCCAACAGAAACCCGAGAAGTAAAGTGAAGTTACAGGGCCATATTTATATTTTTTGATACAAAACAGCGCCGGCGCAGTTTTGCGTCAAAAATAATACCAAAGGCTAACGCCATTTTGGTGCGCCATGCGGGCGTCAAATTTATACTTTGACGCACGGCGGAGCAAACCACATATGGGAGTCATTTATTTTGACGCACACCGGAGCGTCAAGTCGTACAGCAAAACGACGTTAACGCAGCAGAAATGACTGTGGGTCGATTTACGACACCGCAAACCGGATATGCGCCGTTTTTTGACGCAATGGCGTCAAAAAACCCCGCGAACACTGCCATTTCACCAGAGGATAGCCAAAACGCATCCCAGATGCCACAACAGACCCCAGGAAGATGACAACAGACCAGGAATCAGCCAGGAGGACCCACACAAGAACCAGGACACTTATAAGAAGAAAAGAAAGTGTTGCTTCAGTGCAGAGGAGCAGGAAATTCTGGTTAAAGAGGTGACGGAACATCAGCACCAACTGTTCGTCACCTCAAAATTGCCAATCAGTAGGAGAGAGGCTATATGGCAAAAAATTGTTGACAAGATCAACAGTGTGGCAGAAGTACGCAGAACAGTCATTGAGTGCAAGAAACGCTGGCATGACAGCAAGCGCAGGACCAAGGAAAAGATGGCCAGGAACAGGAAGGCAGCACTGCAGACTGGAGGTGGTAGTCCAGCACACCAGGAGGCCCTGGACCACATGGAGGAGATGGTCACAGCCATCATCCCTGAGGAGATCGTCACAGGGATTCAAGGACAGGACAGCGCAGACTACCAGGAGACAACGCACATGCAGGGTAAGTCCCATGGGGAATTGCAATGCACTACTGTCAACTGCAACCGGGGGGGGAATACCTACTACACATTGCATGTAAGTCATCATATACATGGAGTGGCATGGATAAAGGGGCACGGCATGGGGGCATGGCCTGCACAGACAGAAGCTGGGGCACACCATTACACTACACCAACAACAGTCCCATGGGGGCATGCTGCCATGCCAATGATGGAGCAAAGGGAAAGCGACACCAGGAGGGAAGGGCACAACGTCAAACTGACATCCCGGCACAGGTCAGCCACCATACCCCCCACATTAACAAGGGCCCTACTAACAACCTATAGCCATACCGACAACTGGAATGTAACTGCGACAACAGTTGCCACTACCACCTCCGCTCTGTGTGAAGCTCAAGTAGCCAATGACAGTAACCTCCCCATGGTTCATACACACCTAAATTAGACGGTTGAGGATGACAACTTCAACAATCCCCTGAAAAAAGACAAAGGCCCCAGTACTGTCAAATGCCAATACCCATAGTTGTTGCAAACATCAGCCAATGTAAACAACAATAGGAGCTACACAGCACTAAGGACATACCCATGCTGCATATGTCAGGGTCCATCCTGTGCCTGGGTCACAATGTAAAAACCCAAATGTCATACTGCTCAGACAAGAGCATTGAGGGGGGACACATGTAACTGGCAACTGACATACACCTGCACAGTCAGAGGAGGAAATAGGACACTGATACGATTATCAGGGCAATCTAATGTACCACACATTCCCAACATCAGCTGTACACATTACCAATGCCAACATCCATATCGTGCCATAACATTGCTATGCATAGGATATGCTACATGTCAACTACATTTAAGTGGATGTGAAAGATCAGAGACTGGGGCAGGTCCAGATTGTTAAGTGTGCTGCCAGTGCCATCAGAACACCCACAGCCAGTGAAAGGTCTCACCATGAGAATGGATGTAGACGGAGGGTTGAGTAGGACAAGAAGGTGGCAATTCACTATTTGGCCAAAACCAACACCTAGAAGAGATGATGCCGACAAGTCTAATAACTTAATAGCAAACATGTGACATGCAGTTGGGCCACAGGCCTGGGCGAATGCCCATCTGAAAGACTGGAGCAATAAACACGAAACAAGATCACAATGTGAATTAATCACAAGGCAGGCATGTCACATCACTAATGCCACAACACAGACACACTAATTGTACCTCGTTTCATTGCAGAGGAAGATGGATCTCCTGTGGATATGCCTGTCCCAGATTGCCCTGATGACATGGATGACGAGCTGATAAACATTCCCCAGGAGACCATCCAAAAGGTCCTTGAAACCCTCCAGACCCCACCTTCAGTCACAAGGAGAAGCACAGAACAAGCAGCCATTGCAGAGGATCCACCCACCACCCCAATTGTAAGACCTGCCTGCTCAAATACAGCGGAGGACTCCGACGACGCAGGCACCAGCTTTGAGAGAACTGTAGTTGGGGTACAGTGGGAGCTGGCCAAGGAGGTGCGGGTAGGGATGCAAACTATGGCAGCCAGCCTAGAGGGGGTGCGTTCGTACATGGTGTCATCTGCAGATCAGGCAGCAGCTATGCAAGCCCTAACATCTATCTTGCAGAAACAGCAAAAAACCCAGAAGGAAATCGGCACAGCTGTAATACAGTTGACCCAACACCTACAACAGCAATCCTGTCAATGCGTGCACAAATGCAACATTGAACCCCTCAGGGCCGACCTGGCTGCCTACCATTGTGATGTGGCTGCTATTCTTAAGAATCAGCAGATCCTCCTTGCTGCAGTACTGCCCTTAAGACTTTCACAGGTAGCAGTGACCGGGATGTCTGACTCCACGTCTTCTAACACTGAGGTGTGTGTTGCCCCTTCACAACCACCACCACCAAGAACAGAGGAGGCAACACACACATCGGAAGAAGAAGACATGGAACAGATCACCTTCACACGGAAAAGTACCCGGAAGCACTAGTCCCTGCCACATGGCCAACTATTACGAAGGTCCTGCGCTTTGCAACATGCCAGTCTTACAACAACTCTACTTAATGACTGTTCTGCTTACCACTGTATATCTTGTCAGCCTGCCCAGTGATTGTCTCTCTCTTACTCATTGGCAAATCCTGTCTCTCTGCACTGTCTGAAACATAACCCCAGCATGTCAAAAGCATTTCCGTAACCCCTTGTGTAGGATCACAATGTAAGATGTCACTCTAATGGACTCACAATCATGGACAATGTACAGATAGCACTACAGCACTTTTCAATAAATAGCACTTACACAACAAATCTGTCTCTGGGTAATGTGACATGTTAACTGTGCAGTAGATAACTGAAATGTGCCTACTGTCAAACTACGTAGCTTGTCAATACAACTGTCCTGATATTATGTAGTCAGATAAATCTACACAGTGCCCATGATTGCATCATACTCTGCCCATCCTGAGGAACATCTGATGAAGTGAGAAACCATGCACCATCATGCTGTGTTGGATAGAATAATGCTTCCTCAAGGGATATCTAAGTCATAAAATAGTGGCAGCAAAATGTTGTCACCATGCAATACTAACACATATAACAGTGCACACTAATCTAAGCAAACACTACACAAACTGCATGAATGAAGCTGTCTGAGTTTACATACAAATAGGTACTCATGCTGAACTGTGTCACAAATGACGTATGTGAGTCATGGAGGCAAGAATACAAGAGTGCTTACGAGAACTCATCTTATAAGGGTGTCCTTGATCATCACACTGCAGTCAGACCTAAAACTGTTCCCCCAATACCAAGTCTGGAAGCACTGTTTGTGACATAGAAAACACACTTATCAACAGAAACACATTGTGATCCATATTAACTGTGATTGGTGGTTGCAACAAAGGGTGGAAACTTTGCAAGGTAGCTCTGGGGTAGCTGCCAATCTTCCAGCTCAGTTGGGATTTGTTTGTAGTATAGGACACAAATGTAATAGAACAACATTCAGGTACACTGATTCCAAGCCTAGGATCAAGTACCATTTACACATACTGTTAAGGGTTAACTAAATATTTATTAAATGCTAATCACAGAAGAGGAAACTGAGGGAAAAGTCTTACCTACCCTAATCTACCCTGACTACTCATTACCCACAACTGTCCCTAACTAACCTAAGCTAAACTTACTTATCACATGTAATGAAACGTTCTAAACATCTACCCCCCACCCCCCTTATGAGATAGGACACATTTAGTTATTTGTAAAAAAAAATTCAACACACAAGAACCCCAACATAGCCACAACACACCTACCCACACACGTAATAAGTAAAAATAGAAAGAATCAGGACCCCCCACCGCCTACCCACTAACACTAACTAAACTAACAGCCTATACTAACCTAACACTAAGTCACCTAAGCCCACTAAGTATAAGAACAAGGAAAGAGGAGGGAGGGGAGGGAATCATGTCCATATCAAAAAAGTCTAGAGGTTGGCCCTGCGGAGGGTCCTCTTGATCGACTTCACACGCCGGTTAATGTGGCGAACATCCCGGCTCAGATGGCTTAACTTGCGCAACACACTGTCCATCTTCCGTTCCATGTTGTGGAATGCTGCAGGGTCAACAGATGGAGTTGGGGCAGTCTGGGTACCGGTGGAGGAGGTCTGTGTGTGTGTGGAGCCAAGGCCAGTGGGCTGTCCTGCACCTGTAGCAATGTTGGGACCTGGAAGTCCGGCAGATAGAGGGACAACAGTCACAGCTGTGGATGGGGCACCTGGCTTGAAGTGGTGGTTGTGCTGGTGGTGGCTGTGGTGGGCAAAGTAGGGCCACCCTGTGGGAAGGCCCTCCATGTCCCGGAGTCCCGTTCATGGCGATATCGACGGGCCATCCTCCTGAACCCCGACTCCACCAGCAGGATGTGCTAGTATCTCATGGCCTGCCGCTGGAACTCACGGACCTGGTCTGGAGTCATGTTCGCAGCTGTGAAGACAAATGCAAATAATCTACATTAGGAACTGCATTGTGTGAAATGTGACAAGAAGTCAATCAGACAATACATCTACTGTACTTGTAACAGCTCATATCACAATACAGATCATTGAATGTCCCCGAAGAAGTACATGGCAGGCCAGCCTACAAATGTCACATCACAAATAGCTCATCCATAACCTACAAGATGGGTAACAACTGGCATTGACTTGCCATCTGAGTTCTGCCAGTTATCAGCTAACAATCATGCTGCATATCCTCTGCCAATACCTGGGCTACAAATATCAGTGTACGGAATGCAAAACTAAAGCCACATGGTCTGCAAGTTGTAACAGGACTTGCCAGTATAGTACCCATGTGCCAAACCTGAGTGTGTGTATACTAGGTTCCAACCAAACAGTCACTTTTTCACATATATTTGTAACATACTGGTAGCATCAGTCCTAGGTACCCCATTCACAAACCCATGCCTGTGTTTGAGTGTAGGGGGGGTGGATAAACAACTATCAATTCCAAACAACATGGACACCGAGGAGTGTATAGAAAACTCCACACGTGTTTGTCTCTACACCCACACCACAGGTAAGGTCTATCAACAATTAGGAGTCTGCAAACCCTTGACCAATCATAGCGCCAGACATGCCTGGAAATGCAGAGCTTGGTACACAACAAATGCTTCCAGTAAGGCATGACTTACATCAGACACTTACATCAGACATCAGACACAGAGTTGCAAGAACAGCCATGATCATGATTAGCACACACACCTAGACCATTGCACTCAAGTTCCACATACTTGTAGCACTACATGTGGAAGTACATGCTGTTAGGAGGTTCTACCTACAGTTTAATAAGTACCTTGGTAAACAGGGAAGAAGAAGTCTATTGGAAAGCAATTTGCTGTACCAATCTTGGAGAATGTGGGTCTGACAGGCTGACTAAATCTGAGCTGACTTCCAGTGCGACTCTTGTTGATACAAGTGTCATCCACATGACTCACCCCAGTACTCACTGTGGTGCCTAAAGGAATGGCCTACAATCCCTAGAAAATACAATAGGATATGCATTGGCCATCTCAAAACATTTGACAAACTGAAATCCCACTCATGGAACAAGACAAATGATTGCCCAAAGCATCACACCTTGCTATGCGTTCAACACACAGGAGTCCATAACCAGCAAACACAACATATAACAGACATATCAACACTTACTGGAGTGGTCGGGGTCCTCAATTGTAGCCACCTCTCCCACAGTGTAGGGTGCCGGTCCACCTGTAAGGCATGGAAGGAACAAATGTGCTCAAAATCTGTGCACAGACCCACAATTTCATAGACATATACAATGTGTAGGCTGAATAAGGAAATGGCAGCCATTCAGACATGATGATACTGCATCTGATATATCACGGACAACTTGTACATAGCATGGGTCTCCTGTGACAGTTACACACATATCTGCACACATGCAGTGGCCCTAACTATCATGTGGTGGCAAACATGCCCCGTCATTGGTGACCGGAAAAAAATATGGAGTGTAATCGTCTCATCATGTGCATCCAAGAGAGACATCCAAAGCCTAGTTACTTGAGGACTGCATTACCAGTCAAACAGCCTATGTGGCCATGACACATTTAGTACACATAGGTACAATGTACAGAGGGACAGGGACTTTTGTAAGCCCTCATGTTGATACAGTTTCTTCATTTGATGTGGCCCAGCTATGGTGATTTGCACCAACCATGAAGATGTGAACCCATGTACATACCTTTGCACTGCCATCCCTAATAGGAATGTGGAGCAACTAACTCCAACAAACATTCAAAGATGTTAGCTGAGGGCACCTTACACCTTTTCACAATGTTTTCAAATCCAGATCTGACATGTATCCAAAAAGATAAAGGACCACAATAATCCCTAACATTCATAGAACTTCCGTGAACGCTTTCCTTACACACTCACCAGACTCACATGAGACATATGTCTGAGCCACTTTGCTATCATCAATTGACGTGAAGCCAGCACTCATTTTCTGCATCATATAGTGATTCTAAAGTCAGTCTAGCTATTGCATCAACAAAGTTAGCCAAAATGTTGGTACATCATTACTTCTCTGGCAAATGTGCCCTATATAGACATGATTGGCTCCTATTTTTTTTGGTTGGCTGACACAAAGGCAGCACCAATTTACTTCACGGAAAAGTATCCAGTAAGTTTGCTGAGCACGTGCTACCTGACAGCTAGCAATTGTGATCCTTCCCATAGTGCATCAATTATCCAAGTATGTTTCCCCAGCATTACACACAGTCAGCAACTTAGCTGGCAGACATTTACATGATTAGTACTCACCAACAGGGCCACCAACCACGATGCCCAGGTGGTCCAAGAGATCCTGCTCCCTGGTTTCTGAGGTCAGCCCACCGGTGCTTCAGCTGGTGGTCACTCCTCTGGCTGGCATACACATGCTGCAGGTGATGCAGTACCTTTCCCCACCGGATTCTACGTGCCTCAGTGATACCCCTGTATCAACCTGCCCCCTGCCTCGATCATCAGTGGCAAGAAATGGCACACAAGCCATATTAAGCCCCCCAACTCCTCTTCACCCATCCTGCCAAGATGTGGCCTACCAGAAATTGTAGACATGTGAAAGGGAATAGGGGTTAAAGAAATAGAAAGGGGAAAAGGGGGAAAGTAAGGGTACAAATACAGAAGAAAAGTAAACTAACTTAACCACTAAAAACTATCCCCAAACTACCACTACCCACAACAGACTCCCACAAACAACAAAAACACTTGATAAATGGACAAATGTACACAAAACACAGTAGGACAGTATACACCAACAATATTTATTTCACAAATTGACAATAGAGACAGCACACAGGACACAAAAGCACAAAATCTATGGACACCACTCTCTACACAGCCAAACAGTCTAGAAGAATCATAGACTGCAAAGTGAAAGTTAAAGTACACCCTCTGTACATGATCTGTAAACAGGATATCCTATTACATCACTTCCTGTAGAAAATGTCCGCCCTTTTTCGCGCTATGCGTCATAGTTTTTTCACGCATACAGTTTGTGCATCATTTTCTTTTTACGCACAGGAGTGAAAATTAGCCCGCATCCAAATAAGAGTAAATAGCCTGTACAATTATCTGGATGCAACCTAATGTTCACTCCTGTGCGTCAAAAAAAATGATGCAAAATCTGTATTGGTGTACAAAAAATTACACATAACGCTAGCAACGTTAAAATTTCAGTGCATGACCCGGTTTTGGGCTTTTTTTCTGTTTTTATGTTATGTTAAATTTGGGACACATCAGAGATAGCCTGATGGCACCCACTATGGTGTTGATGGTGTATGTTCACGTGTGACATCATACTGCAGCGGACCATGATCCGCTACTTCCTTCACAGTATTTTGACGGTTGGCTGACGCACTAGATGGCCATATGTGTGGCCTACATATATGTATTTCACAAATTGGCCATGTTTGGCATCAGGAGAGGATAGCAATGTGACGCACATATGTACAATACCTAAATGCCTTTGGCTCAATGTGTGTGCTGTGGCAACTAATGTATTTGTTGACCAAGTGTGTGTGTGTCACATGATGCATTATTGCACATATGCTTGTATGAATGTGATGTCCATGTGTCCAAACCTTAGATGCAAGTCATTGTGGAAATGAGAGAGGACATGTGTTAGTCATACATGTAGCAACATCCGTAATGTGGACTTCCAAGATTTAGGGTAACGTAGACACCACATATGACAAAGCATGCACCAGATAAATGGCAGACGCTTGTTCATGTCAATGGTCCACATTTTCAACATCCTATGTCCAAGAGTTTTGGTGACAGCTTCCTAGGCACTAGTTGGAGAATCCCACAGTGAGTCAGACACATGCATTGAGGAAGTGGGTACCATATTGTTTACCCAGACAGGCAAAGGTGAATCACAAATGTATGATGACACCACAGTTGAGGTCATATAAGTGAGCCACAAATCTCAACTGGCTGTGGTGGACCAGCAGACGAGGCAGCACATGTCCACATATTTCCAGTGATCAATTGCACATAGGTGTCTTGTTCATGTGTGTGGTCCAATGTTGATCCTGTATATTTTTTGGGGTGTAATTTGTCACAGTTCGGTCCAGGACTCATCATGAGTCAGTGGCAGCTATTCCTGTATCTACTGAGTATCCTTTGTTGATCAATGAGAGTAAAGTGGATGTGGACATGAGAACCTACATGGGGATGGTCCCACCCTGTCACTAAAGACGTGTAATGAGACAGTCAACAGGGCAACCTCAGGTGTCATGTTCCGGCAGGTGTCATTACAACATTTGTACACAGGTTAGCCTCTGCAATTCCAACTGCATCTGGGAACATCATAGCCTCTGTGCTGATTATTCTGGCAGCTATTCACCACACACGGCCCATCAATATGTTGTGAGCAATGTAATTCTGTGTGTCAACTGTCAGGGTCCTGACATGTGTGGATTTTTTATGGACATTTTCAGAGGTTGCTGGTTCTGCTGAAGGCCCCCTACCCAATCCCTGCATACGGCCCTGTGACACTGCCACACTTTGTCATTCATGCATAAATGAAACCAGGACAAGGGATGGGCCATGAATTTTGGTTTCCATAGAGGATTTAACTCATATGGTACAGTTAAAAGGCAGATGATGCTATACAATGTATTTGGGTATGCATTGAAGAAGCACATGTCCAAATATCCTCTGATGAATGAGAGGTTTGCTAACGCAAGTGTGGTATATATGTAGACACAAGGATACTATAGTGTGACGCACAGACCGATGCCAGTCAGGCTGACAGAATGCAGGGTGAATCAGGATGCAGCAATTTTACAAGTTACATAATCAGTGGTCTGACTAAGACAGTTTCGAGGATGAACTAGACAGTTGACATGTCTAACTGTGTATGTCCTGTGTTTTTGAAGGTGAAAATGAACCCAAGGGTTGTGTTACACGGCTTAATTAGTATCAATGCTTAACGGTGTATTTGACAAAATGCCAACTCTTATGCTGTTCCAGGCATCAGCAGGGGCAGTGCTTGTTGAAATGGGTGGTGTGCATGGAGATGATCACATTTGCATTCTAATGGCCAACAGACATTTTCACACGGGAAGCAATCTACAGGTGCTAACAGGGCTTGGAAGCTAGAAGCCAGTGTATTAATTGACCTGACGTCCATGCAGTGTGATGTTCTATGACAATGGCATACCATAGGAAAGGGTGTAGCACACTGCATTGCTATTGACAAGCTGTGTGTGTAGAGGATCGAATATCAGGGTACACATCTTAGTATTCCAGCGACCTCTTCAGACAGGTGGGTTGTGACCAGGTGCATGGGTGTGTCAGGAGTTAGGAAATGGGCTGACATGTACATGGAATGTCATGTGCGCAATGCTGCTCACATGTGTGGCACTTGTGCTGTCTATGTACTGCTTCTATGGAACTCTGGTCACAGATAGTCCTTGCAAATATTGGATGCAGTTGGACTTACTGCTGTCAAGGGTCTGGTCAGACATTCCTGTTACTGATGCAAAAGCACATCAACTGCCTCATGTATGAGGCTTGTTTTCCCCTTATTGAGTGATGGTGTCTTAGTTGTGTGCCATATGCTGCGTTGGACCTTGATTTCAACATGTATGTGTGAAATAGGTGTGGTCCTCTGCTATTGGCCTTCAAAGGAGAAATGTAAATGATATATGTCTTTTACAGTGTGTGTGTATGTGACCATTGTATGTTACGCATCACATTAGCTCTGGGATTTTCAGTGTCCTAATCGGTATATGAGCAATGCTCCATGAGGCAACACTCTTATTCTGATAGTTAGAGATGAAGGTGTGCAAAAATGAATAGCCAAACGATGATATGATGATTATTATAGGTGTTAATTTAAATTAGTTCATAAAGTGGTGATGGTGATTATATTTAAAAGAAATTGTTCACAATATGTTGCCGCCTGCGTATACCAGCGGCCGTGTTCTGTAGTTCCCCCTCATGTTGCAGGCCACCATCCTCCTCTTCCTCCTCTTCAGGCATGTGTGGCTCGGGTTCCAGGAGGGGAAGTTTCTTTTGATGCAAATGTTGTGCAGAATAGCACATGTTAGGAGGATTTTACAGACCATCTCCGGGGAATATAGGAGGCTACCACCAGTGATGTCGAGGCACCGGAACCTTGACTTGAGGATGCCGAAGGTCCTCTCGACTATGGTGCGTGTCCTCCTATGTGCATCATTGTAGGCACGCTCTGCTGCAGTACTCGGGTTGCCAATAGGTGTCATTATCCATGGCTGGAAGCCATACCCCTGATCAGCTGCAGGAGAAAATGAAGGGGATCATGTTGATGTAGCTAGCCCCAATGAAATCACCTTTCATGGCAGTAGTTGTCTTGTGTTGTCTGTGACTCTTTTGTGTTATTATGTCGCAACCTAGGCTTGTAGGATGTACTATCTGCATCGTGTTGTTTCCTTGGCTGAACGAGTGTTTGGCTGCTGACCGTTTGTCAGCAGTATGTTTTGGGATTTGCAGTACAGTGTGCCCTCCCTAGCATTGTGACTTGTGATACAGGTGTCTGTGTGTCTTCACTGGGGGTGAGATAATAGTTCCATACACAGATTCATTTTGACAGTGTTGTTAACACGTTCATATCAATGTACCCTGGACATCCCATACCTTTAGACTTATGCAATGGATTAATGGAAACATCATTGGGACACTTACAATTTGCAAGGTGACATTTAGGCAACCCACTCCACACGTTGTGATCTTTCACGTCTTAACATTAGGCTGTACACTAATTTCCAATGTGTGACAGGTTCAATGGTGACCTAAGAAACATGCCTAGCGGTGTCATGACCTCAGTGTGTTCCTGTCGACATGTTGCTGTTGAAGAGAATGTGTTGTGTGTCCTAGAGGGTTGCTGTGCAGTGTGCATATACTGTAAGTAGGTTTTTGTACTTACCAACAAGTAGTTCATTGCCATACCGTCCATCCTGGAAGTGTTCATTGATGGTGCAGTGACGGAAGATGAATGAGCCATGGACACTCCCAGGATATTTAGCCACGATGTTGGTGATCAATCCTTGGTGATCGACAAAGGCCTGCACATTGATAGAGTGTGTGTGCTTCCTGTTACGGTAGAGGTGTTCAGATGCAGCAGGTGGCACAAGGCTTACATGTGTGCAGTCGATTGCACCAAGGATGTGGGGGAAGCCACTAATGACGTAGAACCCCCGTTTTGTTTCCTGCTGCTTCTGCAGTGTGTTAGGGAAGCAGATGTGGCGGGGTGTATGTCCAATGATGGCATCCAGTACTTTGGGGAAAAAGGCAGAGAATGATGGTTGTGATATTCCGGCAACCAGGGCACCAGTTGTTTGAAAAGAGCCACTTGCCAGCATGTGAAGTACGGCAAGCAGCTTGGTTTCTGTTGGGATGGTGCGGGGTGTCAGCAAAGTGGGTGCCAACTGCGGCTCAATATTTCGCAGCAGCTGCTGAATGGCCTGCCAGTTCAACCTGTACTTCTGGATGATGTTGTGTTCCTTGAGGCCATGAAGGGTTGTTCTGGGGCGGAATATCCTCTCCTGCCTTCTGCGCTGTCTTTGAGGTCCCTGCTGGTGTTGTGGTAGCTGCTGTTGTAGCTGCTGGGCTCTGCGTCTGCCTGCATGCTGGATAAGAATTACCTCCATGTCTCCCTTTTGCTGCTCTGCTGTTGCTTCTGTGTGTTCTGATTAAATACAGGTGTGTCTGCCCCATTTTAACTCCTGCCCTGACGCAGGCATTACATTTTGATGCAAATCGGGCTGAGTGTCATTTTCCAGCTACGCCTCCCGGCCGTGTGTCAGTTTTGCCTGAAAGCATAAATACGACTCACACCCGTTAAAGTCATTTTTTGGACGGGAACGCCTGCCTTGCATATCATTAACGCAAGGCGGGTTGCCGCATCCAAAAAATGACGCACACGGTGGACTTTTGTCGTCCGCGCGCTCGGGCATCAAAGTTTAAATACGGGGCAACGTTTGCGCTAAATGTGCGTCAAAATTTTTGACGCACATTCGGCGCAGGCGAAGTATAAATATACCCCACAGTGTCTTACCTGTGTGTCACTGGAAGCACTGCTGAATCATTTTGCTTCTGTTGTCAACATCTTCTTGCTCTGCCTCCTCTTTCTCACTGTCCACAGGCTCCACCGCTGCCACAAGACCATCTCCAGGCACATCCTCCTGCAGAAATGACACCTAACGTCACAAGGCCAGGTTGTGCAACATGCAACGATGATCTGGCACACCTTCTTGGGTGAGTAGTACAGGGATCCACCTGTCAGATGGTGGCACCGGAACCTGGTCTTCAGGAGGTCGAAAGTCCTTTCAATAATCCTCCTTGTACACCCATGTGCCTCATTGTAACGTTCCTCTGCCCTTGTCCTGGCATTCCTCACTGGGGTCAGTAGCCCTGAGAGGTTGGGGTAACCAGAGT
Organism: Pleurodeles waltl; assembly: GCF_031143425.1. Lineage (NCBI taxonomy): Eukaryota > Metazoa > Chordata > Amphibia > Caudata > Salamandridae > Pleurodeles > Pleurodeles waltl. Next base: position 1,095,498,227 of record NC_090440.1, on the reverse strand, counting down.
CACCTGCAAATATCGAGGGACAACTGTTAGACACACACTAACCCTTAGGGACAACCCAATACCTAGGCAGCTACTTAGACTGTGTGGGGACCTTGGGCTCACCTATTAGCCACACCCCATGCCTCTAGAGTTGGCCCATCACATATGAGATGCTGCTATTCCTCAAGATGAGGACGTCATGCACAGAGCCAGGATATTTGCCATTCACATGGGAAGTGTACTGGTCCGCCAAACACACCATCTGCACATTCATAGAGTGACAGATGTTTTTTTTCTATGCCTGTAAACTTGTTCATTTCTCTGGGGGGAGGGACAAATGCCACATGTGTACCATCAATGGAACCAGTGATGTTGGGGATATGTCCCAGGGCATAAAAGTCAGCTTTCACTGTGGCCAAATCCTCCACCTGGGGGAATACGATGTAGATGCACATGTGTTTCAGCAGGGCTGACAGCACTCTGGTCAACACGTTTGAAAACATTGGCTGAGACATCCCTGATACCATGGCCACTGTTGTCTGGAAGGAACCACACTTGCCAGGAAATGGAGCAGTGACAGGACCTGCACAAGAGGGGGGATACCTGTGGGCTGGTGGATAGCTGACATCAGGTCTGGCTCCAATGGGGCACACAGGTCTTGGATTGTGACACAATCAAGTCTGTAGGTTATGCTAATGTGTCTGTCCTCCATTGTCGCAAGGTCCACCAGGTGTCTGTACACCGGAGGATGCCACCATCTCATATTCAGCCTCAGCGGTTGAAGCCTATGGAAGACAACGGGGAGCAGAGGGTCATATTCACACACTATTGCACTAATGATGATTATTTGGCTTTACAGAGCCAGTATGTGAATCCCACAATCTGTTGCTGTGCCAATGTCTGCTGTGACGCAGTTAGGTGCCATGTCCTGTGCCCCCTTGAAACAGCAGCTGCCTGACCTGTGAGGAGGGACAAGCAGAAATTAGGTAATTCCGCTGGCGTTGTGCGCCGTCCCTGTAGGCGGTCAAAGACCTGGTGACCAGGGATCTGGTGGGCCATGAGTATGACGGTCCAAACGGTTGACTAATTCACTGGGGCTGGCCTCCCAATGAGAATGGGATGCCCGTTGCACCATGACCCCCCTGATGTTCCTCATCCTGGGGGTGGTCTATCCGGAGTTGGATGGGTGCTTGAAGGCATCACAGCAGCCACAAGGGGGTGAGTACAGATTCAGAATCATGACTTTGCATGCGTTAAGGGTTTCCTGGGTGGGGGATGTGAGATATGGGTGCCCCTAGGCCAGGGTGAAGATGGCAGGGTAGGTCCCTTGTTGGGCAGGCTCTGAAGCACTCCTATCCCAATAATGTTAGTGAGCATCTACTACTGGGCAGGGTCCTGTGGGTTTCAGGTGTGCAGCTAATGACGGTAGGCATTTTACCCCATGGGCTTGTGACTATCTTAGTAAAGGGTTGGGCATGGCCTAGTGCATAGGGCTGCTCCCTGTGTGTTGTGTACGCCAACCGTAGTGTTGTTGCTGGTATTGACCAAGTGTATCCTCTGTCTCTCCCCCACCTTTTTGTTTTGTCACCCTGTCCTTGTGTGCATTAGCATCATCTGGTGGAGGAGCAGAGGCACCGGTTACAGAGGGAGCTGCATCCCACATGGGCCTGGAGGCCGAATCCACCAACCGTGAGGGCACCAATGGGACGGAGGGCGAGGGGAGCACCACGACAGGGACAGGAGGGGAGACCAGAGACAGCAACTCCTCCTCTGATGGAAGCTCCCTGGCAGTGGCGGACACCTCTGTGCCCACCACAACAACAGGTACAGCCACCACCCCCCTACCAGCACTGCCCTCCCAGCAGCCCCTCAGCGTGTTTCCATTGCCCACTCACCCAGGAGGGTGGGCATCTCCTTTGCCCCAGGCATTACAGGCCCTGCCCCAGTCAGCCCTGCTGCCCTCAGTGAGGAGGCTATTGACCTCCTGAGATCCCTCAATGTTGGGCAGTCATCCACACTGAATGCCATCCAGGGTCTTGAGAGGAATTTTCAACAAACAAATGCATACCTGGAGGGCATTCACTCTGGCGTGGCGGCCCAACAGAGAGCATTTCAGGCTTTGGCCTCAACACTGATGGCAGCCCTTGTACCTGTCTCTAGCCTCCCCCTCCAACTTCCTCTACCCAGACCCAATCCCCTCAACCCCAGCTTATCCCAAGCACACCTTCAGACCAGCATTAACCCAAATCAACACACAAAAGTGGCTCAGCAAACACAAGCACCACACTTCCTCTCACAGGCACTCACAGAAGCACCATCCCCATGCAGACACAACAACATCCACTGCCTCCACTGTGTCTCCCTCCTTCTCGTCGTCCACCTCCCTTCCAGTAGCATCTCCACTCACACCTGCATGCACTACATCCTCATCCACTACCTCCATCACCTGCACGCCCATCACAACACACCCCTCACGAGCAGTCACCACCCCCACATCCATTCACACGTCCCGTGTCCTCTCCCAGTGTGTCTGTGACCCCTCCTCCCAATGTTCACAAACGTAAGCACCCACCCACCCAACAGCCATCCACCTCACAACAGCATCCAGCTCATGCACTTGCACCCAAAGTCAGCAGACAGACACCTCCTACAGCCACTCCGTCTTCCTCCACTCCCAAACCCTCTCCCTCTTCCCCCCTAGTGTGTCTAAGATGCTTTTCCTGGAAAACATTTACCTGTTCCCTACCCCTCCCCCGTCCATCACCTCGGGCCAGGGTGTCCAGAACCCAGACCAGCACCTCAGCCACCAAGTTGACATCCGCTGTGGTACCTGCAACTCACAGAGGCTCAAAGGGGGCAGCCATCAGGCCAGCCAGTGTGCCAGCAACCCCTGCAAAGGAAAAAGCCATTCCGCCACCTGCCAAGGTGAAGAAGGAGACAGCATGCAGCAAGGCCAAGTAGCACGAACCACCCAGCAAGGCCTCCTCAAAAACTCCAGCAGCCAGGCCCAAGGTCACACCACCATTTGCCAAGGTGAGGAAGGGGCAGAAAACACCAGGCAAGGCACTTCAGTCGTCAGAGGCTGCAGGTGAAGGCCTGGTGGGTACCAGCACAACTGCCCGCACCGTGGCCAGCACCGGCAGCAGCCCCGCAGCAGGCACCGGCGCAAGCACCGCCGCATGCACCGCTGCAAGCACCACCACCTACACCTCCGCTAGTACCACTACTGTCAGCAGCAGCAGCCCCAGTGGGCAGCCGTCCGAGGCTGCAGGAGAAGGGCTGGAGCCTCCCTCCACCACTGGCAGCACTGGCACCGGCACCACGGCCAACACCGCCACATGCACCACCGCTAGCACCGCCGTAGCCCCGCCGCAACCACCGCCACCTGCACCACTGACAATAGGACCACTACCAGCAGCAGCAGCCCCAGTGGGCAGCCGTCCGAGGCTGCAAGAGGAGGGGTGGAGCCTCCCACCACCTCTGGCAGCACCCCCTCCAGCACCAGCATTACCACCAGTTTACAGCCTTGGCCGCACAGGATGGAGTCTAGCCCTGCCTCCATGGACTATCATGCAACCTGTTCCCTGCACATCTCGTGCCTCAGACATCCAGGTGAAGGAATAGTGAACTGCCATACTCCAAGTGTTGCTTCACTGGGCACAAGGCCCCCTCCAGAACCAGTGGAGAAAGGCATCCACTCACCCTATCCTTGGCAGGATGAAGCACACTAGGAACAAAGCCCCCTTCAGAACCAGTGGAGAAAGGCATCTACTCACCCTATCCTTGGCAGGATGAAGCACACTGGGCACAAGGCCCCCTTCAGAAAAAGTGGAGAAAGGAATCCACTCACCCTGTCCTTGGCAGGATGAAGGACACTGGGCACAAAGCCCCCTCCAGAACTAGTGGAGAAAGGCATCCGTTCACCCTATCCTTGGCAGGATGAAGCAAACTGGGCACAAGACCCCCTCCAGAACCAGTGGAGAAAGGCATCCACTCACCCTATCCTTGGCATGATTAAGCACACTGGGCACCAAGCACCCCCCAGAACCAGTGGAGAAAGGCATCCACTCACCCTATCCTTGGCAGGATGAAGCACACTGGGCACCAAGCCCCCTCCAGAACCAGTGGAAGAAAACATCCACTTGAGAGACTGTGGCTTTGCCCTCCCCAGGACCACACAGTGGGCAACCCACCCACTTGAGACACTGTGGCTTTGCACTCCCCACGACCAAGCAGTGAGCAACCCACCCACTTGAGAGACTTGAAAGACTGTGGCTTTGCACTCCCCAGGACCAAGAAGTGGGTAAACCACCACTGAGAGACTGTGGCTTTGCACTCCCCAGGACCAAGCAGTGGGCCACCCACCCACTTGAAAGACTGTGGCTTTGCACTCCTCAGGACCAAGCAGTGGGCAACCCACCCACTTGAGAGACATGAGAGACTGTGGCTTTCCACTCCCCAGGACCAAGCAGCGGGCAAATCACCCACATGAGAGACTGTGGCTTTGCACTCCCCAGGACCAAGCAGTGGGCATGGAGCCCCCTCGAGGAGCAGTGGCGTTATTCCATCTTCCGGCTGAGGTGCCCTCCGTTCCCCCCCCCCCCCCCCTGAGGTGCCTGTGTGTTTTCGACCTGATGCCCCTGCAGTGTTCTCTCCGTATTGAGGCAGGAGTCAAGTGTGGGCTTGGCCCATGATTTTTGGCCCAGTTGCCCACGGACATTTGGAAGGGAGAATGTACGGCCTTATGTACATACTGTATATTTTTGTAAGTACTGTTTTTCTATTCATTACGTATATCTGCCTATTTCTAATATATCACTGATTTAACTCATTCCTTTTGTCCTTGCATTCCTCCAGGGGGTTACGGGTGTATATGTAATGTTGTTGCATGTGTTTGTGTGTATGGTGTTGTGGGTGGGGGTTGGGTGTCCGTGTTGCGTGTGTGTCACTCTCTTTTTTCTCCCCCTCTCCCCTGTGTAATAGGTGCAGTACTCACCATGGTCATTGCTGCCGCCTTTCATATTCCTGGTAGGTGAGGAGGTGGACCAGCATGGACAGGACATGTAACTCGGGTTCAAGGGCATCCTGGTTCTTCGTTGAGTGTCGAGAGGTGAGTGGTTTCACTTCTGTGTTCTGTTTCCATTGTGTTTTTAATGGTGTTGGTACTGCCCCAGAAAATCTGGCGGATAGGCAGGTTGTCATGGTATGGGCGGTACATTGTCGTCTGCCTGTCTGTTGGCGGTTACCGCTGCGGTGTTTGTTGCTACCGCCATGGCGGTCAGAGTGTTAAAGTGGCTGTCTGTGTTGGCAGTTTCCGCCGTGGTCGTGATCCCATTTTTTTTTTACCGCCAGCCTGTTGGAGGTATTACCGCCACTTTAACACCGACTGCCACGGTTGTAATGAGGGCTATGATGTTTACTTAGAAACATGAAGGTTCAACCAAGAACAGAGATATGATATAACCCTAATCCCTGGGGATGCTGACAGATAACGCAGGAGGCACGTTGGGGATTGCTGACAATACCTCGAAAGATTTGGATTATCCCACTATGCAAGTCATTCGGTTTAGATTGTCAAGAGGCAGCAAGGATAATCTTAAAATATGACACTAGTGAATTTATTGTTTATGCAGTTTGTAGGTATCTCGTCTGTGCATGGAGGATTCGGATAAAGACATTGGCAGGGCAAGGAGAAGCAAGGCAATGTCAAAATTAGAAATATTTATAAAAACAGCTTTTTAAGTGACAGTTTTTTAATTGGACTATTGTTATGGATTTTGATTATTATAATGTATTATATTTATTTAGTTTATGGTTCTAGCAAACCGAAATAAAGTATATGTGTGTATATATGTATATATATATATATATATATATATATATATATATATAAAAATGTTATGCATATATATTACTAGGTAGTTTAGTTTGGATCATATTTCCGTAGAAAAAGCGTTTTCTGACTTGCCTATATCTTTGGCACTGTTTGACTAATCTTCACCAAAGCGGGAAAGAGAAAAGGGGGGGCGTCAAAAAAGTTGTGTTTCCCAGGTTAATTCCCATTGGACCTTTAGACACAACTGCAGCCTGACCCATTGGATGGGATTCCACCAGATTTGGCAGAAAACTAGCTTTTGGTATGCAGATTGTGCTTTTGCTTATTTGGTGTAAATCCATTCCATAGCTTTTGAGATATTAAAGGGGAAATAAATTTGTAAATCTAGAGACGCAAATACTTTGTGATGTATTCACGAATAATGACAAGCTTGTGCAGGAAAATACACAGCTCTGATTGGCTGCCAACACTTCAAACCAGGAAGTGTTGCCAGCCATCTTGGGACTCGAATTCAGCTAATTACCACTAAAACATGTTTAAAAAAAGGGCACAGGGTAGAGACACCCTGACCCCTTAGCTCTGGTGCTGGGGTCCCAGAGGGACTCTCCATGGCTAAAAAGCATATTCTTAAAAGTTTTGCTGTGATTCACGGCAGACCTGTGGATCCGGTGAAAATTTTGTAAAAATGGAGCGTGGGCACCCATGCTTCATAATACTTAAGCCCCCGGGTGGATCAAGTGCCAGGGGCATTTTCATTGTAATGTGAGGGGGCCACCTGGCCCCTTGCAGTCCTGGGAGCCACCACCTATTGCATGTAGGAGGCCACCTGCCCCCCCACAGCCCAGAGACTGCCAACTCCACGAGTCTGTCATGAAACAAGGTGGTGCCATCTGCCCCCCCACAGTCCCGAGGACCACCACCTCCCTGGGGCAAGTGCTTAAATGTACGTGTGGGGCTGATTGGCCCCCTCAGCCCCGGGGACTGCCACCGCCCCGGGGACTGCCACCTCCCCGGGGCATTGAAGCAATTTGTTTGTGGGGTGGCTACATATTCCCCTCCAAAGCCCCGGGACAACCACTTCCCCGGGATATTTGTTTGCTTGGGGCCAATTGGCTCCCTGCATACCCAGGGACCACCACCTCCTCGGAGAATTGAAGAAATTTGTATGTGGGGGGGCACGTGCGCCCCCCCTGCAGCCCCAGGGACACACTTCCTCAGGCATTGAAGAAATTGGGTGCAAGGGGACCACCACCTCTCCAGGGCAAATAGTAAAAATGTAAAGGGGTCCATTTCAGAACCCCAAGCCCTTGGCAGCTCCCACCAAGCAAAAGCAAACATAACTCCACTTTCTGTCAGTGGGATCTGTCAAAAAGGTCCCACTGACAGAACATGGAGTTTTCATCTGTACTCCCTGCATGCAAATATGCGGGCACGGAAGACAGATAAAAAATTTCTCCAGCAAGCAGGGAGTTGCTATTAAAAGCATCTCCTTGCTAGTTAGAGCAATGCAAACTCCCCACAGGAGGCGTGTGCCTACTGAGACCGCGGGGTGGCTTGAGGCTCCCCCCATGCTCTCAGATGGCATGTAAACGGCAAAACATGGGAAAAAGGTTGGCCTAATGTTTAAGGTCTCAGACTCTCACACTGAAAGTTGAAGGTTCTACTCCAGGTGTGTCCGTGATCATTTCCCTCCATTAATTTCATTTAACCCCTTCGCTGCCAGGCCTTTTCCCCCTCCTGTGCTGAGCCTTTTTTGGGCTATTTGGGGCAGTTCGCGATAAGGGCCCTCATAACTTTATGTTCACATAAGCTACCCACGGCCAAATTTGCGTCCCTTTTTCCCAACATCCTAGGGATTCTAGAAGTACCCAGGATTTGTGGGTTCCCCTGAAGGAGACCAAGAAATTAGCCAAAATACAGTGAAAAAATGTTTTTGTTTTTTTAAATGGGAAAAAGGGCTGCAAAAGCCAGCTCGTGGTTTTTTCCCGAAAATTGCATCAACAAAGGGTTTGCGGTGGCAAGATCACCATCTTCCCAGCTTTCAGGAACAGGCAGACTTGAATTGTAAAACCCAATTTTTCAATACAATTTTGACATTTTACTGGGACATACCACATTTTTACTATTTTTTGTGCTTTCAGCCTCCTTCCAGTTAGTGACCAAAATGGGTGAGAAACCAATGCTGGATCCCAGAAAGCTAAACATTTCTGAAAAGTAGACGAACTTCTGAATTCAGCAAGGGGTCATTTGTGTAGATCCTACAAGTGTTTCCTACAGAAAATAACAGCTGAAATAAAAAAATATTGAAATTGAGGTGAAAAAAACAGCCATTTTTCTCCACATTTTACTCTGTAACTTTTTCCTGCGATGTCAGATTTTTAAAAGCAATATACCGTTATGTCAGCTGGACTCTTCAGGTTGTGGGAATATATAGGGCTTGTAGGTTCATCAAGAACTCTAGGTACCCAGAGCCAATAAATGAGCTGCACCTTGCAATGGGTTTTTATTCTATACCGGGTATACAGCAATTAATTTGCTGAAATATAAAAAGTGAAAAATAGGTATCAAGAAAACCTTTGTATTTCCAAAATGGCCACAGGATAAGGTGTTGAGAAGCAGTGGTTATTTGCACATCTCTGAATTATGGGGTGCCCATACTAGCATGTGAATTACAGGGCATTTCTCAAATAGAGGTCTTTTTTACACACTGCCTTACATTTGGAAGGAAAAAATGTAGAGAAAGACAAGGGGCAATAACACTTGTTATGCTATTCTGTGTTTCCCCAAGTCTCCCGATAAAAATGGTACCTCACTTGTATGGGTAGGCCTAGCGCCCACGAAAGGAAATGGCCCAAAACACAACGTGGACACATCACATTTTTTCATAGAAAACAGAGGTGTTTTTTACAAAGTGCCTACCTGTGGATTTTGGTCTCTAGCTCAGTGGGCACCTTGGGAAACCTAGCAAACCAGTGCATTTTTGAAAACTAGACACCTATGGGAATCCACGATGCAGTGACTTGTGGGGATCTGACCAGGTTCTGTTACCCAGAATCTTTTGCAAACTTCAAAATTTGACCCAAAAAAACACTTTTTCCACCGATTTCAGTGACAGAAAGTTCTGGAATCTGAGAGGAGCCAAAAATGTCCTTCCACCCAGCGTTCCCACAAGTCTCCTGATAAAAATGGTACCTCACTTGTGTGGGTAGGCCTAGCGCCCATGAAAGGAAATGGCCCAAAACACAACGTGGACACATCACATTTTTTTACAGAAAACAGAGGTGTTTTTTACAAAGTGCCTACCTGTGGATTTTGGCCTCTAGCTCAGCCGGCACCTGGGGAAACCTAGCAAACCAGCACATTTCTGAAAACTAGACACCTAGGGGAGTCCAAGATGGGGTCACTTGTGGGGGTCTGACCAGGTTCTGTTACCCAGAATCCTTTGCAAACCTCAAAAGTTGGCCAAAAAAACACTTTTACCTCTCATTTCGGTGACAGAAAGTTCTGGAATCTGAGAGGAGCCACAAATTTCCTTCCACCCAGCATTCCCCCTAGTCTCCCGATAAAAATGGTACCTCACATGTGTGGGTAGGCCTAGCGCCCATGAAAGGAAATGGCCCAAAATACAACGTGGACACATCACATTTCTTCACAGAAAACAGAGGTGTTTTTCCCAAAGTGCCTACCTTTGGATTTTGGCCTCTAGCTCAGCCAGCACCTGGGGAAACCTAGCAAACCAGCGCATTTTTGAAAACTAGACACCTATGGGAATCCAAGATGGGGTGACTTGTGGGTCTCTGACCGGTTCTGTTACCCAGAATCCTTTGCAAACCTCAAAATTTGACAAAAAAAACCACTTTTTTCTCTCATTTCGGTGACAGAAAGTTCTGGAATCTGAGAGGAGCCACACATTTCCTTCTACCCAGCGTTCCCCCAAGTCTCCCGATAAAAATGGTACCTCACTTGTGTGGGTAGGCCTAGCACCCACAAAAGGAAATGGCCCAAAACACAACGTGGACACATCACATTTTTTCACAGAAAACAGAGGTGTTTTTTACAAAGTGCCTACCTGTGGATTTTGGCCTCTAGCTGAGCCGGCACCTGGGGAAACCTAGGAGACCAGCGCATTTTTGAAAACTAGACACCTATGGGAATCCAAGATGGGGTGACTTGTGGGGCTCTGACCAGGTTCTGTTACCCAGAATCCTTTGCAAACCTCAAAATATGACCAAAAAAACACTTTTTCCTCTCATTTCGGTGACAGAAAGTTCTGGAATCTGAGAGGAGCCACAAATTTCCTTCCACCCAGCGTTTCCCTAAGTCTCCCGATAAAAATGGTACCTCACTTGTGTGGTTAGGCCTAGCGCCCACGAAAGGAAATGCCCCAAAACACTATCTGGACATATCAAAATTATCAAATACAAAACTACCTGTTTTTGCAGGGGGCCACCTGCGTTTTTGGTCCTGGGCTCAGCTGCCTTCTAGGTAAACCTACCAAACCCAGAAATTTCTGAAAACTAGACACCCGAGGGAGTCTAGTGAGGTGTAACCTGCGGGGATCCCCCAGTGTTTTCTTTCCCAGAATCCTCAGCAAACCTCAAATTTAGCTAAAAAAATCAAATTTTTCCCACATTTCTGTGTGGGATCACCGCACTGGGACACATTTCATACCACCCAACGTTCCCCTCAGTCTCCCGGTAAAAATTATACCTCATTTGTGTAGGTGGGCCAAGTGCTTGTGAAAGGGAAGAGCCAAAAACATGTCGATATTGAGGGGGAACAAAGGGGGTCCAAAAGGGCATTTTGCAAAAAAACATCTTTAGGCTGACAAGTGCAGCAGAATTTTTATCGGTATAGATGAGACAATGCTGGGTGGTAGGAATTTTGTGGATTCCTGCAGATTCCAGAGGTTCCATCACAAAAACATGGGAAAAATGTGTGGTAAAGTTGGAGGTTTGCAGGGGATTGTGGGTACAAAAATGGTGTGGGGTGCATGTGAAACACACCACCCTGGAATCACCCAGATGTTTAGTTTTCATATGTGTCTAGGTCTTGTGGATTTTTCTACATGGTACCGTCCCAAAGTCCATAAAGAGCAGCCCTCACCATTTCAAGTGGGAGGATTTTGAGAGTAAGCCAAGTTCTCATGGCCCAAAACTAAAACTAAAACCCAAAATAATCAAATGTCTTCTTGCTTGCTGTGGGATAAGATGTTTTAGAGTGCGTGGAGAGCTGAAAGACTGTTACCCCCTTCAGTTGAGGTGGGAGCGCAACCAGGCCCATACTGACTGGTAGCCACCACCCCAATAGTTTTTGCCATACCGCCACCCTCTTATTATTGGAAAAAAAACTTCCCTGGCATCTGGTGAGCTTTCTGCCCCCCCCCCCTTGGAGCGGACGGGCCTTCCAAAAATAGGCCCATCTGCCCCCAATGGGGGGGCAGATATGGCCAACAGTAATGTGCCCCTATGGGGAGCGACCCTTACCCAAGGGGCTGCCTCCCTAAAGAAAACACACGCATACACAAACACCAATCCCTGGGGCAGACTGGCCTAACAAAAATTGGCCGAAATGGTCTAAATACAATTTGCCCCCCGGGGGAGCGACCCTTGCCTAATGGGTCACTACCCATCTCTAAATAAACAAACAAACACAAAAAAACACAAAAAAAAATTGCCCTGGCGCCTAGAGGTTTCTGTCCGCCCTGGGGGCAGATCGGCCTAATTAAAATAGGCTGATTTGCCCCCCAGAGGGGTCAGAAATGGGCCAAAATAAATTTGACCCCCAACCCTCCCCGGGGAGCGACCTTTGCCTACGGGGTTGCTCCACTTCCGTGACATTGACACAAAAAAAAAAACGTGCCTAGTTGTTTCTGCCCCCCTTGGGGGCAGATTGACCTAAAATCAGCTGATCTACCACCAAGGGGGGCAGAAATAGTCTAAATACAATTTACCCCCCAGGGGAGCGACCCTTGCCTAATGGGTCGCTTCCCATCTCTAAAAAAACAAACAAAAAAAAAAACACAAAAAAAATTTGCCCTGGCACCTAGAGGTTTCTGCCCCCCCTGGGGGCAGATTGGCCTAATAACAATAGGCCTATATGCCCCCAGGAGGGCAGAAATGGCCTAAAATAAATTTGCCCTCCCCACCGCCCGGGGAGCGACCCTTGCCTACGGGGTCGCTCCCCTTGCGTGACATTGGCGCAAAAAAAAAGATCCCCAGTGCCTAGTGGTTTCTGCCCCCTTGGGGGCAGATTGACCTAAAATCGGCCGGCCTAAATACAATTTGCCCCACCAGGAGAGCGATCCTTGCCTAAGGGGTTGCTTACCATCTGTAAAACAACAAAAAATCCCCGGTGCCTAGCGGTTTCTGCCCCCCTTGGGGGCAGATCGGCCTAATTAAAATAGGCTTATCTGCCCCCCAGGGGGGCAGAAATGGCCTACAATAAATTTGCCCCCCAGGGGAACGACCCTTGCCTAAGGGGTCGCTCCCCCTGCGTGAAATTCACGAAGAAAAAAAAAACCTCCCTGGTGTCTAGTGGTTTCTGTCCCCCTTGGGGGCAGATTGAGCTCATCAAAATAGGCCAATCTGCCCCCAAGGGGGGCAGAAATGGCCTAAAAATAATTTGCCCCATAGGGGAGCGACCCTTGCCTAAGAGGTCGCTCCCCACCTCTAAAAAAAAAAAAAACGATCCCTGGTGTCTAGAGGTTTCTGCCTCCCCTAAAAAAAAAGGGCCCCCCCGGGAGCCACCTCATGCCAATTTCCTAAAAAAAAAAAACCCTGGAGTCTACTGGGTGTTATAGCAGCCGGATTGCTTGCAATCCGGCTGCTAAAATGCTCAGAGAGACTTCAAAGGGAAGGAAATTCAGGCCCATATTTATTCTTTTTTAGTGCCGCATTTGCGTCGTTTTTTGAGGCAAAATCGGCGCAAACTTACAAAATACAATTGTATTTTGGAAGTTTGTGCCGATTTTGCGTCAAAAAATTACGCAAATGCTGCGCTAAAAAAGTATAAATACTGGCCTCATTTCCTTCCCTTTGAAGCCTCTCCGGCCTCTTCTACGTGATGGGAGGAGGACTCTGTGATAGTCAGCACGCGATCACGCACTGACATCACAGGGGGGTCGGGGTGGAAGGGTTAAGGGCTTCCCCTTCCATCTCTGCCATGGGGGGTGGAGGGGAACCCCACAGAGGGAGCACTAGCACTCCCTCTGGGCTCTGTGCCTCAGGACGTCCTGGGCACAAAAGGGGTTAAACTTAAAAAATGTAAGGCTTCTCACTCTCTTTCTCTCTTTCTCTTTCAGTCTCTTTCTTCCACTCACAAACACACTCAGACCCTTACGCATCCACTCACAGACCCACTCAGACACCCACTCACATACAAACTCATACCCTTGTGCATCCACTCACAGCCCCACTCAGACCCTCATGCACCCACTCACAGTCCCACTCAGACACGCATGCACCCACTCACAGGCCCACTCAAAAACTCACACACCCACTCACAGACCCACTGACACCCTCATGCAGCCACTCACAGACTTGCACAAACACTGACACACCCAATGAGACACTGATGCACGCACTCTCACACCCAGACAGACTCTGACAGCCACTTTCAATCCTAGATACACCCTCATACATCGATTCTCAGACCCCGAGAGACAGGCTGCGGCCATGTCCCACAATGCACGGCCAAAGGGCCGTGTGTAGAGTAAGGTTGGGTGGTTATGGGGGTTGGCTGCAGGGGACTGGTTGCAGGCCAGGCCTTGCAGGCAACCCTTGCCGCATACGAGCAAAGTCTGTGCACAGTGCATGGTCGGGTGCTTACAGGGGTTGGGTAGAAGAGAGACCCAGTGGCTAACGGCTGCCGTGCATGGCTAAAGGCCATGCATAGGGGTAGTTGGATTAAAGTATAGTAATGAAAATTACTATACGTTAAAAAAAGAATCACTGAAAAAACAAAGATTACAGGGACATTATGGTTAGAAAATATAATTGAAAAAAAAATTGAAATTCACTGAAATTCACTCGTGCCCTAAGGTAACTATAACTCGGGCCCTTGCCATGCACTGCTGTTACCCCACACATTACGGCACTCATGACATCTTTGATAACATCATTGAAAATATAATTGTAATATTCTAAGTCAAATTTATGATGAAAAAACTGTGCATGGCGAGGGCACAAGTTATAGTTACCTTAGGGCACAAGTTATAGTTACTTCAGATAACTCTAACTACAAAAGGTGAATTTCTATGGTTTTGTACGTTTAAAATGTGAACCTAACTATAACGTCCCTGTAACCTTTGTTGTTTTCAGTGAATATATATTTATACATATATTTAACCACTTTCTCCCTGGTAAATATCACAATACCGGGAAGGGTCCACATGCACTTCAATGGTGCTTACTCAGCTCCAAAATGTCTTTATGTAAGCTCATCAGCCAAGCAGGAATCGGATGACAGAACCCAATGTGTTTCGGCGTCCATCGCCTTGATCACGGGTGAATTTTCATCTTGTACACACAATTTAAAACACCCGCTGTGAAAAGACATAATTGACATAGAAAAGGAAGCCCAACATACTGTCAAATTGACTCAAGAAGCACAGCGGCCATCTTAACATGTACAACTTGTAATGTACTGACCTTCAAATGTATGACATGACCCTCTTCACAACCATGTCTCATGTAAGGCACGTGCATGATCTTTTTCCAATTTATTCAGTTTTTAACTAACAGCTTGCAGAAATCATATTTTTTATAAAATTAATATCTCTTCAGGTATTGCGTGTTCACATCGAAGTAACACCATGCTTATCAATTGCATAAATCATGTAATGGGCAATCATATTTTATGATCAATCTTCAGTATGTACTAATACAACTAAAACACACCAAGTGGGCAAACTATTTGTGTAGTGAACTTCTACCCAGATGGGCCTATCTAAAACATGAATGGGTGATAAGTCAGCTTATTTATAAGAAATTGTCAATCACATCATTATATTAAAGATGCCAAATAAATCAAAAATTGTAACAAAATATACTACATTATAAGTTACTAATCAAATTAAGCAAAAAAATAGTTGTAATTGCAAAATGTATATTGAAAAAAATATTAGGAATTATACTAATAAAAATACATACGCTCGTGAAAATACTCCTCAAGATTTTATAGACTTTTGCCTGCGCGCCTGCAACCCTCTCGACCTACAGCAAGCTTTGCTTTTAGATGCCACAATCACCCTAGCAGAGCTGCGTCGACCTTTGAGGGAGCTCCCAATCAGCAAAACACTGGGCCTGGATGGAATTTCTGTCACTTTCTATGGAGCGTTCTTTCCCATCCTTCAAGACCAACTACTGAACCTATTTAACTCATTTACACCTGACACGGGTCTAACCCCCTCTAAGGCAGCAGCTGAGATTGCCCTCATTTCTAAGCCTGGCAAAGACCCCACCCTCTGCTCTTCTCATCACCCTATACCTCTCCTTAACATGAAGACCAAGATCTTCTGGAAAATCTTAGCAAATCGGCTGGAGCAGTGCCTGCCTGGTCTCAGAGACCCCGTCTAGGTGGGCTTCATCGGTAATCAGCAAGGAGTGGACAATATCCACTGGGTAGCACATATGGTGGAGAAATCCCATTGTCACAACATCCCCTCTTGCCTACTCTAGCTTGACGCAGAGAAGGCCTTTAATAGGGTCAGTTAGACTTTTCTCTGGGTGGTTCTTGATAAAATTGGTCTAGACCCGGGTATGGTTAATAAGATTATGGCCTCCTATCTTTACCCCCTTCCACTATTCGGGTCAATGGCCAATAAACACAACTGATCCATCAGGAGAGAGGTCCAAGACGATGGTGCGCACTCTCGCCCCTGCCGTTCGCCCTGGCAGTGGAACTTCTGTCCTTCGATATCCAACTCCCCACAAAATTAATCTTTTCACAGACGATCTGCTGCTCACTCTCACCCAGTCTGCAACTTCCTTACCTGTGGTTATGTAAATTCTTACAGCCTTTGAGCGAGTTTCTGGTTTCAAGGTAAACATAACCAAATCTCAGGCCCTTACATTACTATACCCAAGCAGGCCCTCACCCCTTTTCAATGGACCCCATGAAATATCAGATACTCAGGTCTTAATTTTGCCCCCATCCTGAAATCTAGGAAGCAAGCTAACTGGCCACAATACCGGAAATCCATTCTGGTGGATTTCTGGTGGTGGAGAACCATTGTACGTGTCCCAGTTGGGATGGCTCAACGCTGTCAAGATGAAGACAGGTTAGCCTTGCTCTTGGGGGACCGCGTGATGGCTTTTTTGTATGTTTTGTATGTAAAGAAGTGGACTAGTGTCAGGATGGCAGGGGTGGAGGCAGTATGTCCTGGTGCAGAAGCCACCCGATGGGCCCAGTCCAGTGCAGAGATAGAGAAGGGTGTCTCTATTGCCACAGGCCACCTGGAAGAGTTCAGAAGTGAATGACATGATGTCAATGCCCTCTGCCCCTTTAGTCACACCCATGATGCAGATGTTGTTTTGGTGGCTTCTGTTTTCTAGGACTTCCTGGTTCATTTGCAGACCAGTATGCTGTTCTTCAAGCGCTGCCACACTGCACCAAAGCAGCTCCTGGTCCTCTGAACGTACATTGATTGTGCATTTCAGGTCATTCATACACCCCACTATTTCAGGGACATTGCACTGAAGGTCTTGGTGTCAGGATTTAAAGTTTGATTTGAGGAAGCCTATTTCTGAGCAGATTTCCTGCAGAAAGTAATACATATAGTCTTGCTATATGAGCACTGGTGCAGTGCCCCCACCTGCAATAGTAGAAAGGGTATCTGCTGTCTCCATCTAAATAGATGATGCTTTATTCCAAAGCAAAATCACTGGGCTGTCTTTGGTGGGTCCAAGTGGCGTTTCTTTGGCAGATTTGTGATGGGGCATAGCATCCATTTACAGAGGCAGATAGTGGCCCAAAACGAAGTCGTAGCTAGTTGCAATGCATTGGCTGCTATCCTAGTGCGATGCCACAGTGGGATTTCTCGCAGCGCCCAGTAGATCCGTAAGTGTGGAGCAGCACAAGGATCCCATATGAAGTGAAGGGTATCCCCGCTGTAGATCCCCAACCAAGACTCTCATCTGGGGTTCAGACCCTCCAGGGCTATCACACGGTCCGGCAGGGAGAGTGGAGTGGGCAGTTGAGAATCCCCACTGGGCACAGTCAGTGGCTGCTGGTCTCATTTCAGGTACTCTCTGAAGGCTGAAGGAGAGTTGTGGTGAGCGAGGTGTTGCTCCCTGTGGCAGGGATTATGCAAGTGGCAGAGGGATCCCTGATGCTGCCTCCGACTGAGCCATCACCTTGGTAGTCATGAAGGCTGTGGTGGCTGCAGTGTGCCCCATCTCAATATAGTTGTCCACTCACCGGCCTAAGCTCCTCCAAAGGCACCAGATAGTCAACACACAATCAGTACTCAGGCAGGGGGACTTGCCATCACCTCCAGGTCTCCCTGTAGGCCAACATCACACCCCGCACAGCAGCAGCAGCCCGCAAGTCTGTCTCTAAGGGAGGTGCAGTTATCCACCAGTATGCCCTTTTCCCAAGCCCCAGTTTCCGGACAGCTGTTCATTCCATTGGCGGCCACCACTCCAATGACAGCCAAGTGCAGGTCATCCCCAGCCACGAAGTTTAAACAAGAGGCAGGTGGGTCTTTGGCGCTACCTCAAGGTGTGTCGCCTCTCCAGGTACTGTGGGGCAGTGAGGAATGGAGAAGGGTGATTACTTTGGAAAGTGTGTCTGGGTGCCGGGCGCATAAATGCAAGTCTCTCATGTTGAGGGTGTCCGGGACTGGCTCTGTGTATGAAGGCATCCCCAAGGGAAAAGCTGCATGACCCAGGGTCACCACCCAGAGGACACGTGGACTGCAGCGTACTCTACAGTCCATACTAAACGGGGAGCACTCAGTCAGGCTAGTTGCAGGCAGCGCCGGATCTAGAGGGTGCCTCCATGCCACCAGGCGTCACTGCCGGGGCCAGCTGGTTTGCTTTTGCTGGCATGCTGCAGCTCCTACTCAGCAACCATGGAATGCGAGCAGCCTACAGGGGAGGGTAGTCTCGAGCAGCAGATTGGTCTTCAAGGCTGCAGTGATGTAGCCAGCGTCAGATAGGAGGTCGGGCCAGGACATGCAAAGTCAAGAGCAGATGGTCCTTGATGCCAATGCCGGGACCACAGCTGTGGGAATAGCGGCCCACCCAGGTATGGAGGGAGAGTCCATGGTTCCTGCTGCCATTTGCGCTGCTTGTACCTGGTCCCGGTGCCCGTGATGGTGCTGGAAGGCCAGCGGGAGCTTGGAGAGAAGACGAAGTCCCCCCAATAGTGCATTTCAAAATGTCATGACTGGATTATCATTCCACCACTATGCATAACCTTTTAGGTATTTTGGCGAAGTTGGAATGCTATGAAGGACAGTTACCAGCGAGGGACTAAGCTGAACTTAAAGTAGCAATGGAAAATGTTTCAATACCAGCGTCATATGTTTTAGAGCAGGAGAGTGCGATGCTACACTGGATTCAATAGGGACAGAGTTCTTCTAAATTTTTTAATACGACCAAAGAAATGTTTTACTGAACAAAGCTTAAATGAATTGTCTCAAGGGCATAGGTGTGGCAAAGCAGCCGTCAGAGTTCGTTCTCAGCAGTAGCAAACCACAAATGTACGTACATCCCTTTTATGACCCTTCTTAATTGGGATTTGGAATGGAATGCAAAATGGGTTTTATAGACAGAGAATTTTATTTTGCGGTCGTAAACTCTCGGATTGCGCATTGCATAGTTTGTAATCTCAGATATGGCTTTGTACTTCGGTACAAATGTCTTTAACAAGCAATACACTTTATTCACAAATTCACACCCGTGCCAAGAGGCAACTGGCTTCGCATGAGCTACTCACAAATATTCCCTCATAGGGTAAATCTATTGCAATATCTGAAATCGCTGCTGCGTCCATTATGTCATGATTACACTTACTCACTACTATTCATATATAAACTTTTCCAATGAACGTCTTAATTTACAAACAAAAACCCTGTAAGAGAACAGGGAGCTCGTGATAGAGGGGGGGATTCTTCTATTAACAAAGCGTACATGAAATTTACGAAAAAATCACGTTTTCAGTTTACTTAGGGTAGGTTGTAAGACAATATATAGCACCGTATCATTCTGGAATGTATTTATGAAACCGGTTCTAAAATGTGCATTCTGTGGCCACAAAGAATGAGAATGTGCTTCTGAAGCATGTCGCTTCAAATTTCCGTTCAATAAACATTTGCATTCTTAGTTCCAAAATAATGAAAATGACTTTGCGACTCCATCCAGTCACTTTGCATTTTCCAATCTGCCACAAAATTTAATTCCGCAATGACAAGTCAATTTCCTGTCTTGTGTGCTAATTTGGCAACTGATCATAAAAAGTCCTGTTTAAATCCAAGTGTGCGATATCTTTGACCCTCTGATGGTTTTTTTAATCATTAGCACACTAATAATGGAAGATGTGACATCCTAATTTCGGAATATTGAACCTGGTTTCAAAGACGTGTTTGGCGACAGGAGATGCAGATTAGCCTGCAAGATGCAAACTCTCTAAATTAACACGAAAGCTTTGAAAACATGTACACTTGACAGGCATTGACAAATGGCTATTGTTGCCTCCTTGTTCACTTAACGTCCTCAGCAAAAAATGGAATCAACCAGCTTTTCTTTAAGACTGTGAGCAAGAGCCTCAAACAGTCATCTCTCTGCCTTGGACTTTTTACCAAATGTGTCTGAAAAACACAGACATCTGCCCACCACAGATAAAGGCTTCCCTCTTTGCTGTTTTGAGAGAGGTTATCACTGCAAGGGCATCCCATACTGGCAGAAGAATTGTATATTCTTTCAATTCTGTTCGCTTTTATCCTCATTTGACAGTCAATAGGGATTGCTCACCTTGATCTCTCTACCCTCCTTGCTGGACCTCACGCACAATCTGCCTCTCCTAAAGACAGAACTACATAATGGCAATTCCTGGTGGATCTATCTGATCCTGACAAGGGCTTGAAGCCTTAGGTCCTACACTACCTCACGACCGTGAGACCACAACTGAGTGCCACAGATAGAAGACATCAATACAATCACAATCTTTACACAATCCCAACACCTCAATACAAAAACCTGAAGCTCATTCCACTCACCACACCAAAAGCCCCTTTCAACAAATTCGAGCAAATGTTCATCAATGCTGGCCCTGCAGACAATAAGGCAGACACAAACTCTAAAGAGACATGCCTAACACCCACCGTTATACACAGCTCGATATACTCACACCGAAAGGATAAAAATGTACAGCATCAAAAACAGGCACAAAACCAATGCTGGCTATGCTGTCATTGACAAACCTGCCCATAAAGAATCCACTATCACATATCAAAGTCTTATTATGCTACCTCTTCTGTCTCAGCCACATATTTGGCCTACTTTCATCTCAGTTACAGTCCCTTCAAGAATTCCTTCGGGGGTCTTCAGTAACTATATGATAGTACTGTCTCCCTTGAAGGTGCATACCATGAAGGAGGCCCTAAACAGAGGCTCCCATACAAGTGAAGTGTCCATCACACCACCAACCATATGGACAACCAGGACAACGACAACCTTAGATTGTATGTACACTTTTGTTATTTTCCACCTAAATGCTACTCACTTTATCAAACATGGATAACTTGAAACGTGCTGGTTTCAAACCTGTGCTTTGAAATGTACACACAAATATCTTCAGGCGTTAGATTCACCGAACATTCTTGCAGCTTAGTATACTATACTATTATTACTATTTATAGTAAATTAATTATTTTATATAGATAATTATCATTTTTATAATCACTTTATTTCCAGTTGCTTCAAAGACCATTGAATTAGAAATAGCATTCTAACATTACCCACATTTACGTTTTTCAATGTTCCTCCCTCCGAAATGCTGTTGGATGAGATGGTCCTACAGGATTCAAACTCATAACAAACTATTTGATATCCCAGGAGAGCACTTAAGTCACTTAGTCACCTGCCCGGCTTATATCACTTTCAGTATTTAACAATGTAAGTTACCAGAAATTCTGATGAAATTTCCATTTGACCAGTTGCAAATGTTTTCTCCCAGACAAGTGATTTATATATGTTCTGTAGTTCATTTCCTTTACAGCATGCCCATTGTAATCTATTGGCATCACTTAATATTCCTATTTAACCTTCCCTGTCTGCAATATGTAGTCAATGTTGTAAACACATACACTGCAACTTGATGCAGCAGAAACCATTTGTAACTGATCAGTTTCCTCCATGAAGGAGAATGTCTGCAACTAGATCAAACATGCTCATGCAATTAAGTAGATTTTGAGGTTGTGAATGTTTTTTACAGCAATAAAATCACACTTGTAAAGCTATCGACTTTTGCTGTAGCATACTATGGGGCAGATTTATATTTTTTGCCGCAAACAGCAAAAAGTATAGCGCCATTCCTAGACTCCGGCAGGCGCCATATTTTAAGGAATGGCGCTAGCCGGCGCTAAGGCCCTGTTAAC
This sequence comes from Pleurodeles waltl, assembly GCF_031143425.1. Lineage (NCBI taxonomy): Eukaryota > Metazoa > Chordata > Amphibia > Caudata > Salamandridae > Pleurodeles > Pleurodeles waltl. The sequence continues at coordinate 1,095,476,808 of NC_090440.1, read as the reverse complement.
AGGGCTTAAGAGGCATAGGGGGAACCAGGGTTTGTGCGCCAAATTATGGCGCTTCACTGTTTAGAGGCAAAAAATTGCCTCTAAGCGTTGTAGCGCTATGTTCTGGTGCACAAGCCCCATGGCCATAGCTCCAGTCTCAGTAAAGACAGGAGCCATTATCACCACCCCAATGGCCATGCCCAGGGGACAAATGTCATTGGGGCCAGCGCCGTGTAGGGGGCCCAAAGTCAGGGCCCCGAGCAACGTTGGAGAGAAAAAAAAATACCTACCCGGACTTACCTTCGGATGGGTCCCCATGTGTGGTTAGGGTAGGGGTGGGTGGAGGTGTCCCTCGGGACAGGGAAGGGCAATCCAAATTATTCTGTGCTGACCCTCTGGTAGCTTGGCACTTAACAGTCAGGCTTAACTTAGAACTAATGTGTAAAGTATTTGTAAACTAAATCATACAGTAACTGTTAGACCTGACAGCCTTAGGGGGGTCACCCCTAACTTTTAGCCTTCCTACCCCCACTTTTTGGGCACTGTTTTTGCTGTTTTTAGGACACCGCGCACTTTACCACTGCTAACCGGTGCTAAAGTACATATGCTCTCTCCCTTAAAACATGGTGCCATTGGCTCATACCCAATTGGCTTATTTAATTATTTATGAGTCCCTAGTAAAGTACAGTACATGTGCCCAGGGCCTGTAAATTAAATGTTACTAGTGGGCCTGCAGCACTGGTTGTGTCACACACCCACGTCTCAGGCCTGCCATTGCAAGGCCTGTGTGTGCAATTTCACTGCTTATTCGACTTGGCATTTAAAAGTACTTGCTAAGCCTTAAACGCCCTTTTTCCTACATATAAGCCACCCCTACGGTAGGCCCTAGGTAACCCATAGGGCAGGTTGCTGTGGAGGTAAAAGGCAGGTCATGTACCTGTGTAGTTTATATGTCCTGGTAGTGTAAAACTCCTAAATTCATTTTACACTGCTGTGAGGCCTGCTCCTTTCATAGGCTAACAGAAGGGCTACCCTCATATACTGTTTGAATTGCAGAGTCTGATCTGAAGGGAGTAACAAGGTCATATTTAGTATGGCCAGGATGGTAATACAAATTCCCACTGACTGGTGAAGTTGGGTTTAATATTACTATTTTAGAAATGCCACTTTTAGAAAGTGAGCATTTCTCTGCACTTAAATCCTTTTGTGCCTTACAATCCACATCTGGGTGAGTTAGTTGACAGCTCCCTTGTGCATTTCACTCAGACAACCCCAAACACAGGATGCTCAGCCACACCTGCACACATTGGCATTCTGAATGGGTCTTCCTGGGCTGGGAGGGCCTGACACTTACATGTGAAAGGACAGTGGCCTGCCCTCACACAATGGACTGCCATACCCCCTACTGGGACCCTGGCAGACAGGATGGAACTGAAAGGGGACCTTGTGTACTTCAAAGCCACTCTTTGAAGTCTCCCCCACTTCAAAGGCATATTTGGGTATTTAAACAGGGCCTCTTAGCCTACCAACTCAGACACTTCTGGACTTGAACCTGCAACCTGTCAAGAGGAACTGTCTGGCTGCCCAAAGGACTCACCTGACTGCTTTTCTGCAAATGACTGCTGCCCTGCTGTTACCCTGCTGCCTTGCTGCCCTCTTGCTCTGCTGGGAAGTGCTCTCCAAGGGCTTGGATTGAGCTTCCCTCCTGTTTCCTGAAGTCTCAGGGCCATAAAGACTACTTGTGATGCGAAATTTCGATGCACAGCCTGCCAGAAATGATGCACAGCCTGCATCGCAGTGAGAAAGTCACTGCACGCTGAACCAGAACGACGCAGCCCGGCTCCTCGAGTGGAGATCGATGCAGCGCCAGCGCTGTGGCCAGCACTTCGACTCACAACCCACTGGATTGAGGCACAGCCGAGCCGGAATGGCGCAGCCCGACTTCCTGCAAGAAGAATCAACGCATCGCCTGCCGTGAGACAGAAATGTCACTGCATCGCTGACCGGATCGGTGCACCTCCTGTGATTTCATCCTGCAAGCCAAATATTTCTCTGCATCATCCCTGGGGCATCCAAATACCCCACAACCCAAAGAGGATCCAAGTTAGTGCACTGGAAATCGACGCAAGGCCCTGGCTGCTTGAAAAATATCGACACATCGTCTGTGTGCGCCCAGAGAAACCGACGCATACCTCCCCGTTTTTCACGCATCTCGTCCTCTGAGGTCCCTTGTGGATAATTTAGACGCAAACCAGGTACTTTGTGCTTGCAAGAGACACTTGCTGCTTTTAAGAACTGGAGACTCTTTTTATCCTTCCTTAAAGCGATATTTCAACGTGTACTTACCAAATCTTGATCATTTTTACCTTATTTTATCCAGATAAATATCCTCTATTGGTGTATTTTTATGGTGTTTTATACTGTGTTATTGCATGATTTATTGCACAAATACTTTACACATTGCCTTCTGAGTTACGCCTGACTGCTCAATGCCATGCTACCAGAGGGTGGGCACAGGAAAAAACCCAAGGCGGACCCAAAGGACCTCAAGAACTTCTGGCCTATCTCCCTGCTCCCCTTCCTGGCAAAAGTCAATGAGAAGGCAGTCAACAGACAACTAACCCACTTCCTTGAGGAGAACAGCACCATGGACATTTCCCAATCCGGATTCCGCAGCAGCCACAGCACCGAAACCGCCCTCATCGCCGCCACCGAAGACATCAGAACCATGCTGCACAGTGGCGAAACCGCGGCCCTCATCCTCCTGGACCTCTCGGCCGCTTTCAACACTATCGGCTACCACACCCTATGCTCACACCTCAGCAATGCTGGAATCCGCGATAGAGCCCAGGACTGGGTCACCTCCTTTCTCACTGGCAGAACCCAGAGAGTCCGCCTCCCTCCATTCTGCTCGGAGGCCACCGAAATCATCTGCGGCGTGCCCCAGGGTTCGTCCGTCAGCCCGACCCTCTTCAATGTCTACGTGGCCCGCTTGCTAACATCGCCCAATCCCACAACCTCAACATCATCTCATATGTGGATGGCACCCAGCTGATCCTCTCCCTCACCAAGGACTCCGCAAAGACCTACCTCCACGAAGGAATGATGGCCATCACCAAATGGATGAAGAGCAGCTGCCTCAAACTCAATTCCGACAAGACGGAAGTCCTCATCTTCGGCTCCACTCCCTCTGCATGGGATGACTCCTGGTGGCCTGCCACTCTCGGAACCACTCCGACTCCCACCGACTACGCACACAACCTAGGATTCAACTTGGACCCTTCACTATCCATGACCCAGCAAGTCAAAGCCATCTCCTCCTCCTGCTTCAACACCCTCCACATTCTCCGAAAGATCTACAAATGGATACCCATCGAAACCAGAAGAACAGTCACCCAAGCTCTCCTAAGCAGCAAGCTGGACTACGGCAATGCCCTCTATGCAGGAACCACGGCCAAACTCCAGAAGAGGCTGCAATGTATCCAGAACGCCTCCGCATGCTTCATCCTGGACATCCCCCGCCACTGCCACATCACAGACCACCTGAAAGACCTGCACTGGCTCCCAGTCAACAAAAGAATCACCTTCAAACTCCTCACCCACGTTCCCACGCCCTGCACAACACTGGACCAGAATACCTCAACAGATGACTCTCCTTCTACACCCGACCCGGCATCTCCGCTCTGCCGACCTCGCACTCGCAAACGTCCGCAGAACTACAACCGACGGTAGATCATTCTCGCACCTCACCACCAAAATGTGGAACACTCTTCCCACTCACCTGCGCCAGACCAATGACCTCCTTACCTTCAGAAAACTTCTCAAGACCTGGCTGTTCGAGGAGTAGCAGCACATCCGCCCATTATCCCCCCTCCCCTCCTCAGCACCTTGAGACCCTCACGAGTGAGTAGTGCGCTTTACAAATTCCTGATTGATTGATTGATTGATTTTCAGTGCACAAGGAGTTTCCTCAAGAGATTAAGGCCCTCATTATGATACTGGCAGTAAATCCCGCTTCTGCCACGCTGACAGCTGGCAACATACCGCCGCGGTGGCTGATATCTGTCATCCATATTTTGACACACACACCCCAACTGCCACACACACAAATCCGCCAGCCCAAAGGTCAGTGCTAAAGTGGTGGTACCAGCACCCATACCATTACGCCAACAAAACAACGCCCACCACAATATGACACACAAATCACCACGGTGGACATTTGATGGCGCTAAACCATTGGCGATACATACCGCGGCGCTCCGAATGGACACCCACAAACAAAACAACACCACATTGGCCAATACTAAAGACACACACCTGACATTCATACACACACCATACCAACAGCACTATAAAACACACACCTACAGTACCCATAACCCTTTGCCAACACCAAAATACTGCAAAACTATAAACTTCGCACTTGTATAGCACACTACTCACCCGTTAGGGTCTCAAGGCGCTATACGCACACTGCTGTGGAACCCCTCCTGGCTTTTCCCTGTGAGGCACTCACTCCTGGACAGCCCCAGGGTGAAGCCAGGCATCCAAGCACTGTGAGGGCCATTGTGGATATTAAGCAAGCTATTGCCCAGAGTTACAGAGTGGGACCCATTAATTAGATTAGGCACTGAGGCGAAAATTATCTGGTCCAAGGGAATTGAGCCCAAGAGCCACCGAGGTGGGAATTGAACCCTGGTCCCGGGCCAGATCTCTGCATCAGGGTCTGCCGCTCTAACCATTGTGCCACACTTCTGCAAGAGTTAGCCACCAACATAACAGAGACAACTACAGACACACCACTGACACCCATATATCCCACACGCACCCCACATCACTATCCTACAACATCACCCGACAGACTCTCACCAACACACAACATACAACACACATGACACCACAAAGGCACCCCTGTTTCACTGAGGAGGAGTTAAGGGTCATGGTGGAGGAAACAGTCAGGGTAGAGCCACAGCGCTTTGGAGCACAGGTACAGCAGATATCCATTGCCAGGAGGATGGAGCTATGGCAGAGAATGGTGGACAGGGTCAACGCCGTGGTACAGCACCCAAGAACAAGGGACAACATCAGGAAGAGGTGGAACGACCTACGGGGGAAGGTACGTTCTATTGCAGCAAGGCACCAGCTCGCCATCCAGAGGACTGGCAGTGGAACTCCACCTCCTCCCTCACAGCTCACAGCATGGGAGGAGCAAGTACTGGCATTACTGCATCCTGAGGAACTCGCTGGAGTAGCCAGAGGACTGGACACTGGTAAGCAACATTTACTACATATCACCCCCCATACCTTCATGCCATCTCACACCCTCACCCTCACTACCGTCACTCCACTACATTCCATGCACTACACCTACACATATGACTAACCCCAATGCCAACCCCTGCATGCTATACCAATGCATGGACAGCCCTCCCAGCCCTGCATGGACAACCATCACAAAATCATGCCCAGCATAGGGAAACTAACAATCCCAAAATACATTACCATATACAAACCTCCCCCATCAGGATCCAACATCCCAGCACCCACCCATCGTACCCACACCTCTGTCCTCAGGACACGTCAAGTCAGCAGTGTGCTCACCTTTACAGGGACCCCAGGCCACACTTTGCCCCCAAGACAATCAGGGAACTGGGGTCAGTAGCAATGGGCACACTGTTCAGGGGACAGTGGCACAGACCAACAGGGACACTGGGAGGAATTTGGTGCGCCAGGGGGAGGACAGGAGCAGGGAATTGACTCTCCAGGAGGCATTCTCTGAGATCCTGGGAGCCTACCAACATTCCCAGGACACAATGGGCCAGATCCTAGACAACGTGCAGGAGAACAGGTGGCTGCAGGAGGAACAGTATCAGGGGATCAGGGAGGACTTGCAGGCCATTAACACCACCCTGATCTCCGTAGCAGGGGTGCTGGCAGACATGGCCGACATCATGAGGGAGGCATCAGCACGCCAGCAGGCCCCTACCACTAGCCAGTCCATTGACCAGCCCTCCACTTCCGCTGCCACTAGTAGGCAGGACGCCCTGACACAAGACACATAGGCCACCAGCATCCCTCCCCTGCAGAAGGTGAACCACCCCCCAAATGGTCCCTGCGACCCAGACAGAAGCCAGAGATGCTTGCCAAGACCACCACCAGGAAACAAGACTCTCCTGATTGTCCCCCTTGTGCCCTACACTGTCACCTTGTCCACTTTGAACTGCCTTTGCTCCCCTTCCTATGGCCATTTGGACACTGGACCTGTGCTACAAAGAGACTGGAAAAGTCACCCCATTCCATTGCACTTTACAATAAACACCCTTGGACACAACTCGACTACTTGTATGTCATGTGTTGAAAATGTGTATTCTTGAAAACAGTTACAGCCATTGCAAATGTACTTTACATTGTGAGAGCATAGAAATAATGTCCTGTAGCTGGCTGTAGTCAGCACATCAGGTAACAGTCAGTAGAGGTAAAAGGAAGTTAATGCCATCTTGCCACAGCCATAAAGAATACGCCATTAGTCATAGAAATGTTAATCTGCACTGTCTCACCTGTGTGTCATTGAAAGTACTGACGGATTACTGATTTTCAGCCTCTTCATCCTTTCTCTCATCTCCAATCTCCTCCTCCTGCAGAAAAGGTACATGTCGTCTGAGGGCCAGGTTGTGAAACATGCAGCATGCCACTACTATCTGCCAGACCTTCTCGGGTCAGTAGCACAGGGATCCAACTGTCAGATGGAGGCACCTGAACCCAGCCTTCAGGAGGGCGAAGGTCCTCTCGATGATCCGTCTGGTTCGCCCATGTGCCTCATTATAACATTCTTCAGCCTTTGCCCTGGCATTCCTCACAGGGGTCAGAAGCCACAATAGGTTTGGGTAGCCAGAGTAACCTGCAAGTATTGAGGGACAACATTTAGCCACACACAATCCTATGGGGTTGACACCAGAGGCATACTCTAACATACAGTGGGTGGGGACCAAGGCTCACCTATTAGCCACGTCCTGTGCCTCTGTAGTTGGGCCATCACATTTGGGATGCTGCTATTCCTCAGAACAAAGGCATCATACACTGACCCAGAATACTTAGCATTGACGTGGGAGATGTCCTGGTCCGCTAGGCACACCATTTGCGCACTCAATGAGTGGAAACACTTACGATTCTTGAATACCCGTTCATTCTGGCGGGGGAACAAATGCAATATGTGTCCCATCAATCGCACCAATAATTTTGGGGATATGTCCCATTGCATAGAATCCGGCCTTCACAGTGGCCAAGTCTTCCAACTGGGGGAAAGCTATGTAGCTGCACATGTGTTTCACCAGGGCAGACAAAACTCTTGCCAGCACAATAGAAAACATTGGCTGTGACATTCCTGATGCCAAGCCCACTGTCACTTGGAAATAACCAGTTGCCAGGAAATGGAGCACCAATAGAACTTGCACAAGAGGTGGGATCCCAGTGGCATGACACATAGCTGATATCAGGTCAGGCTCCAACTGGGCACACAGCTCTGTGATTGTGGCCCTGTCAAGTCTATAGGTCAGTATTATGTGCCTATCCTCCAGTGGAGCCAAGTCCACCAGAGGTCTGTACACAGGGTTATGTCTCCACCTCCTATTCATCCGCAGCGGTAGGTATCCAAGGGACACAAGAGTGAGTAGAGTGTCGCAATTGTAACAACAAAACCACAACTGCAGCCCGCATGGTGCACTTATGTATTGGGACAGTGTAAATAGTGAAGTATGTGCCACTCTAATCTGTGATGCAGTAATTGGTGATAGGCCTGTTTCCCCCCTGAAATGACGACTGCCTGTCCTGTATAGAGAGACAGGTGGAAGTGAGGTAATTCCGCTGACATTGGCCATCGTGGCGGAAGGTGGTCTTGCACCGCCTTGCAATTCCTCATTAGATAATATGGGGCTCTATGGAGTACAGTGGCCAATGGGGATCTGCGTCGGCGGTGTACACCGCCACGGACGTGACTGCCATTTTCTATCTGATTCCTCACTTGTTTCCTGACCTTCAACAAGGAGAACACCTACACTGCATGTGCTGCTGTGACCTGTGTCTGAAACCTACCATGGCCCGTGGGACTGGGGAAAGGGTCCCAGCCTTCACTTCAGAGGAGTTGCAGCGACTGGTGGATGGGGTCCTACCCCAGTATCGACAACTGTATGGGCCTCCAGACCAACAGGTGAGTACACTTTGGGCACGATGCATGTTGAAAGGATGCATGGAGATGTGTGTGCAAGCATCGTGTAAGGGGGGTGGATGGAAACTCTAGTGGCGGGGTACATGTTGTTTCCTGGGCTATTTGTGTGCCAATGGTGATGAAAACGGGTATGGTGGGCCATTTGTGTGCCAGGCTGGCCAGTTTGTCTAATGGTGTTCTCCTGTCTGTATTGCCTCTGCAGGTCAGCGCCCATCAAAAGAAGGGAATATTGTGGAAATGGTGGGAGGACCTGAGATGCTGGGTAACACAGACTCAGATACCTCCTCCGATGGGAGCTCCCTGGCAGTGGTAGACACCTCTATGACCACCACAGCTGCAGGTACGGCGGCCGCCCTCCCAGTAGCCCCTCAGCGAGTTGCCCTTGCCCGCTCACCAAGGAGGGTGGGCACCTCCTTTACCCCAAGCACCTCAGGACCTGCCCCAGCGAGCCCTGCTGCCCTGAGTGAGGAAGCTATTGACCTCCTGAGATCCATCTCTGTAGGTCAATCAACCATTGTGAATGCCATCCAGGGGCTGGCATCCCAGATGCAGCAATGCAATGCATTCCTGGAGGGCATTCACAGTAGACTGGCAGCCTAACAGAGATCGATTCAGGCTCTGGCCTTCTCTCTGATAGCAGCCATTGTCCCTGTTTCTACCATTCCCCCCTCCAACTACCATTTCCCAGTCCCATTCTCAACCCCAACGCATCCCAGGCACACATACAGACAAGCATACACACAAGACAACACCCAAAAGTGGCACAGGCAGACACAAGCACAACACTTCATCCCACAAGCACTCACACAAACACCATACAGTTGCAGACACAACAACATCCACTACCTCCACTTTCTCCCCCTCCTCCTCCTCCTTCTCCTCCTCCTCCACCTCCCTCCAAGTCACGTCCACACTCACACCTGCATGCACTGCCTCAACATCCACCACCAGCATCACCACACCAAGCAGCACACACACCTCACTAGCAGACACTGTAGTGTGGTCAGTTTTATGTATATTTTGCGCATTAGCTTCAGGCCTTAGGCCTCTGTGCACTTTGCCCTAAATATATTTTATTCATTTGCTAACAGCTTAGAGCCTCTGTGCACTTTGCTCTAAATGCTTTCTATTAGGCTTCGTACTGTTATTTTACAGAATAGCCAGTTCTACGGTGTTGTTTTTTATTCATATCACACTGTTTTGCCTACTTCAGCACTGGAGTTCTTCATAACATATTCACTCTGTGCTTTAGTCAAGGATACAGTCTGGTACATTGCCGATAGACGTGGTAGGAGTCTAGACTTGCCATTCCTGCGTAGGAACATTTTGTGATCACGATGACATGTTAGTTATAAAATCACTTCCTTGTCCCAATACATGCAAGAGGGAGATTCCGACCAGGGAACCACAACTAGACGCTGACTGCCTCATTGCAGATGCTGAACCAGATCACAGGCCTTTGCTCAGGTATGAGTGTGTCCGTCTCCCTAGTGATACAGAAAGGCAAGCTGAAAGCTTAACATGCTGTGCTCTAAATAGAACAAGCAGAGGGAGAGTAGAAACGGTTAGGAATTATGATAGCTTTATTTCTATGTTTTACTCTCCTGGTTACTATATCAATCCTACTATGTTGTATTGTTCTGGTTATTGCGGCTCACGCATTAATATCTAAAATACAGTCGTTTTATTAAAACATTATATAAAACTTATACTGTCTTTGTCATTTGTATATGAGACCATATTGTGAATGAGAGAGTTGATTTGGATCTGAGTGACCACGACTTCCCTGAGAAGTTCCTAAGATGTCATGCGCTCGGCTGCCCAATCATTTCTTCCCCGTGGGAGAAATGAGGCACTGCTAGTTAGCCGGAGCAACAACCGGATTTAGGGTGACAGAGTTCCTTACACGTGGGTCAGACTCAGTCCCCCACACCGTTATCGATCCTGCTGCCTAGAAATCCAGTAGTCTCATTTAGAATAATGAGAGCCCACGCGACATGGCGCCGCCAACGTTTGGTCTGGCTCTAATGTTTGGGTCCGACTGACTCTCTCGGTCTCGTATATATTTTGGCTCCTCGGTTCCGTATGCGGAGACGTCCGTGGGGCTGAGGGTTTCCGCCACCACGGGTTGGGTACATCCTCATACTTTGTGGTTGGTTGTTCAAGCTTGAACTTTGAAAGGAAATACCCCGATATTGGTGTGCCTTCTCTGTCCTAGAGCTATTATTGTTATACTAATGGCGAATCCAGTTGTAGTAGATATACCGCTTAATATGCGATTTCCGCTCACGGGTCATCTGATAGCACATGGACTGACGGTCCAGGGGGGTCCGGTCTCTTTTGTGGTGGACGCCCATGCAGCCTATAGATCAGAACTTTTTTATTCTTGGGTCGTATTTCCAGCAGCTGATGGGGGTACAAATACTTTTCACGAATATACTGTTACGAATGTCCCTGGATAATACAGGGCTTATGCATACTTAGAAATACCTTTATCTTATCAAGAACACCATAATTGGCTTGATGGCTCCCTCCCACATTCAGTAACACCAGTACGGTTAGGTCCGTTGAGTAATGATGGTCCGACCTGGCCTTTATTGGCTACATATACACCATATCCTGGAGTGGCAAATGTGGCAGTGGCAGTGGCTGAGGTGCGTCGTTTATATGTGGAATTAACTGCAACGTACAGACGATTAGTTCAGTTTGTGATGCAGACATTAAATACTAATGCAGCGCGTGCTGCTCCGGCTCATCCACATGCGGTGGTGCCGGGAATAAATCCAGCCACTGTACACTCTGTAATGGGCAAGGTACCGGCTAAACGTGAGGAGACTCCATTTTGGCTGGCGCAAAAAATTAATACGCTGGAAGCAGTATTTCCCCATACGGGACCTCAGGATAAGCATAGAATTTTGACGATGTGTTTGCCGTATGGGATGGTTCCTACGGTGGATCTTTGTAATACTTGGGGCGCGGTGTTTGCCGCTCTCTATACTACAGCACACGGTACACCGACTTTGGCTAATTTGCCGGAGGTGCTTAAACAAATTCAGGATGAATATGGGGCTGCCCCTGCCTTGGATTTAGGCATGCAATTGATGGGTAATTTTGACGCGGTTTCTTCTATTATTTTGAGTAATCTCAAGGGGGAGGCTGTAGCACTAGCAGTGCGAATGCGTCTTCGGGACGTTCCGCAGATTAATCAGGAGCGGGAACTTCCGAGAATAATAGCTGAAACATATTCTAGTATTGGTCGTGATAGCCTAGGGGCTCGACCGCAGAAACCACAATTGCAGGGTAAAAATAATAAGGATAATTCTAAGCAACAGCAACCTGAGGGTGCGAAAAAGCGCTGGGATAAGAAACAGCAAACACCTAAGAAAGATGGTGGGCAGTCTCCGCAACCGGAGACCCCACAAAGTAAGTATAATCTCAGGAATAGGGATACTTTGAAGACGCCTGATAGATATCAATATACTGATACACACCAATCTCGTTCCTTTCAGGACTCCTCGGAAAAGAGAAGTGAGAGAGGTGGGCGGTCAGAGCGGAGGACGGAGTACGTGAAACCGAGACAGGATTCACAACGCTCAGCGGAGGTTTCTATTAAACAAGAAGAGAAACCGCTGCAACAGAAACAGCAATTCAAAAAGAAGAAAGTGGCAGCTGTCTCAGTTAGACATGCCGCTCAAGAAGAGAGTTCTCTTGACGAACAAGACATGGGCGTTAGCACTGTTAGACAGCGCGGCAGAGGTCACAATAGTTCGCCGGAGTCTTCTAGAGCATCTGGAGGCGAAAGCAACTGATGACTTCATACAAGTCGAGACGGCGGATATGCGAGTCTCTGATCCTGATCAAGTATATCTTGTGACTCTACGATTAGAAGGGGACATTGACCGCGTTGTACACGCCATTTTTTGGGACCATATGGTGAAATCATATGATGTCCTGTTGGCCGAACAAGATTGGCCACCCGACTTTGTTCGCGACTGTCCAGTTGGGGAGGAGGTTATTGCGCCTTCCTTTTCACCACTTGTTCCGAGGGAACTAGCGGAGTCATATGGTAAATCATGGGCTCTAGCACAAGCCCCCGCCCTATATAGAAATAATGTGGGGTGGGATAAACAATCACCTTATCATGTCATTCCCATTAAAGGAGAACCTCAGCCACAGCCGCAATATCCTATTAAATTTGAAGCAAGGGCATCGGTTCGGAAAATTCTTACTCAATTGGAGTACCAAGGTGTGATTGAGCCTTGTGTCTCGCCGATGAATAATCCCTTATTTCCGGTTGCTAAACCGGACCATTCCTATAGGATAGTGGTGGATTACAGACATTTGAATAGTCATACACGCACATATGCTATACAGAATTCACATAGCGCTGCACTTATGAATAATATAGTGCGTAAAAAATACAAAACAACATTGGATATCTCGAATGGATTTTTCTGCCAGAATATAGCACCCGAAAGTCGGGACTATATCGGTTTCAGTGCGTTTGGCTCTCAGAAAAAGTTTTGTCGTTTACCTCAGGGGTATAAGAATAGCCCAGGACTGTTCTCGGCTCGTGTGACTGAACTTCTGCACGAGTTGGACCCTGAGGCGTTATCATATGTTGATGACATTTATTTGACGGACGATGAGATACTACAACATCTCAGTCGCGTATCGCGCATTGTTGTGGGTTTTACTGATATTGGTTATAAGTTTAATTTTAAGAAATCGAAGATTGCCTTCCTCAGTGTTATTTTCCTGGGATATGAGTTATCGAGTGAGGGCAAGAGCCTGGCGCCACATTTTTTGGAGAAATGTGCTTTACTGCAGCCTCCTAATACGGTTCGGAAGCTCCAGTCTTTGTTGGGGTTTCTGAATTTTGGCAGAACTTACATTCCTGATTATGCTACACGTATAAAACCATTATATGAACTGATTCGCCCGAATTTTTCAAGTAGATTTTGGACGATTGAGCATACACACATACTGCGAGAGCTGCAGAATGATCTCTTAGCGGTTAAACATTTACACACGCGGGACAATAAAACTCATTTGGTCATCAGGGTGATTCCTGGGGCTCTTGGATTTACGTATGTCACCTTTAATGAAGGGGAGACAGTCCCGATAGCATACAAGTCCCACTTGTATTCTGCTGCAGAACAACGTTTTGCACAGACTGAGAAAATTCTCACTGCAGTACAGATGGCTGTGATAAAAGAAAGACCGCTAGCCCAGGGCCAACGCATTATTGTCGTTTCCCCAATTCCGGCCTTGGAGGCTGTTACAAAAGCGAGTGTTCCTAATTCGAAAGCTTTACACCCGCGGTGGATACAATGGGCTACGTCTTTGATGGCCACTGATGTGGATTACATATTTGACCCTAAGCTGCAGACTCAAGAATTTCTTCAATATGAAATAGAGTACCCGGTTCCTGCTGGCACATTACCTATTGACCAATATGAAGTGGTCATGTATACCGATGGCTCTGCGCAACCGGCGGTTGGGACTAAACAACAGTATTCAGCTGCATGTGCGGTGGTGAGCGGGACTATGGAGGGGGGAGTCTTCTGCCCCCGACATACTTATACTAAAACATTGGGAGATTGCACAGCGCAGCTGGCTGAGCTCAAAGCTCTTTTGTTAGCGTTGGAGCATGCAGAGCCGGCGATATTGACCTTGCTGGTCTGTGACTCCTACTACTATGTGCAATCCTTCAATGAATATCTGCATTATTGGAAAATGAATGGGTTCAGAGATTCTAAAGGCAACACCATTAAACATAAATTGTTGTGGGGTAAGGTTGCGGGTCTGAAAGAAACGCTTCCTAAAGTCCATGTTGTACATACACTTGGACACCAGCGTGTTGGAATACACGTTGCTGGGAATACTTTGGCTGATGAGGCTGCAAAGTCGGCAGTGGCTATCGCCACCGTAGCCGCGGTAACTCGTTCGAGTTCAAAACCAGACATAGAGATTTCGGCTGCCATAAAAGCTACGGCTGATGGCACGCCATTTCCTAAAGGATTCCCTTCTAAATATAGTTACTGCTTGAGTGGTGCACTAAATGCTGTTGTCAATATTCCAGGCGTTGGTGTACGTGAGTTACCGAATAAGATTGAGAGACCTCGATTAATTTCTGCAGCGCATGAAGGGGTGGCATCTGCGCATGCTGGTGTGGCTGCCACGATTTCGCTTTTACAGGCCCGTTATTGGTGGCCTGGTCTCTATAAGGAGACAAAGCAGTATGTCCTTTGTTGTGACGCCTGTCAACAAATTAAAGCATCGTCGGCTAGACGCCCGCAGCAGACTCCTCTTCTGATATCAAATAGACCATTACAGTGTGTGTACTTGGACCATTGTGGTCCACTGACACCAGATAGTGCATACAAATATATATTGGTTGCTGTAGATTCGTGCTCCAGATTTGTGTGGGTCTGGCCACAGCGCTCGGCTGACGCTCGGACTGTTATTAAAGATTTGCGAATCTTTGTCGATACATTTGCAGTTGCGACTTTTCATTCGGACCAGGGCCCTGCTTTTGCCTCTAAGGCATTCAGGGACACCATGGCTTCGTTGGGGGTCCAACTCCAATTCTCGTCTCCATTTCATCCCGAGGGAAATTCTGTCGTGGAGCGTTTAAATCGTGATTTAAAGCAATCCTTAACAGCCAGGGTTATAGGTCGTAGTTGGCTAGCCCACCTGTATGGAGTACAGAGAGCACTTAATAACTTGCCTAGAAGGTCACTCGGGGGTCGTACTTCATATGAGTGCCTGTTCGGAACACGAATGTATGTTCCTGATCTGGATGGTCCTGGTGTGGAGGCGGCAGATACGCCCTTTGACATAAATGATCGTGTCACTGTTTTGCAGGATTTACAACAATTCCGTGAAGATAACTCTTCTTTAAGTGCTGCCTCCTCTGGAATTAAGGATGAGCCAGTAACACCTACTGGTTGGATACCCAGGATTGGGGATCTAGTGCGTGAAAAGGTCGCAGTAAAAAAAAGAATTTGGTCCTTCTTATCGAGCACCTGTCCCGGTGTTGGGAGTGAGCGGCACGAGAACTGTGATTTTGCCGCCGCTGCAAGGGGCCAAAGGAAATCGTTTTGTTTCCATTGATAATGTCAAGTTACAACATGTGGCCGATTCTGCACAGCAGACCAAGAGGGACACCCAGTAGCTCCGGCATCCCTCTCACTACTGGGGAAGAAGTCCCGCTGCAGGTGATTTGCACCGACCCTGTTTCCTCTCCGAGCTTGGGGAGGGTGGAAGATGATCTTGCGATTGTTCCACAGTCAACGATTGATATCGATTCTTTTGCTCAAGTTGCTGTACGTTCTACTGATGTTTCTGAACATGTGATTTATAGCGTACCTAGGGGAGAACCTCCATCAGCTTCCTTGTTCACTGTTGCACCTTTTGCAAGAACTGCCTCTGGCTGCTTCAACAACGCGGATGCGGCTGTATCCAGCTCTTCGTCTTCGCTGTCTTCAATCCGAGGTCCACGTAAGCTACTCAGTTGGCTTAAACGTACATATTTTGTTATTCCTTGGAACTATTTGTGGCTTTTTATGGCTGTAATGACTCTTTTTTTATGGTTGGGTTTTGTGGTTACTTTTTTTCTAGTAATACATGGTCATTTTCTTCCTGATCGATCAGACATTGAGCACGTGGAGACTGTGTTGAGACCACATTTTTCGTCTCATAAGGTTCGAAGAGACTTATCCAATGTGAACATTTCTGCAATACCAATTCCGGATGGGATTGTGTGGGATAAAGTAATGTTTGATATATATGGTCCCACTGAATTGATTCAAATACCGTATGTTCTTAAGTTATCAATGAATGATATTGTTATTCCAGGCATTGTTTCTGATGATTGGGATTTGAAGACAGTAGATGCTATGCTAAAAGATTTGCAATATTATACTGTCTATGACGATGAAGATGCTTACCAATTTAAAGATAATCATGGTGATATGTTTTGCTACACCTATTATGGACACCACTTTATTCACAAAGCGAGTAGCCCTAAGTCCATCTTTAATTATGTACAATGGGAACATTGCTCGACTCCTCCACAAGGGAGTTCGAAAACGTATAATGATAAATTTGCATATTTTTCTGGGCATGATCAGCGAAACGCTAAGTCTTACTATTTTAAAGTGACACCGTATTCTAATAAGCAAATTTTGTTGACCGATACTAAATTACTGTATTCTAATTCGTTTGTATCTAAACTTTCGGTCGAAGGATATGAATACTGGTTGAAGACTGTTGACTTGAAAAGTGTTTGGGGTACGAAAAATTGGCAGATGCAAGGCAGAGATACATTATTTCGAGCATGCATTATCCCTGTGCAAATGATTTTCCTCAATGACACAGTACAACAGACTAGTTGTTTGGGCTTGGCATCGATTGGAGAATTGACTTTGCCTAGAATACCTGTCCCTTCTAAATTAAATAACTGGCAGCACTATGTGAATGCTACTTTTAGTGAATTTACGCATTGGGTCCAGAATGGTACGCTTAACGCTTCATCGTTACATCCGGATGGGTGGTTATTGTGGCCTGTAGACACTAATCAGTGTCATCAACGTTTTGTTACCTCTTCTGGGGGGTTCAGGACTAGTAGGGCAGACCCTCGTTACATTTCACCAGAACATGCAGATATAATAACTACATACAGTGTGGGGAAACTTTGTCAACAATGGTTGAAGTACTCCACGCTGGGTGCAGTTAAGGCACACCTCAAGTTACTGTCTAATGGTACTGATTTACAAGATTTCTTGTCAGGTCCCAAGGTGCCCTGGAGAAAAAGGTTCTTATACGAAGTGTATAATGAGTTTTGGAAACTTTCCCAGCAGGAGGCTGCAGCCCGGTTAAGACAGATTGATCAAGAAAATCTGCTGCAGACTTTGGCCCTCATTCCGAGCCTGGCGGGCGGCGGAGGCCGCCCGCCAGGCTTCCCCCCTCCGAAATACCGCTCTGCGGTCGTAAGACCGCGGAGGGTATTCCGAGTTTTCCCCTGGGCTGGCGGGCGGTCTTCACAAGACCGCCCGCCAGCCCAGGGGAAAACTCCCTTCCCACGATGACGCCGGCTCGTAATAGAGCCGGCGGAGTGGGAAGGTGCGACGGGTGCAGTTGCACCCGTCGCGTATTTCAGTGTCTGCTTTGCAGACACTGAAATACTTTTAGGGGCCCTCTTACGGGGGCCCCTGCCGTGCCCATGCCATAGGCATAGGCACGGCAGGGGGCCCCAGGGGCCCCCAGGGGCCCCGCGACTCCCCCTCCCGCCATCCGGTTCCCGGCGGGAGAACCGCCAGGAACTGGATGGCGGGAGGGGGAGTCGGAATCCCCATGCCGGCGCAGCATGCTGCGCCGGCTTGGAGGATTCCTTTGGGGCAGCGGGAAACCGGCGGGAGACCGCCGGTTTCCCTTTACTGACCGCGGCTAAGCCGCCGCGGTCAGAATGCCCCGCGGGGCACCGCCGGCCTGTCGGCGGTGCCACCGCGTCCCACGGCCCTGGCGGACTTGTTCCGCCAGGGTCGTAATGACCCCCTTTGTCTGTTGTTGATAATGGCATGCATACCCTTTCTGACCGTGTTTACATGATTGACAGCATTGTCTCTTCTGCTATTGACATTATAAAATCAGACATGTCTTCTTTATATCATGGGCAGAGTCAGACACGATCTATCATGCAGCTGGGTTGGACTCTTCAGACCTTGAAGGCGGGTCGCGTTCCATGGCAGCACATTCGTGCCAGAGAGATCTTTATCTCCTTTAATTTAACTCGTCAACAACAATTGATGGCTAAAAAGGAAGCGACGTATGTTATGTTAAATATTGAAAAGTTGGAGAAACTGCCTTTTACGGTGGCTGAGATTCCGTCAGCTGATTGGTTGATTCATGGGGTTATTAATTTGCCTATCTCCACTCTGCAATTTACTTCTTGTTTGAGGCACATTCCGGTGGGAAGATATGAACTATTGGGTGACAGTTACATACACGAGGTGTGGGAGCTTCCTTTTCAGTACAGATGTGTTAATGGTTTGCGGTAAGTTTTTCTTAGCGGTAGCGACTGCGAAACTTCTGTTAGCCATTCCATGGTTTGTAAACAGCTGTCCTTGCACGGAGCGTGTAATGCTTCGATTGCTAACTTAGCTTGTTATCTGAAGGGAGTTCCGGTCCCGGTAATTAAAAACACTTTCCAGGTGCTTTCTAACGGCAGTTACATTGTTCTTAACAGCGAACGCTGCTGTGGCATGCGTGCCGGAATAGTTTACGTCGTTGTCGTCAACAAGGCCGTTACGTGCTGCGGGAATGTGTTGTTTCCCCCTACTGAATTTAGGGAGGTAGCGGACATCTGGCCTCATATTGCTACTTCCAAGGTTGATTTCGACAAGTTGAGTCGGCTGAAAGCTTTATTGTTTCAAAAGCAAGTGGCCCTTACATCTGCTAGCGAGACCTACGCACTCCAAGTGGCAAGGTCATCGGCGGAGATACAGTCCCTTTTGAATACTAACTTTCCGAGTCACTTCAGTGAACTTGTGGGACGTATATTTAATGCATCCAGCACTGCTGGTATTGCTCATTTTTTCAAAGCCGTTGGTGTTGGTTTCGTTCACACCTTCTCTTCCATATTCGGTTTGATACCTTCGGCTATAAACTCTATTTTCGGAAGCATTTTTGGGGGTTTCCCAATTACTTTGGCTTTATTGGCTGGAGTTTTGCTATTGTTGCTATTTTTTCGCAATGGCTGCCCCGCCGCAACGAGATCATGTGTTGCTACTCCTGTCAGCGCAGCTGTGTCGTGAACGCATGATGCAGTGTTTTGGAGCAACACTCCTGGCTCATTTGGAGTGTGACTGGTCTTTGTCGTTCCGACCGGTTTTGGATTGTGTGCAACCCGTGTTTCGATGCCTTTGGTGCTCGTTTGAACATGCACTGGCTTTCTGTCTCTCACTGCAGCGCTCTCCAGTGGTTGATCTTGATCTGTTGATGTTCCCGATTAGGGCTCATTCCCAGACTTGTGCACTGCGGTTGCGTTTGCTTCGTGAAGCGGATTATGAGATTCCCTTCCTGGAGGAAGATGGTTTTGTCACTGTCCATGGCACTACACGGGGTGCCGCCCTGAATGGTTTTGGGGCTTTGGAACACACCTGCTCCATGGTAATTTGTGGCGTGGATCTTCCGATATTGACATATCTCGAAGTGGAGGAGCTTCTACGTTCTATTGCTTCTGTTTGACAATTGGATTTTTTTTCTCTCTCTCCCGACTAAATTGACACTATATTGCAATTCGCTCTATCGTCACATGTTTCCTAAATTTATGACTTTGTTGTCTTCTCATCTTGTCGAAATGTTGGGTTTAAATTTAGGTCATGTTTTTTTTTTATGTTGTTGGAACCACTTGCTACCGACAAGGGGAGGGTGTAGTGTGGTCAGTTTTACGTATATTTTGCGCATTAGCTTCAGGCCTTAGGCCTCTGTGCACTTTGCCCTAAATATATTTTATTCATTTGCTAACAGCTTAGAGCCTCTGTGCACTTTGCTCTAAATGCTTTCTATTAGGCTTCGTACTGTTATTTTACAGAATAGCCAGTTCTACGGTGTTGTTTTTTATTCATATCACACTGTTTTGCCTACTTCAGCACTGGAGTTCTTCATAACATATTCACTCTGTGCTTTAGTCAAGGATACAGTCTGGTACATTGCCGATAGACGTGGTAGGAGTCTAGACTTGCCATTCCTGCGTAGGAACATTTTGTGATCACGATGACATGTTAGTTATAAAATCACTTCCTTGTCCCAATACATCCAAGAGGGAGATTCCGACCAGGGAACCACAACTAGACGCTGACTGCCTCGTTGCAGATGCTGAACCAGATCACAGGCCTTTGCTCAGGTATGAGTGTGTCCGTCTCCCTAGTGATACAGAAAGGCAAGCTGAAAGCTTAACATGCTGTGCTCTAAATAGAACAAGCAGAGGGAGAGTAGAAACGGTTAGGAATTATGATAGCTTTATTTCTATGTTTTACTCTCCTGGTTACTATATCAATCCTACTATGTTGTATTGTTCTGGTTATTGCGGCTCACGCCTTAATATCTAAAATACAGTCGTTTTATTAAAACATTATATAAAACTTATACTGTCTTTGTCATTTGTATATGAGACCATATTGTGAATGAGAGAGTTGGTTTGGATCTGAGTGACCACGACTTCCCTGAGAAGTTCCTAAGATGTCATGCGCTCGGCTGCCCAATCATTTCTTCCCCGTGGGAGAAATGAGGCACTGCTAGTTAGCCGGAGCAACAACCGGATTTAGGGTGACAGAGTTCCTTACACATGGGTCAGACTCAGTCCCCCACACCGTTATCGATCCTGCTGCCTAGAAATCCAGTAGTCTCATTTAGAATAATGAGAGCCCACGCGACAACACCTCCACAACATCCATCCACTTGTCCTCTGTGTCCTCTCCTACTGTGTCTGTCCTCCTCTAAAGGACACAAATGGAAGCAGACACCCAACAGCCATCCACCTCACACACGCACACTGCCCATGCACCTGCATTCAAGTCTAGCAGACGTTCACCTCCAACAACCACTCCCTCAACCTCCACTCCCATCCCTCCTCCCTCCTCCCACCCCACCGTCCCAAAGAAGCTTTTCCTTGCCCAACTTGACCTCTTCGGTCCCCCTCCCCCCATCCTGCCCATAGTACCAGGGTGCCAACAAGCCAGCCTAGCCTCTCAGCTAAACAGTCCACATGGACAGCGGAGGCACCTCCTAGTCATGGAGGCAGGACTGTGAGGGATTCCCCTCCAACAGCCAGAAATGGGAAGGAGCCCACAACACCTAAAGGGCAACAACTACACCCAGGAAGGGGGAAGAGCCCACAACACCTACAGCTAGGAAGGGGAAGGTGCCCACACCTTCTGCCATGGAGGGAATGAAGGCTTCACCTCCATCAGAGGCTAGGAGGGTGAAACCACCACTGCCACCACTTGTGGTCATGGAGCCCTCACGGCCAGCAGAGGCAGCCCAGGAGGCACCATCACCTGTTGCCACAGAGCAGCAATCCCCACCAGGTGAGGCAGTGCAGCTATCACCGCCAGCAGAGGCTGGCCAGGAGGCACCATCACCTGTTGCCACAGAGCAGCAATCCCCACCAGCTGAGACAGTGCAGCTATCACCACCAGCAGAGGACATGTAGGCCACCCGCCAGGGACTGCTGCACAAGGGGCCCCCTCAAGAACCAGTGGGCATGTTCCCAACCTGAGAGACTGTGGCCTTGCACTCCCCAGCAAAGAGAAATGGGCATGAAGCCCCCTCCAGAACCAGTGGGCATATTCCCCAGCTCAGAGACTGTAACCTCGCACTCCCCAGCAAAGAGAAATGGGCATGGAGCCCCTCCATAACCAGTGGGCATGTTCCCCACCTCAGAGACTGTGACCTTGCACTCCCCAACACTGAAAAATGGGCATGGAGCCCCCTCCAGAACCAGTGGACATGTTCCCCAGCTCAGAGACTGTGACCTTGCGCTCCCCAGCAAAGAGAAATGGGCATGGAGCCTCCTCCAGAACCAATGGGTATGTTCCCCAGCTCGGAGACTGTGACCTTGCACTGCCCAGCAAAGGATTATGGGCATGGATCCCCCTCCTGAAGCAGTGGGCATGTTCCCCTCCTTAGAGATTATGTGCACTCCCCAGCAAAGAGAAATAGACATGGTGTCCCCCCAGAACCAGTGGGGAAGTTCCCATATTCAGCTGAGGTGCCCCCCCATGCCCATGGGGTGCCTGCCCACTTGCAAACTTATGCCCCTGCAGTGTTCTCTCCAGTTGATGTCAGGATACAAGTTGGGCATTGGACTGTGCCCTGTGGGCTTGTGTGCCCTTATGACTTTGGACTGGGCATTGGCCCTTTGTGAACATTTGTATATATTTGGTTTTGCTATGCTAATATATTGTCAGTACTTCCGAAATCTGGTCCTTGTTGTATTGTGCTGTGTGTCGTGTGCCATTATTTTTCCTCTGCAACTTGTTGTGTGTATGGTGTGTGTGTGTCTGGTATGTGCTGTGCATGTGTGTGTCACTCTCGTTCTCCTCCCTCCCCCCCCTTGTGTGCTAGGCGGCTGTACTCACCGTTGTCATCTACGTCGGCTTTGGTGTTCCAGATGGAGCATAACGTAGAAGATCATCAGGAAGACTTGCAGTTTTGGCTCCATGGCGGCGTAGTTCTTCCCTGTGTCTCCGATGGTTTGTCCTTTCACCTCTGAGCTCTGTTGCCGCCAGGCTTTTGATGGCATTGGTACCGCCCCAGAAAATGGTGGAGGATTTGGGTGTCTTAATATGGTGGGCGGTACTTTGTATTCCGCCTGGCTGTTGGCAGCTACCGCCAAAGTGGGTGTTGTTTCCACGCTGACAGTTGGTGTGGTACATTACCTGTCTATGGGAGTTCTCACCGCCATGGTCATAATTTGGCAGTACTTACTGCCAGTCTGTTGGCAATATTACAGCCACTTTATCACTCACCGCCAGGGTCGTAATAAGGGCCTAAGTCTTTTTGGCCCTGAGACTTCAGAAAACAGGAGGCAAGCTCAATCCAAGCCCTTGGAGAGCACTTCTAAGCAAAGTCAGAGGACAGAAAGGCAGCAGGGCAACAGCAGGTCAGAAGTCCTTCTCAGCAAAGCAGTCCAGATGATTTATTTGGCCAGCCAGGCAGTTCCTCCTGACAGGTTGCAGGTTCAGGTCCAAAAGTGTCAGATTTGGTGCAGTCAGGGACCCAGTTTATATACCCAAAAAAGCCTTTGAAGTGGGGGAGACTTCAAAGAGTGGTTTTGAAGTGCACAAGGTCCCCTTTCAGTACAGGTCTGTCTGCCAGGCTCCCAGTAGGGGGTTAGGCAGTCCATTTAATGAGGGCAGGCCACTAGTCTTTGAATAGTAAGTGTCAGGTCCTCCACCCTTCCAGCCCAGGAAGATCCATTCAGTATGCAGATTACTGCAGGTGTGACTGAGTATCCTGTGTTTGTGGTTGTCTGGGTGAAATGCACAAGGAAGCTGTCAACCTGCCCAGATGTTGACTGGAGACAGGCTGTAAGGCACAGATGGATTTTAAGTGCAAAGAACTGCTCACTTTCTAAAAGTGGTATTTCTGAAATAATAATATAAAAATCAACCTCACCAATAAGTAGGATTTTCTATTACCATTCAGGCCATGTTAAATATGACCTGGTTTCCCCTTTCTGATCAGAATATATCACTCAAACAGTATATGAGAGTAGCCCTAATGCTATCCTATGTTAGGAGCAGGCCTCACAGTAGTGGAACACAAATTTAGGAGTTTTCCAATACCAGGACATAAAAAACACACATGTACCTTTCCTGCCTTTTCCCTACATCGCACCCTGCCATATGGGTTACCTAGGGCCTACCTTAGGGGTGACTTATATGTAGAAAAAGGGGAGTTTAAGGCTTGGCAGGTACTTTTAAATGTGAGGTTGAAATGGCAGTGAAACAGCACACACAGGCCTTACAATGGCAGGCCTAAGGCATGGTTAAGGGGCTACTTATGTGGGTGGCACAACCAGTGCTGCAGGCCCACTAGTAGCATTCAATTTACAGGGCCTGGGCACATGTAGTGCACTTTACTAGGGACTTACAAGTAAATCAAATATTCCAGTTGGGAATGAACCAATGCTACCATGTTTAAGGGAGAGAACATATGCACTTTAGCACTGGTTAGCAGTGGTATAGTGAGCAGAGTCCTAAAAACATCAAAAACTGTGTCAGAAAAGTTGAGGAAGGCAGGCAAAAAGTTGCGGGATGGCCACCCTAAGGGTGTCAGGTCTAACACTATTTTGTGATGCGCTTGTGACATCCTTATTGCAACTTCGCAGAAGTGGTTGTCAGCAGCTAATTTTGTTTTCTGCACTGTACATTACAAGTATTGTTGCTTACTGGACTTGTGTTATTGATGTGCACGCTGGGAGTGACGTTTGTTGGCGGCCAGCGGTTATGTCTCATGCTTCTGTGGTCCAGTATCAGTCTTGTGACACCTGGCCAATAGGTGTGCATGGGATAGTAATATTTTCAGTAAGTTTATGCGGTGATTGGCACACCATTTGCCACGTGATTAACATACCACATATACTGTGCCACACTGTATGCCGCTGTTTAATTGGCACACCTCTAGCTACAGTTACCTGTGTTGAAAGTGGCATACTGGTATTCCAGTGATTGGCACACTGTTCCCATTAACACACTTTTCCCAAATGTTTAACTCATTTCAATTGTGTGACTTTTATTAGTTGGTCAAGACAATATAACTAACACAGTAAACTTGTTACTTGTTGACATTATACCAGTACACTTATTGAGTGTTGACATTATTAGTTGACAATTTTCTGGTGCATGTTATTTTATCATTGTAATGTGGGTGCAAGCAACAGTGTAATTATAATTTTACTTATACAAAGTTTACAGAATGGCAAGTATTCAACAACCACAGTTTTTATTGGTTGGCAGAGCCAGAGTATCCACCCATTCTGTGGGATTTATGGTTGGACATGTTTAAGGCATATGTGGAAGTACTGGAAGAGGATGAATGTACTGATGAAAGACCTTTGTCATTATTTTAACACAGGTTGGGGGCTATTGGGTTGAGAGAGTTCAAATATTTGCCTCCTGTAGAAGATGCTGGTGAGATGGATGTTTGACAGTATGCAGTTAAACTAATGCAGGAAAGATTTGGCAGGAAAATCAATGGGGTCATGGAGCATTTCAATTTATATTGGAGGGCACAAAAGGAAGATGAAACTATTGATCAGTTTGTTTGTGACTTTAAGGGGTTTAGCGGTGACTTGTGATTTTGAACATATTTTGTATGACCAAGTGTTGAGGGACCAAATTCTCATTAAGACCAATTCTAAAAAAAAAAAAGAAAAAGAATGTGGTAGTGTGGGGAGATAACATTAAAGGCAGCAGTTGAAGCTGGTAGAAGAATAGAAATATCAGAGAAATGTATGTGAACAGTAAGAAATGAAAGTGGCAGTGCTGTTCATGTAACTGCTATTAGTGGAGGAAAGGATATAAAAAGTAAAAGTAAACTTGGAGAAGTGAAGACAAATGAAGGGAGATGTACACCTGGTAAAGCCTTGTTTTTGCTTCATGGGCAGGTCTAGTAGCTATTTAGCTAATTCTAAAATGTGTCCTGCATTGATCAAAACATGTTGCACCTGCAGAAAAAAGAGCAGAATTTGTAAAAATATGAGTAAGAAGGTAAATCAAATTGTGGAAGAGATTACTGATGGGGGAGAGTAGAAGGAAGTTGTTTTGAGTGTGCAAAATGAGCAATCTGCTGAAGGAAGAAGGCTACTAATTTACCCAACTGTGCAGTGCAAATCAATGGTGTACCCATTGGAACTACGGTGGATTTTTGTGAATGGTATACTATCATGGAAAAAATATGTTTGATAAATTGTGGCCTGGCAGGAAGTTGTATGATTCTGATGTGAAACCAGGGAGCTTTTTATGTTACACGATTCCCATGCAGGGTTTTATGTGGGCAGATATTGAAATTGATTCAAAGAAATGTAAAGGGAAGATATGTGTAGCTAATAAAGGAGCTGTGATGCTAGGTTGGCTGCATATAATAGAGCTGGGGACAAAAATGTATCCATATTTTGATCCATAAGTATTTTCTGTTCATAAGGAGGAAGAGGATGGAAGTAAAAATGACACAGGAAATGAATATAAGAATTTAAAAAAGTAATATCCTGATGTGTTCAGTGATTGAGTAGGAAGACTGCAACGGTTGAAACACAAGATTATTTTGTGTGAGACAGTAGTACCTGTCAGACAAAAATTTAGAAATGTACCATTCAATTACAGGGAGAAGTTGAAGGGTATATTGCATGATTTGTGTTAGAAAAGAATTATCCAGCCTGAAGAGGGTTCTGATTAGGCCGGGGCAGATTTTGCGAAGTTCTGCTATGCAAAGTGCCAAAAAACACCACTGCACTACGCTGAGTTCTACGAGCGGCAGAGGTTAGGTAAGAAGAGCTGTTCGTGCTGATTTTCAGCACCAGGAGTTTCCCCCACACTCTAAAATCAGCACAAACGGCACCATGCAAAGCACCAGAGGGCGCTAACTTCTTTCTGCTGCTCGAGTAGATTTTCTACTCAAGTGGCAGCTTCCTCAACACAAACAGCACCTTCCTCAATGGAGGCGGCCATGCTCTGCTCTGACCGCCCACATTCAGAAATCTCACTCACCCTTACCAACATAGCACTTTCTCTTACGCACACTCACCAACTTCACATTGGCAATCCATGTGACAGAAAAAAGTCTGCTTCACATCACTTCACAGAGTTTCTCAGAACTCTGCGCTCCCGAGGGAGTGCGAAGTGGGCAGAGCTCTGAGAACTCTGCCCGCGGAGTGGGATTCTTCAGCCACCCTTAGTTCTGATTGTGTTTCACCAGTAGTAATTTCCCTTAAATCCAATGGGGATTTAAGTCTATGTGTGGATTTGAGGTGTTTAAATCATGCTATCTGGATAGACCCTTTCCCCTTCCTAATTTATAAGAATTACCATCTTCCATTGGGAATGGGACTGTATTGCCTACAATTGATCTCACGAGTGCTTATCACCAGATTCAGTTGGAAGAAAAATCTGAGCATTGCACAGATTTCACAACTCTGGAGAGCATGTATCAGTACAAGAGGATGCCTTTCGGGTTGGCGAGTGCGTCAGCAATCTTTCAAAGGGAAATTATCCGAATTTTATCAGGAATACAAGGGACTAACGTATTCCAAGGTGACATTTTATTTTTGGTCAAGACAAATGCTCCCATTGGCACTCAAGGTGAATGATGAAAAATGAAAAACTTGTTTTTGATAAACAGTAAGTGGAAGGCATTCAGCCGAAGATTTGTCACATTGAGGCAATTGTAAAAGCACCAAAACCAGTGAATAAGATCAACTGGGATCATTTTTGTGGCTTTATTCATGTGTTGTGGAGAACTATCAATCAATCAGTTATTTGTTAAGCGTGCTACTCACCCGATAGGGCCTCAAGGTGCTGTGGGGGTGCTACTGCTCGCCAAGCCAGGTCTTGAGACTCTTCCTGAAGGTCAGAAAGTCCTTGGTCAGACGTAGGTTGACGGGGAAGGAGTTACAGGTCTTGGCAGCGAGGTGGGAGAAGGATCTGCCGCCGGCTGTGGTACGGTGGATGCGGGGGACGGTGGTGAGGGCGAGGTTGGTGGAGCGGATTTGACGTGCCGGGATGTGGAAGTTGAGACACTCGTTGAGGTAGGCAGGTCCGGTATTGTAGAGAGCCTTGTGAGTGTGGATCAGGAGTTTGAAGATGATCCTTTTGTTGACAGGGAGCCAGTGGAGGTTTCTGAGGTGGGCTGAGATGTGTTCGTGGTGAGGGAGGTTAAGGATGAGTCGTGCTGAGGCGTTCTGAATGCGCTGGAATTTTCTTTGGAGCTTCGCCATTGTTCCCACATATAGGGCCTGATTCTAACTTTGGAGGACGGTGTTAAACCGTCCCAAAAGTGGCGGATATACCACCTACCGTATTACGAGTCCATTATATCCTATGGAACTCGTAATACGGTAGGTGGTATATCCGCCACTTTTGGGACGGTTTAACACCGTCCTCCAAAGTTAGAATCAGGCCCAGAGTGTCTTGCTGTAGTCCAGTCTACTGCTAACAAGGGCGTGGGTGACCGTTCTTCTGGTTTCAGTGGGGATCCATCTGAAGGTCTTGCGAAGCATGCAGAGGGTGTTAAAACATGAGGATGAGATGGCGTTGACTTGCTGGGTCATAGTGAGCGATGGGTCCAGTATGAAGCCAAGTTTACGTACGTGGGTGGTGGGAGATGGAGCAGCTCCTGGAGTGGCAGGCCACGAGGAGTCATCCCATGCTGATTTGTTGGAGCCAAAGATAATGATCTCAGTCTTATCCAAGTTCAGTTTGAGGCAGCTTGCCTCCATCCAGTTGGCAATGGCGTGGTATCCGGTGTGGAAGTTGGTCTTCATGAGTGAGAGGATCAGTTGTGTGTCGTCCGTGTAGGAGACGATGTTAAGGCTATGGGATTGGGCGATGTTGGCAAGCAGCACCATGTAGACATTGAAAAGGGTGGGGCTGAGAGAAGATCCCTGGGGAACTCCACAGATGGTCTTGGTGGCTTTTGACAGGAAAGGAGGGAGGTGGACTCTCTGAGTTCTGCCGGTGAGGAAGGATGTGACCCAGTCCAGGGCCTTGTGTTGGATTCCAGATTTGTGGAGACATGTGCGAAGTGTGTGGTGACAGACGGTGTTGAAGGCTGCAGAAAGGTCAAGGAGGATGAGGGGCACGGTTTCACCTTTGTCGAGCCTGCTTCTGATGTCGTCGGTAGCAGCGATGAGAGCGGTCTCGGTGCTGTGGTTCTTGCGGAAACCGGACTGGGAGATGTCGAGTAGGCTGTTGTCCTCAAGGAAGCAAGATAGTTGGCTGTTGCCTTCCTTCTCGATGACCTTCGCTGGGAAGGGGAGTAGGGAGATGGGTCGGTTGTTCTTTAGGTCTTTGGGGTCGGCCTTGGGTTTTTTGAGCAGGGCGTTGACTTCAGCGTGTTTCCAGCTCTCCGGGAAGGTGGAGGTCTCGATGGAGCTGTTGATGATGGTACGGAGCTGGGGAGCGATAATTTGGCTGGCTTTATTGAAGACATGGTGAGGGCAGGGGTCGGCAGGTGAACCGGAGTGGATGCTGCTCATGGTCTTGGTGGTTTCCTCGTCATTGGTGTGGGTCCAGTCACTCAGGAGGTTGGTATGGATGGGTGCGCTGTGGTCGGCGTTGGCAGTGGTGGTCGTGGGGGTCGGTAGTGTGAAGCTGCCATGGATGTCTGTGATCTTGCAGTGAAAAAAGATGGCGAGGGAGTCGCAGAGGTCTTGCGAGCGTGGGCCGGTCGGCTGAGCAGGACTTGGGGTTGGTGAGTTCCTTGATGATGCTGAAGAGATCCTTGCTGTTGTGTGCATTGTTGTCAATTCGTTCTTGGTAGAATTCTCTTTTGGTGGTCCAAATGAGCTGGTGATGCTTGCGGATGGCAGTCTTGAGGGCGGCGTGGTTGCTCTCTGTTTGTTCTTGGCGCCAGATCTTCTCAGATTTCCGGCATTCCCGCTTGGAGGTCTGAAGGTCAGTAGTGAACCAGGGAGCTTTCTTGCTGGAGCCGGTGTTGGTAGATTTCCTAAGTGGAGTGAGGGCGTTGGTGCAGTCGTCGAGCCATTGTTTGAGGTTGAGGGCGGAGGTGTTGAGGTCACTGGTGTTGGGTGGCGGGGCATGGGCGAGGGTGGAGATCAGTCGGTCCTTGGAGATCCGTTGCTGGTGGTGGTGAGCGGTGGGTTTCTGGAAGGAGAAATGGACACAGCGGTGGTCGGTTCAGTGGAGTTTGGTGGTGTGGGTGAAGGTGACGTCGCTGCTGGTGGAGAAGATGGCATTGAGTCTGGCCAGCTGAGAGGGTGGGCGTTGTGACGAGTTGCTTGAGACCGAGGTTGGCAAGGTTGTCGAGCAGGGCTGACGAGTTGCTGTCGTCGGTGTTCTCCATGTGAAAATTCAGGTCGCTGAGGAGCATGTAGTCCGTGGAGGCGAGGACGCGGGTGGTGGTGGTGAGCGGTGGGTTTCTGGAAGGAGAAATGGACACAGCGGTGGTCGGTTCAGTGGAGTTTGGTGTTGTGGGTGAAGGTGACGTGGGTGCTGGTGGAGAAGATGGCATCGAGTGTGTGGCAGGCTGAGTGGGTAGGCGTTGTGACGAGTTGCTTGAAACCGAGGTTGGCAAGGTTGTCGAGCAGGGCTGACGAGTTGCCGTCGTCGGTGTTCTCCAAGTGAAAATTCAGGTCGCCGAGGAGCATGTAGTCCGTGGAGGCGAGGACGTGGGTGCTGATTGTGTCTGTGATGGCGTCACAGAATTGTGGGCGGGGCCTGGGGGTCTGTAGACAAGGGTTCCTCTCAGGGTTTTGTTGGCGTTGACGTCAATCTGGAAGCGTAGGTGTTCTGCGGCATTTAGGGCATCATGGGTGTTGGTTGAGATCTTGATTGTGCTCCTGTGGACTATAGCGATTCCTCCGCCTGGTTTGTTGGTGCGGTCTCTTCTGGTGATTTTGTAGCCCTCAGGGATGGCTATGGCGATGTCGGGTTCCGAGGAGGGGTACATCCAGGTTTCGGTGAAGATGGCGATGTCGGGGGAGGTTGATTTGAGTAGTTCCCAGAGTTTGACGGCGTGTCTGTGGACGGAGCGGGTGTTGAGGAGGATGCAGCTGAGGTGGTTCTTATGAGTGGCGTTGTTGTGGTGCTTGGTGGCTTGAGCGCAGGTGAAGTTGCACGTCTGGCATGAAAAGGGACCATGGATGTGCCTAGGGGAGGTCTGGACAGGTGGGGCGGCCAGGGTTAGGCATTTCGAGTTCTTTGGCGGTGTAGCGGCGTCTGGCAGCATGGGGGGTGCGTGGGACAGGGGGACTGGCGCTAGGCGCGGTCCAGGCACGGACGGGTGCAGACGGGCTTGCCTGCGGCGCACCCGCTGCACGCAGCCGCCATTAAGAAGGAGAGGTGGGAGGAAGGAGCAGCTGGGAGGTGGGGAGCGGTGGGCAAATGGGGGCGCAAGGGGGGCGGGTCACAGGGTACGCAGCGGAAGGAACTGGGAGAGCTGGAAGAGCTGAAAAACTTGGTGAAAATGGGCACAAGGACGTGGAAATGTAAAAAGACGAGGAAAGTCACAAAACAAAGTCAGTGAACAGGAAAAGGCACAAAAACAGAGTCAGTGAACTGAAAAAGGCACAAAAGAGGATAAACGGCACAAATAACAGCACAAATAACACACAGACAAATTACAGGACAGACACAATACTTACAGCAACCACTAGACAGCAGGGATGAGGTGCAGGCAGGTGCCTGCGGTGGATTAGGGCCCCGAACTCGCAGCGAAGGCGGGGTCGGGGCACAGAGGCAGTTAGGAGGAGCTGCGCCACATGTGTAGACTGAAACCTGGCCTTAACTCAGGTCAGGGTTCGCTCTGTGCACCGTGCAGCGACTGCCATTAAGAAGGGGAGGTGGGAGGGAGGAGCAGCTGGGAGGCGGAAAGCAGTGGGCAAATGGGGGCGCAAGGGGGGCGGGATCGCAGGGGACACAGCGGCGGGAACGGGGAGAGCTGGGAGAGCTGGAAGAGCCGAAAAAACTCAGCGACAATGGGCATAAGGACACAGAAATGTAAAAAGACGAGGAAAAATACAAAACAAAGTCAGTGAACAGGAAAAGGCACAAAAACAGAGTCAGTGAACGGAAAAAGGCACAAAAGAGGATAAACGGCACAAATAACGGCACAAATAACACACAGACAAATTACAGGACAGACACACAATACTTACGGCAACCACTAGACACCAGGGATGAGGCGCAGACGGGTGTTGCGGGTGGTGGAGGGCCTCGAACTTGCAGCATCAGTGAGGGCGGGGTCAGGGCACGGAGGCTGACAGGAGGAGCTGCACCACATGTGTAGAGTGAAACCTGGCCTTAAATCAGGTCAGGGGTCACTCTGTGCACCGCGCAACGGCCGCCATTAAGAAGGGGAGGTGAGAGGGAGGAGCAGCTGGGAGGCAGGAGGCGGGGAGCGATGGAAAAATGGGGGCGTGAGGGGGGCGGGCCGCAGGGGACGCAGCGGCGGGAACGGCATCCAAAATTGAACCCTTACAGATTTTATCAAAGAAAGTTTTGCTGATCACAGGAACACACAAAGGGGGTAATTACAACCCTGGCGGTCAAAGACCAGCAGGGCTGTTTGGCGACTGCACCGCCAACAGGCTGGTGGTGCAATCTTGTGTGTTTTGACTGCGGCGGAAGCG
The DNA here is from genome assembly GCF_031143425.1 of Pleurodeles waltl. Taxonomy (NCBI): domain Eukaryota; kingdom Metazoa; phylum Chordata; class Amphibia; order Caudata; family Salamandridae; genus Pleurodeles; species Pleurodeles waltl. The sequence continues at coordinate 1,095,444,730 of NC_090440.1, read as the reverse complement.
CCGCGGTCACACCACCAGGACCGGCGGTTTACCGCCATGGTTGTCCCGGCGGGAGTAATCCACCAGGGCAGCGCTGCCCAGGGGATTACGAGTCCCCCTACCACCAGCCTTTTCCTGGTGGTTTGAACCGCCAGGAAAAGGCTGGTGGTACAGGGAGTCACTGGCATGGGCAGTGCAGGGGCCCCCGAGAGGGCCCTGTGCAGCTTTTCACTTTCTGCATAGCAGACAGTGAAAAGCGCGACGGGTGCAACTGCACCCGTCGCACAGCCGCAACACCACCAGCTCCATTTGGAGCCGGCTCCTGTGTTGCGGCCGAGATCCCTGCTGGCCCAGCGGGGATCTCCAAATGGCCGCGGCGGGAGTGTGGCCACATTTGCGGGACGCCCGGCGGTCCGATCTTGGCGGCCGGCTTCAGCCGCCCGCCAAGGTCGTAATGAGGGCCAAAGTGCTTTAAGAAATCAAGAAAGAAATATCGATAGCACCATGTTTGAAATTATTCATAAGATGGGTGGATTGTATAATATCATCTGTAGATGCAAGTAGTTATGGCATTGTTGCTATTTTTTCACACAAAAATAATTGTGCACTTTGGATTGTAGCATATGTTCATGCATGCTAACGCGAACTGAGCGTAATTACTCTGTAATTAAAAAAAAACTACTTGCATCTGCGTGGGCAGTGGAACAATTCTGAATGTATGTATGGAGGAAGAAACTCAAAGTATGTACTGCTCCTAAGCCATTGGTCAATATTTTGAAGTCACATGAGGGGAGAAATTTGACAGCAAGACTGGCAAGACTAGTGTCAAAATTACAAATGTTCCATTAAGATTTTGAATAAGTGCCTGGTAGACATAATACAATCACTGATGTATTGTTGAGATTACCAAGTGACCACCTGGATGAATGTGTCCGGGGATGACAAATGTAAGCTAGCATTTGCTTATGAAGATGTTGTTGAGTGTGGAGAAACACCCAAGGGATGGGAGCAAGAATTGACAGAAACAGTGTGGATACAAGAAACGGAAAAAGATGTGACCATGGAGACTGTAAAAAGATATATTTTTAGTGGATGGCCCAAAGAAGGGCAATTGTTTGGTGAATGTAGTGCATTCTGGAAGGTTAGGGATGAACTTTCAGTGTGCAAGGAAATATTTTTGAGAGGTGACAGAATTGTGCCACGATGTGGAGTATGTAATTGTATCAGAAAAATGGGACATGAAGGACATGAGGAATGTTGAGTACTAAGAAGAAAATAAAGGAAATTTTTGGTGGCGAAGATTAGATTCCATGGTGGACCATTGAGTCAGGAATTGCGAAGCATGTAGTGCAAGTGATAAGCTGGTTAAACCTTTAAAAATACCTTTATCTACGTTGTCGTCCAAACATAGTTACACAATAGTACTTATTGACTATTATTCCTAGTGGCCAGAAGTGAGGCTTTTGAGCAATGTAACCACAGATTTGGTGACTGAATTTCTTGAAGATGTGTTTTCACAGGAAGGTATTCTGGATTTATTGGTTTCTGATAATAGAGTACAGCTTACACCTAGCAAAATACAAATGTTTTTGAAGAATTTAGGTGTAAAACATATGAGAACATCATTGTATCACCCAGAAAGAAATGGTCTGGTAGAACAATTTAATAGAGTGGTTAAAGAAGCTATCCAGTTAGCTGCGAAATCGGGGATGCCGTGGAAAACAATTGCTGCAGGAAATATTGTTATTCTACAGGGTTAATCCACATTCTGTGATGGGATAAATGCCATTTGAATTATTAAGCGGGAGGAAACCGTCTACTAAATCGACGCCATGGTGGTTGAACAGGAAAAATGGAAAATTAAATGAGGTAAAACCAAATCAAGATATGAGAAAAAGAATGGAGACTTTACAGGAACGGACAAAACTTGAACAGAATGTTAAAACTAAATTGCCTACCACAGACGTGGGCCAATATGTACGTATAAGAAAACCAAGGTTTGTTGAGAAGGGTGTAGCCAATTGGTCCGAACCTTTGAAGGTGTTTAAGGTCTTGAGCAATGCTGTGAGACTGGAAGGTGGGAAACTATGGAATTTACATTGAGTTATTTTGTGTGGAACAAAGGGGAGTCATGCTAAAAATGGCAGAGTTTCTAATAATTATGTTATTGGTGGTAGTGGTTATATGTTAGGTAATGATGTTGAATGAATGTGAATGCATTGCGAAGAGGAAATGGAAGTGGTCATGAAAATGGTTATGGTGCAAATGGTAGATTTAATGACTTTGGGATGAATGGATGTATGTGGTGGAGTGAGAGCGTGACGAAACCATCGCCATGGTTTGAAGATTACCATTTAGGTTAAGGCATTTGTATCCACATTATCATGTATTATAATTCAAAAATGTCTTGTATGTTTTTGTCAAATTCATAATTTGATCATTTTGTAATTGACTTACGTATTAGTGGTTGTAAGGGAAAGATGTGTGGGGTAGCGATAGATAGGAAGCTTTAGTTGATGTAGAATCTTGTTGTAGAACGTAGAATGTAAGGGCATAGGTTCTAGGGAAGGCGGCTAGTGGGGACTGTTGATAGCTGCCAGCGTTGCATGTCACATGCTGATGCCGCTCCTTGGAAGGCTCTTACCTGTTAATAATTAAGCCTTCCTGAAAACTCTGTGTTGAAGGTGTCTTCCTCCTTCCAAACATCATGCTAAGCATTTGGCATCCAAAATGCCTTCAGTATTCAGACTCATGCACACAAAAATTCTGCAGCCATACATTTATCACAGGCTCTCTGTACACACACTCAACATATTCACATGATGTGAGAACAAGATGTTGGGTCTCACATAACGGGGAACCTGACAGGGATTAGTAAGCCATGCTGTCTTTGAAACAGATAAAAAGGTCTGGACTATAAAAGGTAAAGGTCTATAAAACATTTACGCTGCTGCCAAAGCTTTACACAGTTAACCTAGAACAAGGACCAATGTCTATTGTTTACTATGAAGGGATGCTTGTTGTGCTCTTCCAGGTCATAGGGCAGGTCCTGGTCCTGACTGGGCCTCTGACACACACTAGATTAGTGTGACACCAGGGTCAAAATAAAACTTAGTGTACCAGATTCACATGCAGTCAGGCACTCACGGAAGAGGAATAAACCATTATTGCACGTAGGGGATATCCCTTCCCAATAGTCCCTATTTCATATGTGACATCTTTCGTCAGCCCTGACTGTTTAGCCCTCAATAATCTCCATGCAGGGACTTTTGAGTCGATACTTAAATCATTAGAATAAAAACTAAAGTCTAGAAAATAAAACTAAAAGACAAAGAATACTGTATGGTGCTGGCAAAGAAAGAAGGGTTTGCAAAATTTGCAAAATTTGTGAATTATTTCTACAAAACATGCAGGATTTATGTGAAATTGCAGGTATTTTAACACATTTTGCCTGCATAACGAGTAACTTTTTTTCAAGAAAAGCCATGCAAGATATTTACAGGGGTCTGGCTCAATGACAAAGGTGGTCATTCTGACCTCGGCGGTAAAAGGCGCCTACCGCCGGTCAGAAATCCTCCATAATCCCGCCGCGGTCGCGGAAACCCGCCACGGTCATTCTGACCCGCAGAAGGCAAACCTCCGAAAATCCGACCGCCACAACAGACCGCCAGACCAGCGGTCGGCGGAAAGGTGGAGGTGACCAAACCTCCACCGCCACGCCAACAGAAATACGCCCATCCCATTACGACCCACGAATCCACGCGGCGGTCATTCAAACGCGGTATTCCATTGGCGGGACACACCGGCGCGGTCAGAATACCCACCAACGAACAAAACTCACCCACATTGGACGATTTGAATCCCACACACCTGATACACATACACACACCACTCCCACACACACATTACAATATAAAACACCCACCCACATCACCCACAAACCCCTACGCTTACAAAATCGTAAAGAAGGCAAGAGAGAGACACCAGGATCCAAAACATAACAGCCACAGCCACTCAACACCATCACCCACACACTATCCACACACAAAACAACACACACCACCACACTCAACTCACTTAAATACACATACTCCACCCCACACATCATACACACCACCCCATGGCACCCCAAAGACAACCCCGCTTCACAGACGAAGAACTCAGGGTTATGGTGGAGGAAATCGTTCGTGTAGAGCCCCAGCTGTTCGGCACACAGGTCCAATACACCAGCATTGCCCGGAGGACGGAGCTATGGCAGAGGATTGTCGACAGGGTGAACGCAGTGGGACAGCACCCCAGAAATCGGGAAGACATCAGGAAGCGATGGAACGACCTACGGGGGAAGGTGCGTTCCATGGTATCCAGGCACAACATCGCCGTGCAGAAGACTGGCGGAGGACCCCCACCTCAACCCCCACAATTCACATCATGGGAGGAGGAAGTCTTGAACATCCTGCATCCTGACGGCCTCGCAGGAGTCGGCGGAGGAATGGATACTGGTAAGTTGAAGCTTCAATACTGCTTCCCCCCCACCTGCATGCCAAATCAGACCCCAACCCTCACCCCCATCCTCGAACCCCACCCTCACCCCCACCCCCATCCTCACCCCCACCCTCACCCCCACCACCATCCTCACCCCCACCACCATCCTCACCCCCACCCCCAGCACACCTATTCCCCGCCAATGTCTCACCATCACAACCCACACATCCCAAAACCTAGGCCTGCATGCGTCCACTAAGCATGGACACCCATCACCAAAGCATGCCCAATGCATATACACATCCCCCCCACAAGCCACCCTCACCAAAGCCCCCACACACGAATGCCAGCACTTGGGGACACGGGAACCCACAGATACACCCATATGCCACACATTGAAACTATAACCATACCTCTATACCCCTGCAGGACCCGACCGCCAACACACCGCGGCGGAGGGGCCAGAATTATCCACACCCCCCACCCAAGAGGCCGTCAGCGATGACAGCAGCTCTGTCGATCTGGACACCGATGACCAGCCCGGACCATCGGGGACCTCTGGACAGTCGGTTCCCCTCACACAGGCACAGGCCACTATAGACCCTAACCCCTCTGGGAACACCAGCACAGCTCCCACCCAGCGGGCCCATGCCTCTGTCTCCAGGGCGCGTCAATCTGCGGTGTGTCTACCACTACAGGGCACCCAGGATAACCCACCACCCCAACAACAACAGGGACCTGGGGGCAGTGGTAGTGGGCACACCGGCCAGGGGGCAGAGGCCCAGGGAAACAGGCCAACTCGGCGGGCAGCTGTGCGACAGGGGGGGGAGGAGAGGCCCAGGGAACCCACTCTCCACGAGGTCCTCACCACCATCATGGGAGCATACAACCGCTCCCAGGAGACGATGGCGACGGTACTGGCCCGGTTCCAGGAGATCCAGGTGCTGCAGGAGGAACACTATCGGGGGTACAGGGAGGACATCCGAGCCATCAACACCACCCTGGTTACCATGGTAGGGCTGCTGCAGGACCTCGTAAACAGCAGGGCGGACACTGAACAACACCCAAGGGCCCCTGCCACTAGCCGGGACCAAGAACAGCCATCCACCTCCGCCGGCGCTAGTGGACAGGAGGCCCCCGCACAGCAGCAGCCCACCAGACCCCCACCTCCTGCAGGAGAAGAACCACCCCGCAAGAGGGCCCTGAGATCTCGCAAGACAGAGTAGGATGTCAAGACCCCCGCCAGCAATGGATACCACCTGATGTCATCCCACTGTCCCACATTGTCACCCTGTCCATCCTCGAACTGCCCATGCTCCATCTCTCCACAGGCCTCTGGACAATGCACCTGTGTGACTGTTACTCTGGACTCTGCCATGGACATTCCTTCACCATAGCCCCCACCCACTTGAAACCACCCATCCCATTTTGAGCACTTCAATAAACACCTATTTTGCACCAAAATATCAGGAGTCTGGCTGTGATTTCAATAGATTGTAATTGACATGACAGTGCAAATATGTCCTTGTACATGGTGAAGTCAACAAACAGCTGCCACAAAGCTGTAGTCCATGGGGAAACGAAGCACAGGACTCGTAGTGGGGACCCCAGATCTGAAATAGGGAGGGAAAAGCCAAAACTCAGTCATCATACACTGGGGCAAATAGACAGGCAGCAGAGATGCTGCAGAGTAGTTAACTTTTACTAAATTATCTTTGAAATGTTACCTGTGTCCTATTGGAAGTACTGTTCAATGATTCTGTCCCTGTTGTCTGTTTCAGCCCCGTCGTCTTCCTCCTCGTCACTCTCCTCAGGTTCCACCGCTGCCACAACACCACCGTCTCGACCATCCTCCTGCAGGAAAGGCACCTGGCGGCGCAAAGCCAGGTTGTGAAGCATGCAGCAGGCCACGATGATGTGACACACCTTCTTAGGTGAGTACATTAGGGATCCCCCGGTCATATGCAGGCAGCGAAACCTGGCCTTTAGGAGGCCAAAGGTGCGTTCGATCACCCTCCTAGTAAGCCCATGGGCCTCATTGTACCGTTCCTCTGCCCTGGTCCGGGGATTCCTTACTGGGGTCAGTAGCCACGACAGGTTGGGGTACCCAGAGTCCCCCACTAGCCATACACGGTGTCTCTGTAGCTGTTCCATCACGTAAGGGATGCTGCTATTCCGCATGATGTAGGCGTCATGCACTGACCCTGGGAATTTGGCATTTACATGCGAGATGTACTGGTCAGCCAAACACACCACCTGGATGTTCATTGAATGGTAACTTTTTCTGTTCCTGTACACCTGCTCCCTGTCTCTTGGGGGAACCAAAGCCACATGGGTCCCATCAATGGCACCAATTACGTTGGGAATATGTCCAAGGGCGTAGAAATCACCCTTCACTGTAGCCAGTTCGCCCACCTCAGGGAAAATGATGTAGTTCCTCACGGATTTCATCAGGGCAGACAACACTCTGGATAACACCTTTGAAAACATGGGCTGAGACATCCCAGAAGCAATTCCCACTGTTGTCTGAAATGACCCACTTGCCAAGAAATGGAGTACTGACATGACCTGCACCAGAGGGGGAATCCCTGTGGGTTGGCGGATGGGGGACATCAGGTCGGGCTCCAGCCGGGCACACAGTTCATGGATAGTGGCACGGTTAAGACGGTAGGTCAGGATAATGTGGCGTTCTTCCATTGTCGACAGGTCCACCAGCGGTCGGTACACGGGAGGATTCATCCGTCTCCTCGCCCAACCCAGCGGACGGTGCCTAGGAAGGACAACATGGAGCACACAGTCAGGCAACCCACAGGTACGTACTCACAGCTAGCACAGTATACGATTCTCTATGCAGTGAATGGCGTGTATGAGTGGCTATGCAAGGCCTAGGCCTGTGTGACGCAGTTGAAATTGAGCCATGTGGGCCCTGGAAATGGCGGCTGCCTGACCTGTGAAGTGTGACAATGGGATGTGAGGTCAATGCGCTGGCGTGGCACACCGCGGCGGGCGGCGGGCCAAGACCGCGGCGCGAAGCCGCATTGGTTAACATTGAAGCCTATGGGTTTCAGGAGCCAATGGCGAAGGGCGCCGGCGGTGGCGGGACGCACCGCCGCGGTACGCACCGCCGCGGACGTGACCGCCATTTTCTATCTACTTATCCACTTGCGACTTGAACTTTCACAGGAGAGGACCTATACTGCAAGTGTTGCTGTGACCTCGGTCTGGAAGGGACAATGGCTGCTGCGACTGGGGAAAGGGCCCCTGCCTTCACTGGAGAGGAGTTGGAGAAACTTGTGGATGGGGTCCTCCCCCAGTATGCGCTACTCTACGGTCCTCCAGACCAACAAGTGAGTGTAATTCTATCTGGATTTGGGGCCACTGGCTGGCTTGGGGGCCTGGCGGGGATGGGGTGCATGTTGGGCCTGGCGGGGGCCTGGCGGGGATGGGGGGCATGTTGGGCATGGCGGGGGGCCTGGCGGGGGGCCTGGCGGGGATGGGGTGCATGTTGGGCATGGCGGGGGGCCTGGCGGGGGCCTGGCGGGGATGGGGGGCATGTTGGGGCTGGCGGGGGGGCCTGGCGGGGATGGGGGGCATGTTGGGCATGGCGGGGGGCCTGGCGGGGGGCCTGGCGGGGGGCCTGGCGGGGATGGGGGGCATGTTGGGCATGGCGGGGGGCCTGGCGGGGGGCCTGGCGGGGATGGGGTGCATGTTGGGCATGCGGGGGGCCTGGCGGGGGCCTGGCGGGGATGGGGGGGCATGTTGGGGCTGGCGGGGGGGCCTGGCGGGGATGGGGGGCATGTTGGGCATGGCGGGGGGCCTGGCGGGGGGCCTGGCGGGGATGGGGGGCATGTTGGGCATGGCGGGGGGCCTGGCGGGGGGCCTGGCGGGGATGGGGGGCATGTTGGGCATGGCGGGGGGCCTGGCGGGGGGCCTGGCGGGGATGGGGTGCATGTTGGGCATGGCGGGGGGCCTGGCGGGGATGGGGGGGCATGTTGGGGCTGGCGGGGGGCCTGGCGGGGATGGGGGGCATGTTGGGCATGGCGGGGGGCCTGGCGGGGGGCCTGGCGGGGATGGGGGGCATGTTGGGCATGGCGGGGGGGCCTGGCGGGGGGGCCTGGCGGGGATGGGGGGCATGTTGGGCATGGCGGGGGGGCCTGGCGGGGGGCCTGGCGGGGATGGGGTGCATGTTGGGCATGGCGGGGGGCCTGGCGGGGGCCTGGCGGGGATGGGGGGCATGTTGGGGCTGGCGGGGGGCCTGGCGGGGATGGGGGGCATGTTGGGCATGGCGGGGGGCCTGGCGGGGGGCCTGGCGGGGATGGGGTGCATGTTGGGCATGGCGGGGGGGCCTGGCGGGGGCCTGGCGGGGATGGGGGGCATGTTGGGGCTGGCGGGGGGCCTGGCGGGGATGGGGGGCATGTTGGGCATGGCGGGGGGCCTGGCGGGGGGCCTGGCGGGGATGGGGGGCATGTTGGGCATGGCGGGGGGCCTGGCGGGGGGCCTGGCGGGGATGGGGTGCATGTTGGGCATGGCGGGGGGCCTGGCGGGGGCCTGGCGGGGATGGGGGGCATGTTGGGCATGGCGGGGGCCTGGCGGGGGGGCCTGGCGGGGATGGGGGGCGTTGGGCATGGCGGGGGGCCTGGCGGGGGGCCTGGCGGGGATGGGGGGCGTTGGGCCACTGGAAAGGAAAATGCTGAGTAACTTGAACGTGGTATTTCTCCCTCCCTGTACGTGTCACATAGGTCCGCGCCCATGAGAAGATTGGGATTTGGCGTGCCATCGCCAAGGAAGTCCGGGGCCTGGGGGTCCACCATCGACGGGGCACCCACTGCCGCAAGAGGTGGGAGGACATCCGCCGCGGGACAAAGAAGACCGCCGAGTCTCTGCTGGGGATGGCCTCCCAACGTAGGCGGGGTGCCTGCCGTCAACTGAGCCCCCTGATGTTCCGGATCCTGGCGGTGGCCTACCCTGATTTGGATGGGCGCGTGAGGGCAGCACAGCAGACACAAGGGGGTGAGTAGAAGCATCATCTACTCTGTTGTCGTGCAGTGGAGGTGTCTGGGTGGGGGAGGAGGGCTGTGGGTCCCCCTAGGCCAGGGCGATATCTGTAGGCTGGGCACCCCCGTAAGCCCCTGTGTCCCCAGCCACCACCCTCAGTAGTGTGTCAGTACAGCCATCCCTGGGCCGTGTCATCCATGGGTGCAGTTGACAACTCTAGGCGTGTAGGGCATGTTCCACGGAATGCGTAGCGGACCACAAGTGCGCAACTTAGTGCAGGGGGCATCTGTGTCTGTCATGTCCGCTAACTGTACCGGAGATCCATGTACTCAATATCCCTTTATTTCTCTCTCCCCCCCCCTTTTTGTTTGTCTTTCTGTGCTTGTGTGCATCAGCATCATCAGGCGGAGGAGAAGTGGCATCGGGGCAGGAGGGAGCTGCATCTCACATGGCCCAGGAGGGCCATGCCACAGAGTCAGACTGGACCAGTGAGACGGAGGGCGAGGGGAGCTCCACGACGGGGACGACTGGAGCCTGCAGCGACACGGACACGTCCTCGGAAGGGGGCTCCCTTGCGGGGGTGGCACCATCCGTGCCCCCCGCCATTACAGGTACAGCCGCCACCCAGCGCACCATCTCCGCCCTCCCAGCAGCCCCTCCGCGTTCGCCCCGTGCCCGCTCTGCCAGGAAGCCGGGCATCTCCTTCGCCCCAGGCACCTCAGGCCCTGCCCCTGTTACCCCCGCTGCCCTCAGTGAGGAGGTCATTGACCTCCTCCGAACGCTCATTGTTGGGCAGACTACCCTTTTGAATGCCATCCAGGGGGTGGAGAGGGAGGTTCATCGCAGCAATGCGTACCTGGAGGGCATTCATTCGGGTCAGGCTGCCCATCAGCGATCGTTCCAGGCTCTGGCCTCAGCACTGACGGCAGCCATTGTCCCTGTCTCCTGCCTGCCTCTACTAACTCCCTCCTCCCAGTCTCCTGTTCCTCTGCCTGTCCCACCCACACCATCAGACCAGCCTGCACACACCTCAACACCCAAGAGAAGCTCATCCAAACATAAGCACCACAGATCACCCAGACATTCACACACGCAACATTCCGATGCAGACATGCCAACAGTCACTACCACCTCTGTGACCCCCACCTCCTCGTCTCCCTCCTCCCTCCCTGTGACGTCTACACTCACACCTCCATTCACCTCACCATCAGCCAGTGTTTCCATCACCAGCACACCCTCCACTCCAGTCCGCACACGTGCAGTCACCACCCCCACTGCCATTTACACGTCCCCTGTGTCCTCTCCCACTGTGTCTGTCACCCCCTCTTCCACACAACACAAACGCAGCCACCCACCCACCCAACAGCCATCCACCTCACGACAGCCTATCCCTCCTGCACCTGCACCCAAAGACAGCAAACGTGACTCACCTACAACCACATCCTCTCCCTCCACTCCCATTCCCACTGTACCTACCACTCTCCATTGTCCCAAGAAGCTCTTCCTCGCCACTACTAACTTCTTTCCTGACCCTGAGCCCCCCCCTCCTTCTCGTCGGGGTAAGAAGAGCACCTCAGCCACCACCAGCCCTGCAGCCCCCTTGACAAGGGTGCAGGGGTATTGGAGCCCGCCAGCCCGCATGTCTGGATCTTCACCCAGCAGCAAGGGGACAGCCAGCCCACCCCCTGGGAAGAGGAGCAGAAGGCGGAAGGGGCGCCGCAGGAGCCCGCCTTCTACATCCCCCCCGGACACCACCCAGAGACAGTCACCAGCCACAGCTCCAAAGGGAGGCAAGGGCCACAGGCCGACGACTAAGGAGGGCAAGGGCAGCAAGTTGGAGAGGTCAGGCAGCAGGCCTGCTGCCCAGGAGGAGCCCACAACCCCCATAGCCGCTGCCCCGGGAGAGCCCACCACCCCCATAGCCGCTGCCCAGGGAGGACCCAGCCCAGCTGGCCAGGAGGGCCCCACCACCCACAGCCCAGGTGGGCAGTGAAGGAGCACCATCCCCGCTGCCCAGGAGGGCACCACCATGCAATTAGCAGTTGGCCATAGACCGTCCGCCGTCTCAAGAACCGCTGAACTGGGCCCCGCCGTCTCAAGAACCGCTGAACTGGGCCCCGCCGTCTCAAGAACCGCTGAACTGGGCCCCGCCGTCTCAAGAACCGCTGAACTGGGCCCCGCCGTCTCAAGAACCGCTGAACTGGGCCCCGCCGTCTCAAGAACCGCTGAACTGGGCCCTTCAAGGCAAGAACCGCTGAACTGGGCCCCGCCGTCTCAAGAACCGCTGAACTGGGCCCTTCAAGGCAAGAACCGCTGAACTGGGCCCCGCCGTCTCAAGAACCGCTGAACTGGGCCCTTCAAGGCAAGAACCGCTGAACTGGGCCCCGCCGTCTCAAGAACCGCTGACCTGGGCCCTTCAAGGCAAGAACCGCTGAACTGGGCCCTTCAAGGCAAGAACCGCTGAACTGGGCCCCGCCGTCTCAAGAACCGCTGAACTGGGCCCTTCAAGGCAAGAACCGCTGAACTGGGCCCCGCCGTCTCAAGAACCGCTGACCTGGGCCCTTCAAGGCAAGAACCGCTGAACTGGGCCCTTCAAGGCAAGAACCGCTGAACTGGGCCCCGCCGTCTCAAGAACCGCTGAACTGGGCCCTTCAAGGCAAGAACCGCTGAACTGGGCCCCGCCGTCTCAAGAACCGCTGAACTGGGCCCTTCAAGGCAAGAACCGCTGAACTGGGCCCTTCAAGGCAAGAACCGCTGAACTGGGCCCCGCCGTCTCAAGAACCGCTGAACTGGGCCCTTCAAGGCAAGAACCGCTGAACTGGGCCCCGCCGTCTCAAGAACCGCTGAACTGGGCCCTTCAAGGCAAGAACCGCTGAACTGGGCCCCGCCGTCTCAAGAACCGCTGACCTGGGCCCTTCAAGGCAAGAACCGCTGAACTGGGCCCTTCAAGGCAAGAACCGCTGAACTGGGCCCCGCCGTCTCAAGAACCGCTGAACTGGGCCCTTCAAGGCAAGAACCGCTGAACTGGGCCCCGCCGTCTCAAGAACCGCTGGACTGGGCCCTTCAAGGCAAGAACCGCTGGCCCTTTGGCAGACGTGGCAGGGCAGGATCTATCTTGCGCAGGGCTGCAGGATGTCCTCTGGCCAACTTGCCTCCTCCAGTGGCAGTGGGGTCTGTTATGGACTGTTTGGACTGTGGCTTTGCTCTCCCCAGGATGGCCCAGTGGGCAGGCCACCCACTGTATGGACTGTATGGACTGTGGCTTTGCTCTCCCCAGGATGGCCCAGTGGGCAGGCCACCCACTGTATGGACTGTTTGGACTGTGGCTTTGCTCTCCACAGGATGGCCCAGTGGGCAGGCCACCCACTGTATGGACTGTATGGACTGTGGCTTTGCTCTCCCCAGGATGGCCCAGTGGGCAGGCCACCCACTGTATGGACTGTTTGGACTGTGGCTTTGCTCTCCACAGGATGGCCCAGTGGGCAGGCCACCCACTGTATGGACTGTATGGACTGTGGCTTTGCTCTCCCCAGGATGGCCCAGTGGTCATGGAGTCCCCTCGTGGATCTGGCGTCGTGTACTCAAGTGGCTGAGGTGCCCCCCCTTCCCTTCCCCCTGAGGTGCCTGTCCTATTTTCTTTCTGATGCCCCTGCAGTGTTCTCTCCGTGGAGTTCTTGTCGTGGGACTGGGCCTTGCCCCTTTGCACAGGACCCCTGTGATCCACGGACAGTGGTTGGACTACATTTAGTAGCTGTATATATTTTGTACATAGTTTATTTCAATATATCTGCCCGTTTATGATCTCTTCTTTTGGTCTTTGCATTATTTCGGAGGGGGGTGGTTTGTGGGTTGTGACAGTGATCTGTGGGAATGCATTGATGTGTGTGTTGTAGTGGGTGTGGGTGGGTGGGTGTGTGCTGGTAATCTTTTCCCTCCCCTGTGTCGTAGGTGCAGTACTCACCGATGTCTTCCGCGCCGCCGGGCGTGCTCCTGGTATATGAGGAGGAATAGGAGTGCGGGGATGACCTGCAACTCTGGCTCCATACTGCCGGAATCTCCCGTGGAGTGCGTAGAGGTGAGCGTTTTCCCGTTCGTAGTCTGTTTCCGCCGTGTTCTTATCGGCGGTGCTCCCGCCCCGGAAAAGGTGGCAGATTGGTGGGTCGTAATAGGGTGGGCGGTACTTTGTCTGCCGCCGGGCTGTTGGCGGGAACCGCCGCGCTGTTTGTTTGTACCGCTGTGGCGGTCGGAGTGTTAAGTTGGCGGGCTGTGTTGGCGGTTCCCGCCAGGGTCAGAATGCCATTTTTAATACCGCCGGTCTGTTCGCGGTCCGACCGCCGCCTCTCCGCCGACCGCCAGGGTCAGAATGAGGGCCAAAATGTTTAGTACCAGGAGAAAATGCCTTGCAGCTGACATTTTCTACTCAAACTAGCCGTCTGTAGCCAAAAATCCTATGAAAATTTGCCTTATGTAAAATTGCTAAATTTTTGTGCTTTTCAGGTCACGTAAAATGTGTGAATTATGTGGAATTATGAAAGCAGGGCACATTTCACACATTATAGGCCCCCTAAAAAGTAAAAAATGGCAAGGTTACTTCAAGTGAGAAATCTCTTCGCATAACAATTTGCCTGCTATGTATGTGTCATGCATGATAATGCAACACCAAAAATGTCTGGGCACTGCAGCCCTGACTGACTGCTGCCTTGGGGAAGCAAGAAACAGATGCCCTGAGTTATAAACTAGGGTAATTGTCTGCGATTGAAAAAATCTCAACTTTATCGCAAATGTTGTAGTTTATCAGTGCTTTAAGCTCATTGTAATATGTGACTACTTTGTATTTATTGCTTAACTGTGTATTTATTAGTGTGGTGAGACTTGTTCAATGTTACACGCATTCCCTGTATGGCCCCTTATCGTTTTCTGCTTTAGAGCTTTAGTATTTATGAATTCTAAATTCCATGTGACTTCGGTGCCTGCGGGTTCTGGAGCCCAGTGTGAAGGCAGTTGGAGGTTGGCTCTGGACCTGTGAGGGTGTTGATGTCTGTCGTGGATCCCACTAATAATACTTAAACTAAATAACCTACACTGGAGTGTGAGTGGAATCTCTTGCTTCTATTTCTGCCTCAGTAATACTACATTTTGGTACCAGGAGTGGGGCAGACTTTGTTTGGAGGCAGACTTTGTTTGGATCCACCGACCTACCGGATGTGTACTCTTCGGCGATTTCCTGTGTTCATGACTCAGGGGAAAATTTTGACATCAACGTTGTCGTCCTCGCATTGTCCGCTTCATGTTGTGATAAGGTGAGCCTTCTTGGAGAACGGAAAACGGAATAGCGCTCTAGCGTTTTCTTATCTCGGCGCGTGTGGCATTCTGTGCGCGAGTCTAGCACATTTTAAAAGAGGAAAGAGGAAGTGCGCGGGCGCGATTAAGCCGCGTTGTTCAGCAACTACGGCGTGCACTCGTGCGCAGCGACGGCATGCACTCGTGCGCACTCATTCATAAAAAAAACTCTCAATGTGAGACGCGTGCGAGCGAGCGCGCCACACTCATATTATGCCGCACGAGTTGCCCAGCAACCAGATTTTGGAGTCACGCTGTTCTCCGGAGACGCTTTGTTTCTGTAATCCCTGTATTTAAAAAAAAAAGTCTGTTTGGCCGACAGCTCAGAGTTTACGACTTTTAACAAATTTGGTTGCAGCTTATACAGACTACCACTAGGAAGTGCTACTTGCTTTGAGAATGGAACATTTATAACGAATGGAACATTTATAACGATATATAAAATATTAGAAAAAAAAATCCTATATATATCTTTCTAATAATGTGAATGAAATACATTTGAAGGTTCATACATTTTATTTATTTATTTTTATTCTACAAATTAAGCGTTCTTATTTCCAAAAACATGTCATCGAGCCAACTGGTAGTGCAACCGCCTCCTTTTCTGCAAAAAGCTGGGAAGCCGGAAATAAAGTGGAATGAGTGGCTTAGAATTTTTTTTAATTATCTATCGGCGATAGATGCTATGAGATATCCACCTGTTCGAAAATTGGCTCTTCTTTTTAACCATCTTGGAACTGCTGGTCAACGTATGTTTGACAACTTGCCAATTATTCCGCTACCCGTGGGCGAGGACATAATTTGGGACGTCTACGTTGAAGGAAAAGAGAGACTCAAAAAACAATATTCAGATGACTCAAATGTTCTGCTTGAGAGGTTTAATTTTGCTATGTGCAGACAATCTGCTGACGAATCGGTTGATGAATACTTGGCTAATTTACGGGTGCTTGCAGCAAGGTGTGATTTTGGCAACATAGTAGATACATATTTGAGAGACCAATTTGTTTTTCATTGCCATTCTAAGAAGATACAAGAACGTCTTTTGGCTTGTCGCAACCCATCTCTAGATGAAGTGGTGGATTTAGCGAAGGCCATCGAGAGATCTATTCTTACTTCAAGAGTTGTGAGTGGACAGGGAGCAGCGTGTGTGCCAAATGAACAAATGAATGTTGGACAGATAAGTGAAGAACTAGGAGTAAATTATGTTAAAGAAAGATCGTTTAATCAAAAGAAAGTTCTCTCTCAAATAGTTAGGTTTTGTTACTGTTGTGGTTCCCACAATCACATTGGTAACAACCCTACCTGTCCTGCAACTGGAAAATAATGTTTGAAGTGTCCGAAAATAGGCCACTTTCAGGTGGTCTGTAGACAGGTGAGCTCTAATGTTAATTCTGGGAACAAGGTGAGAATCAGTAATGTGTACACACCTGACTCTGAGGAATTAGCCCATTGTTCAGGCAGTTTTTCCAACATGATTCTCACAGTCAATCTTCCAAGTGATACTGTAAAAAATTGTAACGTGGGACACGTCATGGGTCCATTTTGTGAAGCGGTAATAGACTCTAAGGCAGTGCTGGTTATGGCTGATTCTGGAACACTAGTTACTATTTTAGGTGATAAAACTTACTTTCATTTGTGGGAAGGTAAACAAAAGTTGGAAACTGCGGACATTGCACATAAAGCGTTTGGGGATCAAAACATTGATTTGTTAGGATTTTTCCATGCTTCTTTGGAGATTTTAGGAAGAACGGTGCATACAAAAATGTATGTAGCTGTAAAAGGGAGAAACATTGTAGGGTGGAAAGACCTAGGACTATTGGGAATTATATTATGCCCTGGTCAAGAGAATCCCATTATCTTAAGTCAGAGGCCTCTCCACAGTGATGGTAATTCGGTTTTACATATGACACCCAACAAGGGAGTTCCTGAACACTTTCCTTTGAAGTTCCCAGATAACTTTGCTAATAAAGTGGGTACACTTAAGGGGTTTGAACACACCATTAGACTCAAAGATGGAGCCATCCCAGTTTCACATAAAGTTAGACCTGTTCCTTTATCTATCAGAGATCAACTTAAAGCTTTGCTTGATAAATTAGTTTCTGACAATATAATTGCCCCTACTAATGCCTCTGAATGGGTTTCTCCTATTGTGGTTACGAAAAAAAAAACGGCGACCTTAGGCTATGTGTTGATTTGAGATCACTTAATAAGAACATTCTGGTAGATTGCCATCCTCTATCCCACACACAAGAGCTTATAACCACATTGGGTAATTCTAAAAAAAATTCTACCATAGACTTGCATTCAGCTTACCATCAAATTCCCCTTAGAGAAGAACCTCAGGAATTGACTATGTTCATTACCCCTCCTGGAGCTTTTAAGTTCCTCAGATTACTTTTTGGCCTAGCTTCAGCTGCTAGCGTATTTCAGAAAATGATGGATACATTACTTGGTCAAATCAAAGATGTTTGTGCATTCCAGGACGTATTTTAATACACACTGAAACCATTGAAAAGCACAAAGAAGTTTTAGATAAAGTGTTTACCATCCTTCAAAGTTGTGGCCTGACTAACAAAACTGAGAAATGTAAATTCTTGGTCGAAAGTGTGGACTATCCTGGCCATTCTATTTCAGCTGAGGGCATAAAACCCAAAATGTGAAATTTAGAAGCCATAAAGAAGGCTCCTCCTCCGTCCAACAAAGATGAACTACGTTCCTTTCTTGGACTCTGTGAGTATTGTTCGAGGTTTGTGTCTGGTTTTGCCTTATTAGTACAACCCCTTAGATCACTGTTAAAGAAGGGTAGCAAATATGTTTGGGACAAACAGTTAGATGATTCCTTTGAGCACATCAAGCAAATGGTGTTGTCTGCACCCACACTGAAATCTTTCATCCCCACTGCCACGTCATTTATCACAGTGGATGCTAGTCTCAAAGGACTAGCAGCGGTGTTTGGGCAATGGCTTAACGGCCAGGAACATACAGTTGCATTCGCTTCCAGGACACTTTCTCATGCTGAAAGCAACTACAGCACCATTGAGAGGGAAGCCCTGGCTTGTGTCTGGGCTGTCCAAAAGTTTAGAACATACATATGGGGAACCCATTTTGAGATTTACACCGATCAAAAACCACTAGTGTATTTAATGAGTGGTAATGGTCACGGTAAAGCCTCTGCCCGACTTGTAAGATTGCTATCCAAATTACAAGAGTATAACCTTGAGGTGAAGTATGTTCAGGGTGGGAAAAATATTAGAGCTGATTGTTTATCCAGACTACCCCTACCACACTCTACTGATACAAATGATGACCAAGACACAGAATGTGTAGTGGGTGCTTTAGACCTTGTCTCTGCATCTGATGGTTTGTTTACACAGGAAGAATGGAAATTAGCCATGTCTAATGACACCTTACTATCTCAGGTTTTACATTACATTAGACATGATTGGCCTAATAATAAAAAATACTGTGGTGAAATGAACACATACAAACAGATAGCCATGGAATTATCTTGTGAAAATGGATTCTGTATGAGAGGTTCTGTCTGTGTTCCACCTAGTGTATTGAGATCGAAATTGATTACAATTGTGCATGAGGGTCAACTGGGTGTTTCTGACACTTGTAAGACTTTAAAAGAAAAATATTGGTGGACCAACATTGATAAACAAGTGGCAGACTTTATTGATAAATGCCCAAAGTGTGTAGTGTCAGATAAACACTGGAAAAGCAGTGTCAAACCTTTATACAGTGTTCCTTTGCATTGTAAACCATGGGAAAAAATTGCCATGGATTTTTCTGGACATTTCAACATGTTGTCAAGAGATATGAGATATCTAATTGTTGTAATTGACTACTTCTCAAAGTGGATTTATTTTGCCTTTGTTGAAAATACTGATACTGACACTGCAATACATTTACTGTCAAATTTGTTTATGTTGGAGGGAGCTCTGTCGGTAATTGTCACCGATAATGGGGTACATTTCACTTCAAAGAAAATGAGAAGTTTCATGGACAAATTCAATGTTCATCACTTACAGGTAGCCCTTTATAGTCCAGCTTCTAATGGCCTAGTAGAAAGGGCTAATAGAATTTTAAAAGAAGGCATCTGAACAGCTTTAGCCAATAATTACAATGTTCATGATTTTCTCAAAGAGAAGGTTTGGGCTTACTCCAATACTCACCACTCCACCACAGGGGTTTCCCCTTTTGCTCTTCTTAGAGGGAGGGAGTTGAAGTCTAAACTTGTGCCAGCATGGTTGACAGACTCCTTATCTAACAAGTTGGGCAAATCGGATTAACATTGAATGATTTGAGAAACCAAGTATTAAGGAAACAACTTAAGCAAACAGAGAATTATGATTCCAGGAACAAGGTTCAGGAAACTGAGTTAAATGTTCATGATTGGGTGTTAATTAAAAAACCTCAGTGGGTTTCTAAAGGAGAATCAAAATACTCTCTTCCTGTCAAAATTCTGAAAGTAACTAAGGCTTCTGTTCTATTAGATGGCAGAGGGTGGTGGAACAGAAACAGTGTCATTCCTTTTTCTGCCAGACAGGCTGACATTTTCAACGAGGTATTTGCTAATAGGGAGGTAGACATCTCTAGTCATGCTTTGTTTCATGAGGTTCCATATACAAATTTGACCAAGTCAAGTAGTGAAGACAGATCACAAGCTAATCCTCCGAATGTATCTGGTGAGAGTGAAGTATTCCCTCAAATGATCCATGATAATTGCAGCAGGGATGTTCTTAGCTCTTCAAGTTTGGAAAGTACACGAAGTAAACGAATGACTAAGATGCCTTCCAAATTTAACGATTTTGTTTTGGAATAATTTTTGTGTTTTTTAATTTCTTTACTATGTTTTTGTTGTGAAGGGGGAAGATGATGTAATATGTGACTACTATGTATTTATTGCTTAACTGTGTATTTATTAGTGTGGTGAGACTTGTTCAATGTTACACGCATTCCCTGTATGGCTCCTTATCGTTTTCTGCTTTAGAGCTTTAGTATTTATGAATTCTAAATTCCATGTGACATCGGTGCCTTCGGGTTCTGGAGCCCAGTGTGAAGGCAGTTGGCAGTTGGCTCTGGACCTGTGAGGGTGTCGATGTCTGTCGTGGATAACTTACACTGGAGTGTGAGTGGAATCTCTTGATTCTATTTCTGCCTCAGTATACTACACTCATTCGTTGTGAAAAAAGCTTTAGTGATGCGTTTGTAAGCAGCAAGATGGAGCAACTGAAGTCAAAGAAGCACGAAATACTCCTAGTAAAGTGATACTTTCAGAGTATTAAGTTCCGTTTGCAATAGTGTTGTGAATAAAATGGCAATGAATGTAACTTAAAAGGCGGCGAAAGGAGCTTTGTTTCCTTATAGTCGGATAGGATAGGAGGCAGTAATTTGCTTCCTTTGACCATTGGTGATTTACTCTACCTTGGTTCATTCCTTGGTGGTGGGGGTGCCACTCATCTGTGGAAGAGAATGGAGTACCTCAGAGTTTAACACTTCCTGTCCATCTTAAGGGCACAGGCAGGAACAGCGTGCTAGTTACTGGTGCTACAATACCCGCAACAAAACAGGAACATTTCAGGAAGCAGGACCACCAGGTTGGGTCTTGCAGGATGTGTCTTGAATGTTGTTGAAAAGTCACAACCCAGTTCCAGAACACCAACGCCACTTCCCGCCAGCAGCAGCTGCATCCAATTCCTAACTATTATTAAAATACGTACCGACATGTAAGAGATGGAAGGACAGATCAACCAAGAAGGCAAAAAATACCATTGTTCTACCCCTCTGGCTTGTGCACCACAATGGCTGCCTTACTTCACAGATATGCTGAGTGAATCTGTGTGTGTGTGTGCGTGCACGCATGAATGCACGCATGTGCATTTCCTGGCCTGTTTCCACACCGCAATGTTATGCACTGAGGTCTTAATAACATAGTCTCGCTAGAAAATTGAAACTTCTATTTATGTAGCTAAAAGGCCGCAGTCTTCAACCGGACATTTTTGCTGCATAGGATTAAAAAAGAAAAATATATTCTTCACCTTCGTCATATTTCCAAATGTTTGTTTTGCATAATACGATCTATTGTACTTTTCAAAGTGGTCCCTGAAATGTATTACTTAGCATAATTTGGAAAAATCCTAAGCATTTTCAGAACCGTCATTCCTGGACCCTGATAACAGGAACTGTAAGGCATTTTGCTCATTGTGGAGGGTCATTGGGTTTCCTCAGAGTTTGAACGTATTTACCTGGAAATCGTGAGAGCAACGCTCATACCTTTTGTTGGCCTTCTCTCTGTGAGAGTCTAGAAGAAAATATCTCTGAAGACAAGATTTGTTTTCTCTGAGCGCCAGGCCAAGAACATTGTAGAAAATGGAAAATATTTTCATGTGTGTTGGTCTATGACTGCACCGTCATTAAATAACTTACAGTGCAACATCATGATCTGTCCAGTTTAGATGTGGTTTTGGAATGATTTATCTGGAGTATGTTCATATTTACACTTTCTAGGGTGCAGAAATAGGGGGTGAGTTATTAAGGGCTTGGTGTTTTTAATCGAGTAGATGGGCTTTGGAGTACCATTTGAACTCAGTGATAAAGGACCTGTTTTCGATTTGGTAAGAGAGAACATTCTAGAGAGCACCCCTTCACTGAAACAATGCAATGCTTCAAGGACTGCATGGGGTATAAAAGCAGAGAGATGAATGCTGGCAGAAGGTAGGGAATATGCTGATGTGTGGTATGCCATGATGGGATGCGTATGGAGTGGCAAAGTTGTGTATTGCTTTGTGTATCAGTTTACAGAATGTAAGCAGTAACATTTGCTTGGCTTAATACCAATCGGCTCCATGAAGCAAAGTGTATGAATTTCTATGCAATTTAACTCTGTGCAGGTGCAGATTTTTTTGATGACCTTGTCATGGTGGGGTAGCGAAGGTGGTGGGAGGATTTTCATGAGCAAGCTGTTGCAGAAATTTTGTTTGATCATTACTAATCTGATCATTGACTTAACAGTTTGAAAGGAGGTGTGTGGTGGTGCTCTGTTCGTATATGCTGTATCTGGAGCATACCAGCATTGTAGGTGGACGCGATAAAGAATTTTAGCCACATTTTTAAGATGTCAGGAAGAAATGAACTGTGTGACTGTTTAGAGAGGTGAATAAAGAAATCCTTTCGTGTTAGAGGGTTTGTTAAGAGTCAGTGATTTTGATTTGGAGCCAGACATAAAAGAAGGGAAATTTAAATATCGGCTGTTACTAGAAACACAAAGGGGAGGCAATGTAACTAACGGTAGAATGCCGTCTGAGTGACCCTGGGATATTTATTTAGGATATGCTTGAAGAGAGATAAAAAATGAATATCAAGAGACTGGATGGAAGGTGCTAGGTAAACGTCCTTCTCGGTAAATAAAATGTCAAGATGACTCAGAATTACGCATTTGGCAAAGACCAGCACATTGCTTCAATTAATTGGGCGTTCATGAAGAAAAGTTTAAGCAAACTGCATTGTAAACAAAGCAGTAGGCCTTAAATTACAAAACGACTGTGAAAAGCAACAAAGTGGCTTCCTCAGAAAAGCGATAACCAAGGTCAAACATCATTGCATTATGTTGGTTAGCATGCAAAGTTATTCAGAGTATGAAGCGGATAAAAGACTAATGTTGCAAAGTGCACTGGGTACGCAAAAGGATTATAAATGACAATAACAACCACTGCAGTTAAACTGCGAAGACGGAGGACTTGAGTGGTCAAGTTATTAAAAAAAACAATTGTGTGCATTTAATTTATTAGCTGTGAAGTACAAGAAGATAAAATAATAATCTGTTGTGCAACTTTCCGATTGCATTTCAAAGAAAGTCAAAAACATAAATTTACTTCAGTCCATAGTAAATCAAAGACACAATACCCACCAATCGCGTCTTGGTTTCTGAACTCATTAACAAGCTGATCTTCGAACACCAACGAGGGTCAACAAGTCCCATGCGTTTCTTACCACAGCACATCTGCATCTACGAAGCACGGCTAAATAGTTGACTGAGTAGTGATGAAACGTGAATTGTAATCCTTCATATAATCCCACCTAGCTGAAAGTGTGTTACCCTGGCGAAATGATTTCATCCTTTGAATTTATGTTTCCCATCTGTAAATTTAGGAGCCATTAGAAGTAAACCCTATTCCCTAGAATCTTTACAAAAACATGTATATTGAATTAAACGTACTATGAGTAGATGTTCCTGCTAAGCACATATCCCTCCTTTCCCACTGTGATGTCACAGACTATTTTCTCACTCATTGATCCTCATTGGCTGCTTCTCCTTCTAAGGAAAATGTGCCAGGAAACAATCTGTGTGACCTTTCGCTATCATTAGAGTTGGGCCGGGAGGGGGATGGGGCTAAAGGCTGAAAAGATCAAGCTGTCCGAGGCATTGTATACTTCTAGGAATTTGCCAGTTTTACAGAACAGACACACATTTTAAGCACAGGTGGAATAATGAAAAGTAGCAGTGCAATGAGTTTTCCCCAGAGCAGAAGTATTTTAACAAGGAGTTACTCAGACTCTAACACCATTGTAACCAGGATATTACACGCTTCCAGTACCGAGATTGATGCACCACAGCATCCACCACAACCTCGGTTGCCACACCGGTTAATTTCTTATGTATTATTCTTCCTGTTTTCCACAAAATACCTTCTTGGTACCATCAGTCAGTGGATGTTTAAAATAATGACAGCATGTTTTAGGTAAGCCTGATTCTGTTTTTGATTACCAGCAGAGTTATGACAAAGGAAGAACTTTGTTGTGCTTTTCATGCTTCAGAAATGTATGTTATGTTCTGCTAAATATCAGTTACAAAGTTCATGTCCAATCATCTCATGTCCACATCAATATTATGCCTGTTGAATGGAGAATGAATGTTATTGTTTCATGATGAAATTGATGGTGACTGATGTGTTCTGTGATGGTTTCATCCTTTGTGAACCCTCTCATGTCATTCTGAAATCCAACGGGGTTGGCAGGGACAAGTTAAATAGTTGAGACCCTACCAGCTGTGGATGTTTTCTCCTATACTGCTGTGACTCCTTAAACATGAGAAGGCATATTTAAGAGCCCATAGCGCCACCAGAGTGTCACTTTTAGTGACAATCTGGTGGCGCTGTGCACTGCACCGTATTTATTTATTTTGTGTGGCTTAATGCCACTTTGCAACTGCATCTCTTTCACATGCAACACTTTGCGTGGAAGAGGTGTGCAATGGGTGATGTTGTGGGCGTGCTACAGCAACATCCATTGCATTTTGTCGCTGCCCCAGATTTACGAGTTTTCGTAAACCTGAGGAAGCGCCAAAGTCTAACACCACCCTTAGGATGGCGTTATTATGGCGCAACAAGGAGAAATTAATTCATTTTGCCTTATTTTTTGCTATTTCTATGTGTGCATTCTGCAGCACACATAGAACGAGCAAATCGCCATTTAAGATTGTTTTTGTGGAGGAAGGTGTTCCTCCCTGCACAAAAAAAATAATCTCCCCCTTAACGCAGCCATCCTTGCACTATGGTGCAAGGGTTGCTACAGTGCTAACGAGCTGATTGTGGAGCGATGCACTGAAAAGCCAATTTAGAAGTGCATTTCAGTTAGACTAATGTTAGAAACCCTGGTGGTATTGAAATTTAATTAAATCTTTGAAGGATTAAATTGACATTATGTTATAATTTAGGCTCTAAACTAATGGTGTATATTGAAACAATATTGAATTTCTAATGATTAATGTTTTAAATATGCGTGCAAAAGTAGAGAAATGCAGTTCTATGTTGTAGGGATTCAAATATATAAACTGAATCATTTTGTGTAAAGTTATTGTAACATGAATGCTAATGAAGATTTAATGTTGTAGAATTTACAGTTTGCATATTAAAATGTGTTGCATTTGACTGTATTAACGTGCTGTAATAACTCACTCGTATTAGCCTTAGTGAGGTCTGCTATGCCCTGTATTGCGTGATTGAGCAGAACATGTCAAGTCATTCTGCGAACGTGAACTTTCCCTTCGGACTTCATTCCAATGAGCAGACTAGTTTGGTAATACTAGTAATTACTTGTTTTACACATAGAGAGCTGTAAGTATTCGACCTTGAATGTGAAACATCCTGGACTGTGGGCAAGCAATTTAAACATTTGTTTCAATCTTATGTGGAGCTACATGGTCAAATGCTGTTCTCATGACAGACTTGGGAAATCTGAGAATGTTTCATATTGGAGCCACATGATCAATTTCTATTGGATGACGCCCCTTCAACGTCAAATGAACTGTTGTCCTGATGAATCAGATTGTCATATTAAGTTTAATATGGCGAGGTCCAGTTGAATTTAGGTCAGATGACTATCCTGAACGAAGATGAGAAGCTGAACCCCTTTTTGCCCTGTATCCTGAATGCTGAGCCCCTTGGAGCGATATCTTCCTCTCTGCCTTGTCCCTTTGAAATACTTGGTTGAGACTTAGAGATTTTCTTCCTAATCCTCACAGAAGACTCTTGACCGAGCTGCTGACATGCTGACTCATTCCCATTTTACCTACTTTTTGCCCACCTCAGTTAGTAACTTGTTGCCTGAGATTGCCTTTTTCCAAAGTATTTTTGCACTTTTTGTTCTTTTTGTCTTTTGCCCACACGTGTTCTGTCCCACAAATGTTTTCTCCTGTTGGCTAACTGTAGGCTTCCCTGTGCCCAGCTAAACTATACGTTTATGATTTGAGACTGCCTTAATGCTTATTAAGACTGAGCAGCATTTATTTTCTGTATCTCACATTATCCTGTTGATGTTTTGCATAGTCCTTGATGAATGTCTGGTTCTTTTAATCTTATATTGTTTGAATTTATATCCTCACCTTGGGCAACCCTTGGCATGCACTGTTGATGGACAAAGGCTTAGGTCAGAGGGGAAAAATAATTTGCTGTGAAATTACCTGGTTACTGAAGGTTAAAATGTTCATGATGGATTCAAGTTGGGTACCTGCGCGGATGTGTCAATACTTGCTCCTCGTTGGCTACTCAATACTACTCTCTTAAGGCACCTCAAATGCAGATCAGACCCCCCCTGTGAATGTGTGTGTTCTTAAGGGCTGCTGGGGGTCACTGAGGAAGATGACTGTCGGACCGATCTCCATTGCTAGACACCTCAAAGGGAAGCGCGGTCTAACCAACATGGTGGGCAGAGGGGCATGGGAGGCGACATTTCTCTGGTGGAGCTTAGGTGGGCATGGTCTTGCCCTTAAGCACTGCAGCACCTTTGGAGAGATTGGCAGCACAGGCTAATTGCGCTGGCATGAGGCCTGTGTTAGAGCAACTTGGTGGTGTGACATGGGTGCTGTCACCGGTTGGGAATGGACCAGACCCGTTGGAAGGCCTGGGGATGGCACCCAGGTGTTGAATCCTCTTTCGAGGTATAATGACTGGTTTGTTTCCACCCCCCCCAGCATTGACTACTCGCATTACATTATCACTTGACAGGAATCCTTCATTTTGACTTCCTCACTTGATGCTGATGAGCACCGACGGAGACCATCTTTGCATTGTTGTGATTGCACTGCGTCTGTGTGGCCTGAGGGGGGGTGGTGAATGGGCATAAACTAGCCATCCCTGTTTATCGTGCTCCTTGGAGACTTTAGTTACAGAGCACACTGTCCCTCTGGCCTGGATCCTTGTTGTCTGTGGTGCTTGACTTTTGTACTTTATATGCATAGCTAGATAGGGTGCATCGAGTGGGCCTACACTGGCCATCTTCTGACAAGCGACCCATGGAGGTCTTAGTCAAACTCCATCACTTTACTTTGAGAGAGGAAATCATGAAGGCAGCCAGAAGCAGACAAACCATTTATTTTCAGGATTACGACTGCCAATTCCACCATGATCTATCAGCAGAAACCATACAGAGACAACAGTCTTTCATTCTATCACTGACAAACTCAGAGCTGACAACATCAGATTTAAATGGTTGTCCCCTTTGGTCAACTCTTCAAAAAGGCCACTAAGGCATATCACTTCATAATCAGAAAAGATGGTGCAGAAGCATTGATTTGGAGTTGCCAGGTGTGTTGGCCTGGCCCGCATCCTCTCCGGATGCCGGCTCAATGGCTATGTTGCCTCAGTATGGTGATGACTGGCAGAGAAAGAAAACAAGAGCACAGATCTATTTCAATACCAGCAGAGGGACAGAGCTAAGACTTAAGTGCCCAAGAGTGGTGATTTGATGATTGGTGCAGGGGTTTTGTCAGTGGGTGGAACCCCTTCCTACGGCCTATCCTGTGCTGGTCTAGGTCTACAACTCTGTGTCACAGGCATGCCTCCTTTGGAGCATCAAACTTTCTGGAACCTGAGATGCTTGTGAAGTAACTGTGCAATGCCTATGGTAACCTCCATCTACCCTGCCCTTTGCCTTCCCTTGCGCAGCTGGCTTACATCCTATTGAGGCATCTACAATGATACAATTCATACACCCATGTAGGGACTTATTTCCCAGAATAAGAGATTGTCAATATCTAGGACACATCTGCGTATTTCTCCAGCAATTATATGTCTCCAGGAAATGCTTCTCACAAAACAACTTGAACATAGATTATATTTGTCTGCACTTTTTTCCTCTTCCACTATCTAGCTATTTTTATTCATAAAGATGCTCACTTTAGGGAACAATGTTATATTCTTGTAGGAGAAAATGGAACTCTTCTTTTGCCACTACTGCCTCTGTTTACGCTCCTAGTAGGAGTCAAAACAAAATCAGGATTGATTTCCTGACTTCATGGCAAGATTTGCTAGGGGTCAGTGCATAGGTGCAGCCAATTTTAATATGATATGGGATGGCGCTTATACTAGAACTGGCCCCCACTAAGGAGACTCAGGGACCTTTTCTGAGTGTATTAAGGAACAACTCTACACACTATGGTTCTGAGAAGGATGGTGAGAACAACATGATACAGACTGGGGGTATACAATCTTCTCTCACATTCATTGGACAAACTTGAGGATAGCTTATATATTGACGAGCAATGCCCTGACCACTTTAATTGTTAAAACTGAAATTGGTCATATCTCTGTCTTGGAACAATGCTCGAGTATCTACCCAAATCGATTTGGGTCTGGGTAGGTGTTGTCCTCCATGATGGCATTTACATCCCTCTGTGCTACAAGATCCTATCCTTTTTTCTTTATTTAAAAATAAAATCTTTTTATTAATGTAAAAGAACATTGTAATGTATACTTTTAAGCGATCAACATTGTTCACGTTATTATTCGCAATATTCAAATCCAAAGTGAGGAGAATATATGGGGAGTGTGGAGGGAAAAGAGAGAAAGGAGAAGGTGATAGAGCTATGCGATTGACTGTGTGAGTTGTCTAGTCGGGGGCGTTGGACATAAGTAATCTTTCGTTGGGCGGGTGCCGCCCTGGAGAGGTGTGCTGGTATAAATGGCCTGGAGAAGGGGGGGAAGAGAGGGGGAGGAGAAGTACTCCTAAACGGGATCTCTGATATTGAGGAGGGATAGGGGGAATCGCCTATAGTGATGTGATGCGTTGGGTGCTAATGCACCAGGTCGGCGTAATCGTGGCCTCGCGAGAGGGGCCAATGGCTTCTTCTAATGATGTGTTGCAGACGGTCACCCATTTCTGCCCTGTCCCCCGTGGTTACCCCCGGGTCAGATCCCCCTCTGTGTGGTCCTCTCCATTTGCTATGTGGTGGCTAGGGGGGGCCTGCTCATTTTGTTTATACTGCTATGGACAATGTAATTGATGTGTGGGTGTGGGGTTGGGGCTAGGACTTGACATGCTTCCATGGGCCTCAAGGTCTGGTTGAGTCTTGAATTTATGTATAGTGATGTTCTAGTGGTCAGGCATGGTCACTTTATCAAGGCGGGCAGTAGTCGTCTTTGGATTCTAGAGATGCGACCAGGGCGTCCCATGTGTCTATCCCTTTGATCTGTGATCCTCAGCCTTGAATTGAATGTAATGTGTTTGCCTCCGCCCTAGCCTACTGCAGCAGGTCTTTTAACCATTGTCGAGTGTCCGGCGCAGCCTGTGCCTTCCATCGCATTGCTATGAACCGCTTAAATAGGATGAAAGCCAGCTCGATACATTTCTGTGTTTGTTTGTTCTTTTTTGGGCGAGGACGGATGCCCAGGAGACATGATGCAGGCATGGAGGAGAGCGGGCGTCCAACCAGTTCAGCCGTCAAGGTAGTCACCTCCTGCCAGGCTCGTAGGAGAGGGGGGCATTCCCAAGTCATATGAAAAAAGGTTGCACCTATCTCACCGCACCGCAGGTACTCACGGGGAGACTATGAAAAGATGCGCTGCAGACAGTGTGGGGAGAGATAGGTTTGGTGTAGGTGTTTGAACTGGGTAAAGTGGAACCTGGGGTTGCGAGACACGGACCAGACTAGGTCCAATGCCATATTCCAGTCATGTTGATCTAATGGGTAGATAGGATGCCGTCCCACCTCGCCTTTGCCCCAGGTTGGGCAACCTCCTGATTATCTAGTAGTATTTTGTATAGCTGTGAGATGCTGCGTTGTTCTCCTAAGCCGGAGAGTAACTCATGCAGTATTGGTGATGCTGGGGGTTCTCTGTCTCCGCATCTCCAAGTGTGACGCATGAGCTGTTGTAGGGCACAGTATGTCAGAAACCATCTATTATCCACATCATACCCCGCGATTAGTTCTTTGAAGGGTAACATGATGCCGTCCGAATATATTTTGCCAATTGTTTGGACACCTCTCTCGGGCCATTGTTGTATGTTGTGTTGCTTGGACACTCTAGAGATCCTGGGACAGATAAGAGAGCTATCTTGAGTGAGTATGGGGGAGTGCGGTACCTGCCTAGTATATAGTGGCACCAGCACCAATGTGCTGTCTGCATCAGGATATTGTTCTAAGCAGTCAAACTGCTGCCGTCAATCAACCATTGCAGAATGTTTGTACGTCTGAGCGGTCTGTACCAATTGGGCTTCCGAGTTTGAAGGGCTCTGTAACCAACACCAAGTCCACTGTACCTGCGCTGCTGTGTAATACAGTTCATAGTGTGGTGTTCCCAGCCCTCCTAGTTCTAAGGGGAGTCGCGTGGCGGCTAGGGCTACTCGACGACGACCCTTGCCCCATATCAACTCCGTCATAAGGCTGTTCAGCGACGTGAAGAAATCGCAAAGTATTTGTAATGGCAAAGCCGTGAAATGGTAAAGCATGCATGGCAATATTACCATTTTGGCTGTTGCCAGTCTTTCTATGGGCGAGAGCGGTAGCGATCCCCAGAAAGGTAGGGATCCTTTTATAGAATGAAGTGCTCGTCCTAGGTTGCCCTCCCTCAGGTCAGAGGCTTCATGATATATATGTACACCTAAGTACTTAAATATTGTGTATGCCCATGGTAGTATGTATGTTGGGGTGCTGAGTCGCCGTTCCACCGGTGTCGGTGCCAGAGGGAATAGGCAGGCTTTAGACTGGTTGATCTGCAAGCCTGAGATATCTCTGAATTAATCTAGAAATTGTAGCATATCCGGGAGCGAGTTGCCGTGGTCACGTAGGTATATCAACGAGTCGTCGGCGTACAATGAAATAATCTGGAACCCCTCCCTGTATGGGATACACCATTCCCGTGCCCTCATTCTGAATCGCGCTGTGAGGGGTTCCATTGCCAATGCAAACAACAATGGAGACAGTGGGCATCCTTGTCTTGTGCCTCTGCCTATCGGGAACTCCTCTGAGATCACTCCACCTGTTTGTACTCTGGCAATGGGGTCTGCAGATAATGTTTCTATCCATTTCAGATAAGATCTCCCAAATCCCAGGTGGGACAAAGTCTCCAACAGGAAGGGCCAGCCCAGCGTGTCGACCGCTTTCTCGATGTCCAGTGAGACTGCTACCCGGTAAAACTAGTGGGGTGCGTTTCATGTATGGTTTGCAGTAGACGCCTAATATTCATGAATGTGTTACGCCCTGGGATAAAGCCCGATTGGTCCTCATGAACCAGATACGGCATTAGTGGGAGCAGATGATTAGCTAGGATCTTGCCTATCAATATACAGTCTAGATTAAAGAGAGAGAGTTGTCTGTATGATCGTACATATAGGGGGTCCAGTCCCGGTTCCGGGAGTACTACAATTATCGCTTCATGCTGTGTCTTTGATAGCCTGCCTCTCTCTAGCGCTTTATGTACCATTTCGACGTAGGGCTGGTTAAATTGTCCAGAGCACGCTCAGTAGTAATCAGACGGGAGGCCGTTGCTGCCCGGAGCCTTACCTCCAGCTAATTGTTGAAGGGCAAGTTGAACCTCTGCTGCATCAATGTGCATGTCTAGCGCCTCCCGTTGTGACTCCGTTAGTGAGCCAGGGGGAGTGCTTCGAAGAATTCAGACAGATGTTGTGTGGATGGTGAGGCGGCGCTGCGTAAAGGTTGCTATAGTATTGTTGGGAAGCTGAATTTATCCCTGATTGGGTGTTAGCCATTACCCTCGTTTCAGATACTATTGCTCCTATTGGTCTGTCTTGTTGTTCCCCGTGCACCAGCCAGGCTAGTAGTCTGCGGGAGCGGTCTCCTTCTGCATGTGCTTTGGTTATGTGGTGGCGGTGGTCATAATTGCCTAGGGATCTATCGGCCATGTCTACTTGTTTCTGGAGCGAGCGGTGGTCTCCCGGGGCCACCCCGCCTGATGCTGTGCTCGTCTCTGCATGTCGGAGCTCAGACTCTGCCCTACTCAAGTCATCCAATAGGGTGCGCCTCGGCCCTCCCGCCGCTGCCATACATAAACCTCTCACAAAAACCTTGTGGGCGTCCCACTCTACGGCGTGTGAGGATGTTGTCCCTTAATTAAACTTAAAGTACGTCAAGAGGTGCTCTGATAATTCGCTACGGAATGGGGGGTCAAGTAATAAGCTGGGTTGTAGACGTCAAGCGGGGATGCATGTTCTTATTTTACCCCAGCTAATGGAGCCCATCAGCGGGCAGTGATCTGATGCATCTTAGCTAGATATGAGGTTCCTGTGAAGCTGCTAACCAGTACATTAGAGCAAAGAATCAAGTCAATGCGTGTGTGAAGTGGTGTACCGGGGAGAAAAAAGAGTATTCCCTGCTCAGTGGATTTGGTGTGCGCCGTATGTCTGTCAGCTCGAGTTCCGAGGCCATGCCCGAAACACCTGGGAAGACTTCCTGCAGGGGGCTTTGTTTAAGGGGGGATGTGATCTGTCGGCAATATATCGGGTACGCAATTCCAGTCTCCTCCCCATATGTATTGCTGGGAAGGGTCCTGAAAAAGTCGGGGAGTGAGAGATAAGAGGAATTCCCCCTGTTTTACATTAGTAGCATATATGCCGGTTATGACCAGTGGTATGCCATCCAGTGAGCCTGTTAACTGCACATATCGGCCCTCTGTATCTATTTTGTAGTGGTCTATCGTATAAGGTACCTCTGAGGCTATCCATATTAATACCCCCCTAGCATACGCGGAGGAAGTGGTGCCATGAACGAGGCCTCGCTATTTATTCTTTAGACTGCGTAGCTCTTCTGTGGTTAAGTGTGTTTCTTGAAGTATAGCGATTTGAACTTTGTGCCTTTTTAGATACGTGTGTATCTTGTTGTGTCTAACAGGACTGGCCATTTCCCGCACATTCCAGGTCATTATGTTATAATTAGGCATGCTAGCGTATATTGGTTGAGGTATGGGTCCCTGTGCTGAGCCAGGATGGTAATCGAGTGCCTAGTATATCCCAATCTCCCACTTTTGCCCCCCTCCCAGTAACCTGCCACGGAGTATCCTCGCATAGTGTGATAGGAAGAAGAGAGAAAGAAAGAGGAACAAAAGAACTGAAGAGGGATAACGTAGATGAAATACAACTGATAGTAGTGAGGCACAACCAGTGCTCCTACCATTTTACCAATGCAAGTCAGATGTTAGGTGAGTCATGCACAAACATCACCAAGTCACACATTTCAGGG
The DNA here is from genome assembly GCF_031143425.1 of Pleurodeles waltl. Taxonomy (NCBI): domain Eukaryota; kingdom Metazoa; phylum Chordata; class Amphibia; order Caudata; family Salamandridae; genus Pleurodeles; species Pleurodeles waltl. The sequence continues at coordinate 1,095,411,960 of NC_090440.1, read as the reverse complement.
GCCATGCAACATCTGTGCCCCAGCATTGTATCAGGTATGATAGGCCAAGACACCACCAGCATACCATATGTAACTCGATTGTGAATATAAAATAGGCCAATCCATGTATGGTGCAACATTGTCATAATTTCACATACAACATCCCTGCCATTTTGTTTACAAATGGGGCATACCCGACTTAGGGGGCACTAGAAATTGGGCATTTGCTACCATCAGCCAACTGTGACACATCAGCCTTGTATTACTCAATGCTTGAAAATTTCAGACTAAAAAATGGAGCCGCTTGTCCTCCACAAAGTGCCTCTGTGTGCCTTGCAGGACAAGCCAGAATACGTAAGTCAGTTATCTAGCAGAGCACCAGGGTATTGTCATGTATCTGTTACCGAACTACCCTTCATTCCATGGAGTTCCATCTTCTACAGATTGTCCACATATGGTTGTTGCAGGGTGTAGCACTACATGAGTCTCAGGCCCAGTGTAAGAGTGCAGATGTGTGGCTCTCACTCACCTGAGTGTCAGTCTCATTATGAGTTTGCAGTGGTGTGTCTGTTGCACTATCCACAACCTGGATAATTAGCTCACTCCTCTGAAATAGTACACACTGTAATATGTTGTCCACTAGTAGTGACAGTGATATGATACTAACCATGGATTCCCATCCATATCTTTCAGGTGGACCTGCCCTCTACACCATAGGCGAAGTGGCAAGATTTGAGGAACCAGATGTATCCAGTAAGTGTGGTTTTGTCTGTCCTATGTAGTGATTGATTAAGTGTTTTGTGTGAGTGAGTCATGTGTGTTACACCTAATGCTAGAAGTGATGAGCTGTAAAATGATCGGAAATCAATGTAGGCTGGATGGTAACACTGTGTCACATTTAAATGTTTCCCCATGCACGTGCAGAGAGTCATATTTTGTGAAGATTGTGGCACTCAATGGCAGCATTGTATAAACAGGGTGATGACAAGCCACATTTAGGCCCATGTGTGACTTAGATATGCACTGTTGTGAAAATAATGGCACTGGTACACACCGCCATTCTCACAACACAGTGATGCACCATTTTGTTGACAAATTGGTGCATCCATGTATTGTAATGTATATGTACTGGGTGGGCAATTGTCCCCCAGCATGGTGCCACTTAAATTGTGCTCCACTTACGTGACACTTATATGGAATGTAATAGACATGTATGCAGATCAAGTCCAATCATGTGCTGGCATGGATATGGGTGTGTGAGGAATGGTATTGGCTGATAAGGTATTGATGGGTGTCTACACCTGGACACATGAATGTAGATGTGATAGACCCAACGATACAAGCTTCCTAGTTGTCATCACCTAACATATAGTCCACTCCCTGACTCCATGTATGAGTGGGCATGCCTTGGTGGATGACCTGGACAGTTGAGATGATGATCTGCATGGCCATCCCCTCTGAGGCACATTGGGTGGGAACAACACATTTGTGGGTAGATGTGATGCTCACAGTGTAGATTACAGTTATGTTGATCATGGTTGCATATGTACCTATCAACACTGACCCCTTATGGTTACCAACTGCATCCCATACTCCCAATAACAGATACAAGTTGCTGGTGATGTATGTTTGAAAATTTGACATGGATGATGAGGAATAGTGGCCCTGATCAATGTGAAGTTGACTCTGCCTTTGCATTGTTACACATGGTACAAAATCAATGCACATTGAATTTTGTTTGTTTCCTAATCTTAGAGTGGGTGGCTATGGTGTCCAGGAAATGGTGGTAAGGCAGCACTGTCGTTTAATCCATCAGGGCCATTGTATAATCCGGAATGTGAGTAGAAGTGCATGTGCAAATCGATGTAGCTAACCGATGTAAGCTAATTATCTGTACATACCCCACACAATGCTGACACTGATGGTTATCTGTCTCATTTTAATAGCTGCCTACATGAATAATGAGGAACTCCATGCCTTTCAGAAGAGGGCAGTGCGCTATCAGCACATATTGTCAGTGGAATCTGGGTTCAGGAGGATGGCACGCCATTATTGCTCGGAGCGATCCACCGGTGAGTGGCAGGCATTCAGCCAAGGGGGACCCTCACTGCTCACACAGGGTGGACCAAGCACCACAGCTGTGCAGCGTGTCACAGCTGCCTACATCATAATTACTCCAGCTGCTGCACCCTCAACTTCCATCCCACAGCCAATCACACCTGCTGCCATGGGCATGAGTGCCATCAGAGACTTACAGAGAGATGTGACACAGGTCCTCAAAAGTTGGACTCCATTGAGATGGAGGTGGCTGAGAACACTAAGACACTCAAGTACATTAAGAGGATTCTCAAGAGGGCCAACCTCTGAATGGCATGATGTCTCTCTTCTCAAGTTCAGTCCCTTTCTCCTCATTTTTTCTAGGGATTTTAGTGGGTATTAGGGTGTTAGTTGTAGGTTACAATAGGTTAGTGGGGAAGTTAGGATAAGTAGGTTCGGAGGGTGGGTTTCCACTTTTTAAATTTTAATATGTAGGTGGGAGGGTGCGGGGGGGGATGATGTTGGGGCTTTTATGTGTTTACAAAACTATAGATATATATATATATATAAAAATATATATATATAAATACCAAAAATATATATATTTTTTTTATTAGTTAGTAAATGTGTAGTTTAGTTTATGTTGTCCTGCATGTGTCTTGTGATATAATGGGGGTGGGGGGCAAATGTTTATAGTGTGTTGTTAAATGTGTTAGGTAAGTGTAGCATAGAGTAGTTAGGGTCTGTTGTGGGTTATGTATAGTTAGGATAGGTTAGGTTAGGTTAGGTTAGGCGTTCTTAATTATTATCAGTTTTGTTAAAATCAAAATAAAAAATTATGGATACTCCCTTACTTCATGTGTCACATGTTTGGGTCGCAGGGTCTTCCCAATGGGTGTACAGTGAAAATTGTGTGTTATCCTAGGGATTCTGTCCTGCCTCCAGATCCCTCTCTTGACATGTTCATCACCTTCTTATAACTGAGCTGTCAAATTGGCAGCTATAACACATCTACTTGTCTGTGCATCTGCCATCCAGTGTACCTACCACTCAAGGTGACTATGTTGACCATGTATAGGACAGGTAGGTGTGGTAATTCAGCTGTATGGGTTTTGTTTCATAGTGTTGGGCACTGTGGGACATTTGACAACAGCCTGCATTCTATTCCTATCCTGCTAAACTGACCAGTGATAAGATGAGGTTGAGTCCCTCTGTTTCACACCAATGTGTTCTACTGGTACTCCCACCTGACGATATTGCCCGAGACCTGTTTCACAGCCATTCCTGCGTTATGTAGTGGGTGAAGCATACATGTGTTCAACAAGTTTTACATACTTAGTGAATTGCTTTTAGGGGATGAGATCAGCATCAATGTTCATCATGCAGGTACCATGTGCATATATATGTGCCTGCATATTCATGCATTCTTGTACTGACACTCTGTGACTTCAGACATGTTACACACATCACAAATCCTAGGCGTAGTAGATGTGTCACAACACACAAAAACATGCTGGTTGTGTGGGTGGTGTTTAATAACAAATGTAATAGTGCAATATTTACAGTGTCCAGGTCCGTGACCCCATTTGTGGAATCCATCCAATTGTGACACAACACAAGTCCAGGGTTGAGGGACATGTCATGGGACATGTTTGGGTAAAGTGTCTTTCAGTGCAGGGGAACATAAATTGCCACTTGAAAAGTCAGAGACAATTGCAGTCCATAGCAGAAAGGTCAACAGTGTGTTGAAGAAGAGTGTATATCTGCAACAGTGCTAACTCTGGCCTGATGTCAAGCACAGGACATTGGAAAACACTGCCTATGTGGCATGGACTGGTGCTACCAGGAACTCCTACGGGTGAAGATGATCTGTTCCACATCTTTATCCTCCGATGTTCGTGGTGCCTCCTCTACCCTTGATGGCACTACATATGCCATCACCGGAGCAAGGAGGATCTGCTGATGTTTAAGTATAATTGCAACATCCCTGTGGTAGGCAGCCATGTCTGCCATGAGACCATTTCCCGGTGCATGGAGTCCGTTTTGTCCTCAAGCACGCTGATGCCGGTTTGGGAGAGCAGTTGTTGTGGCCTCTCCCTTATGGCAGCAGCTATGTCCCTCAGACACTCCTGGACCCACGCATTGGGGAGTGTGTGCGTCGGTTGGCTGCAGTCTGTTCTGTTGCCATAACCATGCACGTCCGCATTCCCTTAAGGCTAGATTCCATAGTTTGCATCCCCACCCCGACCTACTTGGCCAGTTCCCATTGGACTCCTACCTCTGTCCTCTCAAAGCTGGTGCCTGGGTCCTCGGAGTCCTCTGCTGTGTCGGTGCTGGCAGGTTGTACTATTGGGGTGCCAAGTGGGGCCTGTGGGATGTCTGCTACAGCAATACTCCTCCTTGCGACTGAAGGTGGTGTCTGGATGTTTACAAGGACTTCTTGGAGGGTCTCTTGGATGATATTTGCCAGCTGGTCATCCAGGTCATCATGGTACTCCAGGACAGGCAGATCCGCAGGAGAGCCATCATTCTCTGCAATTAGAGAGTATAAAATCAGTCTATCTGTGTTGTGGCAGTTGACAAGTCACGTCACTGACTTGATATTTGAGGCTCATAGTAAAAAAAGGGCCATTTTATGTAAAAGTGGTGCAGCGCGGTGTTGTGCAAAAATTGTCAGCACTTGGTAACACAAGGACGCGCTGTATGTAAGTGAATACGGGGCACCCCTGTGTTGTCCCCCACGCTGGTGCAAAATTGAGCTGCCAACGCAGGCATCCTTGCACCATCGTGCAAGGATGTCTGCATTGGAGGGTGTAATTGTTTATGTGCGTGAAGGTGTCCCTTCCTGCACATTAACAATCACTAATGGTGCTTTGGCACTTCTGTATGAGGTGTAGAATGCAGCACACACAGAAGCGTCTTTTACATATCATTGTTTATGTGCAGGAAGGAACACCTTCACTCACATAAACAATAATTTCTGCCATTTTGCTCTTCCTATGCATGCTGCAGAATGCAGCACACATTGGAAAAGCAAAAAAGGAGGAGGTATAATTGTATTCCTCCTTGTTGCACCCTACTAACGCCACTCCTAAGGCTGCCGTAAGAGTTTTGGCCCTGCCTCAAGTTGACAAAATTCCATTTATCTGAGGAGTCATCAAAATGCAATTGGCGTTGCCCTGGCACACCCGCAGCAACACCCATTGCTCCACCTTCCATGTGCAGTGATGGTCAGGAAGGTTCGGTATTTACAAGGTCACATTAAGCCACGAAAAAGTGGCTTAATGCCAACTTGTCAATATGGCACAGTGCTTAGCGCCATAGAAGTGTCAGTGAAAGTGATGCTCCCTTGGCGCCAGGGCCTATGATGCACCCCTTAGTTCCAAACGATCGTTCATGTACATCATAGCTGCATTCTACACCCCTATGCCCCACCTGCATGTCACATGAATGGAAGCCCAGTTGGCACAATTGGCTGCATTATATCTTCTAAGTGTGTTGTCTATCCTTTTTGTGGCTTGATGCCATCTTTTTATGATCTACCCTCCCTTTGCATCCATTTGCATGGTGAGGCCTTGCAATGGGTTGCTGTGCTCATGCCACAACACCACACATGCAAATGTTCACCTGTCTCAGTCTTACAAGTTTCACATACACCCATGCTGTGCTGAGGCTTTGCACCACCCCAGTGATGGCATTGCCAGGACACTGTGCTTTTGTTGCCATTGATGGCTCCTCATGTTCTTTGTATTTGTGTGCTACATTGCATGCCACTCATAGACCTGGCAGAGTTCAGTTTAATCTCCTGTCTGTGTAGGTGTGTTTTCCTCACTAAACACCTATGTCCTCCCCCTCAATGCAGCCCTCCTTGCACTATGATACATGAGTGCAGCATGGTGACAGTACAGCTCATTTGACACAAGCACAGTGTTGAATCCAGAGATGGGCAGTATGGGTTGTACATTTCTGCTGTGTACATCATTCTGTGTGTGACAGTGCCTGATGGTAATTGAGTCTATGGACATAGCCATATAACAGGAGTTGTACTTAGGTCACGGCCTGAAGCAGGTTCTTATTTCATGTGCATCAGTCCAAGGGGTACCTGACTGCCATTGTGTATTTGACCGCCCCCAACAACACAGGTGGTATTGGCAACTGTTCTCAATGTGGAATCCCCCATGGGCCAATGGCCTGGACACAGCAGGTTACGAGCAGCTTACAGACTGGATACGGCACCTGTCCTGTGACACCAGACAGACCCGTGTTACGTTCAAAACTACCCTCAAGGTCTGTTTCTGCATTTCCACCAGCCTTTGCATGGAGGTGTAATCCCAATCAAATGGTTGTTGGTGATGTGGTGTGGTGTGGCCCTGGGTGCCCCTGCACAGCCCATGCATCTGGCATGGGCAGTGCAGGGGGTCTCATACCCTGCCTCTTTGCCCTTTCCACTGCCTGATTTGCAGGGCTGAGTGCAACGTGTCCTGTTACACCCAATGCAGGCCAAAACTGGCACTGACTCTATTTGATCCATCAACAATGTTCACTAAGTGCCCCACAGAGCAACCATGAGCAGACATATTTCCAGCAGCCATCCCAACGTGTGACTCATACCACCAAGTCGAAAGGGTACACTGCACTGGCAGTCTTACCAACACCGGGCTTGTACATGCACCATACCCCGCTCGTTGATGTGTAATTAGCCGTCATTATGTTCACAGTCATACCCCATGTGTTGTATGTGTGTGTTTAGTTTCCCATTTCCCTGTGTCTGACACAGTTGTATCAGAGTAGTTGTGGGCTCAGCCTGTGACTGTTGTGACCTACTATTTGCTAACTGTGGTACGTATTTTCTGTAGTGGCACATTTCAGTTCAGCATCAAGATGTGTGGTTCAACACTACTTCAGTTTAGTTGGTCTGGGTAGTGGCATGTTACCAATGATACAGGTCCAGCCTGCTATTCCACCAGCGCCTGTTGAGTTCACTGTTCCAAGCACCCACAGGACAGGCTGACTGCATGATGTAGGGATGGCTGCCTCATGTGAATGTGTTGTCTATGTGTGGTGTGATGGTGCTACCTGCACATGCCTGGGTACTGTTAGGATAGTTACAATGACTTGTGTGCTGTAAGATGTTCTACACATGCATTTGGGAAATGAGGCAAGGCAGTTGCAAGGTGTTACTGCCAGGGACACCACTATGAAGTAACCCCAGGAATGGTGTTGACTGACTACCTGGTCCCTGAGATCTTGGTCTTGTTGGTGGTGTTGATGTGACAACATGCAAGGGATATTGTGATGTCACAACTAGTGGCACAATGATTATACCTGCTATTCAGCCCATGTGCTACATATGTACATATAGGTATTTAGACGTGCTGTTCTAAATATGTCCAGGTTGTGTATGTGTCATAGTGCATTGCACTACCAAGACGTAGGTACATGTGTAGTTTACGTTGGCATGGTGCAACTTGCTAATTGTGCATTGTGTCCTTCTGCGCTCCTTTGACATGCATTGTGTGAGTCCTATGTGCCTCCCCCTTTCTTGCACTTGAAATTTTAGCAGATATTTCCCCCATGCAACCTACCCTGTATTTGTGGCATTTCCAAGTTTTCTGTGCTGTCCTGTCCTTGTATTCCTGTGACTATGTCCTCCGGGATGACCGCTGCAACCATCTCCTCCATCTTGTCCAAGTCCTCTTGGACAAGATGGAGGAGATGGTTGCAGCGGACTGCAGGACTCCCACATCCAGTTTGCAGTGCTGCCTTCTTGTTGCGTGCCATTTTTTCCTTTGTCCTTCTCTTGCAGCCATTGTTTCTTGCACTCAGTCACAGTTCACCTGACCTCTGTCACACTGTTAATCTTATCCACAATCTTCTGCCAGATTACCTCTCTACTTCAATTGGCAATTTTGAGATGATGAAAATTTGATTTTGATGCTCCGTCACCTCTCTCACCAGTATTTCATGCTCCTCTGTGCTGAAATGACACTTCCTGTTTTTTCTTCTCCCTCCCCTGGGTCTTGTCTGTGTCCTCCTGGCTGGTTCCTGGTTGAATGGGGCCTCCCTGGGGTCTCTCCTGGCTTCCTGGATCCATTTTGGGGCTCCTTTACACTGTTCTCTCCATTAGCATCTGTTTTTATGAAATTGCGGGAAGAAATGGTGGTTTTCCATTTCGTGAAGTGTTTACATGCCGTAAACCGGATTAGAGTAATTTTTCCTCAGTTAACGTAATTTTGCCTTGCGACAATGCACAATGGTTAACATTGGAAAAAATTACTCTAACCAATTTTTACCACCACCCAGTGTCACAGTATACATATGACGCCCAGGTGGCATTAAAAAATGGCGCTAGTCAGCGCTAACCTTTTTGACGCAAAACTGCGTTAGCGCAGTTTTGCATCAAAAAGTATAAATCTGACCCTAAGTAGGGAGATTTCAACAAGACAGTGAGAGGATATCCTTCAGAAGAGCTCTACAGCCAGCCCTTTATATTGAAATCAGTGAGTCCAGAGACACCCTTTTATAAACCCTTGGTGGGACTATATATGGGTAAACTTTTTTGAAGGGAAGTGACCAAAGCCTTATAAGATGTCCTAGGCTTCGTTTATGCCATCTTTTTCCTGTTGTTATATAGTAAAAATAGTTATAGTGATGTGGTGGAAGAAAGAAAAAACACCACCAATTTGTCACTGGTACAGGCGACATTTGGGACATAGTAGCCATTGAATGTCAAACCAGTGATGTTAAAAAGGAGCAACTATCATCTGAGGCACCCTGGGCCCCAATGGTAGAGTATTTATCAACAGGCCACTAGAACATGACGTTCCTCCTCTCCCTTATGAGCTCCAAACATTTTTAGATAGATCCCCTGCATCAGCATGTTTTGCAGGGGGTTCTGAAGGTGGGGTCACCGAGGTTCCTATAATTTGGATAACTACTCAATACCTGTTGTGTATGATGAATTTCGATTATTTAAAGACTGAACTATTCTTAATTTGAGGGGAGGAGGTTCTACATTGGTGATCTGTTGTGTTTTAGTTTCCTAACGTATGTCCTACAAATTTTCTTCTTACAATTGTTCATTTTCCAATACTTCGTACTTACAATAGCAGTATAAAACTTTGTCAATCTGGGCCTTAATAGATTTTCATTTAAAAACCAATAATAATGACAGCCTTTCCCCTTTCTCTTCTTCAGAAAGTAGAGGACCTATATAACATCAATGTGGCTGTGAAACACTTAGGGCCTGATTTAGAGTTTGGCGGGGGGTTGTTACTCCGTTACAACCATGATGCATATCCCGTCCGTCATATTGCAATTACATTATAGCTTATAGAACTTGCAATATGACGGACAGGATATCCGTCACCTTTGTGACAGAGTCATCCCTCCTCCTAACTCCAAATAAGGGCCTTAGAAAAGTAATCTGAGAGTCAAAATAACACTTGTTTTTTCCACAAATGTTTTACCCGAGTTCAGAACCTAATTATCATGTGGAAGATTTGTCACTGCGTTGAAGAGCTTAGACAAATATTGTACATTTGTAGGTTTCACTTCTTGATAAGAGGCCAACTTGTTATATGCAACTTAAAAGTGTCCAAAAATAATAACAACTTCTTCCTGTGCATAAATAATTAAAAACTTTGCATACATGATGGGGCACTTTTCTATTACTACTATCAAAAAGAATAGTAACACACTGTCAGTTAAACATGCAGTTAAACGTGTGCAAGAAAACCTTCCAGCGTGCAAACACTGTACTTTAGGAAAAGCCTTGGACATAGCTCGCAGGATAGAAAGGTCCCAGGAAGACTCCGAACCATTGCAAATTAGCCATTCAAACCAAGGTGATAGTTCCCACCCTGCTATTTCCACTACCATAGTCATTTTAAGCATTAACACATACCAGTGGACCTTCTTCATGCCTGGCCAGTCTCCGTAATTGTCCAGATGTCAGTCAATTATGTAGAAAATGTGGAAGATTAGATCGTTTTAGCAAAATGTGTAAACGTGGCAAAAAAGTCAAGGTACATTTCATTCTAGATGAATTGTGTCAGAGTGACAGCAATTTTACTGAGCATTAAATGAATTAATTGGTTGTAGTTGTGGATACTGAAAGTAGTTGTCTAGTGGAAACGATTAAAGTTGTGATGATTTGAAAACAGGCATTATGTCAGTTGAAAATTTCGAGAAAGATTAGCATCGAAAATAATTTACTCCTGCTTGATGTTATAATGACAGCTTTTGAAAGAAGCACGATAGATTTAATGAGATTTTTCTAGGCCGAGATTGCTTTCAATGATCTGAACCTTCAAGTCAAAATGTATGCAGCAAAGAATAGGCCTCGATATCTTAAGGTGGTGAGAATAGGCTGCTTGCAGAATAGGTCTTGGACCAGAGGAGAAAGCTCCGGTTTCCTTAGTGGAGGATGACACTATTCAATCCTGGGTTACCAGGTTAAAGATGTGTTCACAGATTGTGTTGGGATGATCCGTGGGTATGAACATTTAATCAGAGTAAAATGTGACCAGCCTGCTTGCAAACATAAGCTTCAAAATGTACCGCTCTGTAAGCATGATGATTTTAACAAGCAAATTGATGACACGTTGACAAAGGGTACCACTGAACTATTCAGTGCCACTTTGGCCCTGATTTATACTTCTTTTACGCTGCATTACCCCTATTTTTGAAGCAAAAGCGGCACAAGCTTCCAAAATACAATGGCCCATATTTATACTCTGTTTACGCTGGATTTGCGTAATTTCTTTTGACGCAAATCCCGGCAAACCTAACTCCATATTTATACTTTGGCGAAAGACCCGTCTAGCGCCAAATTTATGGAGCTAGAGTCATTTTGTTACCGTGGAAACTTACCTTGCGACAATGAGATGCAAGGTAGGCGTTCCTGGGCAAAAATTATGCATGGGAGGAGGAGGGCCTTAAAAAATGTCTCTAAGCCTGTTTAGAGTCCTTTTTTAACACCTGGGTCAGGGCAGGCGTTAGAGGACCTGTGGGCTCATCTCCATGGTCTCTGACTATGGAAGCAGTCCACAGGTGCCCTTCCCTGCACCCAGGGACACCCCCTGCCACCCTCGCCCACCCCTGGAAGGCAACCATGGATGGGTGGACCCATCTAAGGTAACTAGAGGTAAGTGAAGGTAAGTCATTTTTTTCTTTTTTTAAGTGGCAAAGGGGTGCCTAACTTGGGCTCCCCTACATGCCACTGTGCCCAATGGCCATGCCCAGGGGACAGAAGTCCCCTGGACATGGTCATTGGGCAAGGGGGTATGACTCCTCTTTTTGCTCAGACAGGAGTCGTTTCCATGGGGGTTGGGCGTCAAAAAATGACACTAGTCAGGTTAGAGTCAATATTTTTGACTCTAACCTGACTTGCACCATTCTTTGACGCACAACCCCCAGTCTTCCCTACGCTTCCGCTGCCCGGTTAGCATCAATTATTTTGACACTAACCAGGCCGCAGCGTCGGCTGCCATCATTCATTAAATATGACGCCTGGCTGGCGCGTTGGAAAGGCGGTAGCTGGCGTTAAACTTTTTGACCGAAAAAAGTATAAATATGGGCCAATGTATTTTGTATGTTTGCGCCGCTTTTGCATCAATAAATGACAGTAATGCAGTGCAAAAAAAGTATGAAGCAGGGCCTTTGTGTTTACTTTCCTTCTCCGTGCCTTAGAAAATAAATGGCGATTTAAACGTTTTTGTGTGGACTTTAGAAATCTTAATAATTCCATTTGTTTAGAAAGCGTTCCTCTTTCCCATGATTGAAGAACTGCTGGCTACTGTTGGTCAGGCCAAATGTTATACAAAATTTGACACAAAGACTGCCTAGAATCAAATTATGCTTGACCCTGGCCCTGGGTCCAGAAATTTCACTGCTTTCAATTCTCCCGACGGTACCTATGAATTTGGTGGAATACTATTTGTTTTGCCTCACATTTCCTAAGAATGACCTCTGAAATGCATAAGGACATCCTCGTAGTAGCATTCCAGAATGGCATCCGGATCTTTCAAGTTGTGAATTGCTGTTAAACGGGGTTCACACACTGAAGTAGATTCTTTGTAGGTTCCTTTATTCAACCTGCCAATCGTGACTTGCCCTCACCACCTTTCACTGCAACTTACGTGTGTTTAAACAATACATTCCAATGCATAGTGAGAACCCCATTGCATCATAATTATAACACCTAGGGACTATTAATAAAATTGTGAATATACTAAAAATGACATTAGAGGAAATTGAAAAAATAATGTTTAGCACAACTCTTCAAAACATAAACAATATAATCAACTAAATCTACTGTGATTTAAACAATTTACTTTCTTTGATCCCTCATATAGTCCTGCAAAGAAGCAGGAGGTCTCCTGTCTCTGGGCACAACACATTGTGGCAGATTTATGGAAAGTGGCAGCACCACTTTCCCTGCGCCAGTTAGCATCCCCCTACCGCCACCACGTGTGCGACATATTTAAAATACATTGCACCATGGCGCAGGGTAAGGGGCGATAGTGTCATTTTGTATGACACTATTGATGTACTCTGCAGGAGTAGCACCAAAATATTGGCGCTACTCCTGCAGAGTACATAGGAGCCCATTCTAAAGAATGGAAGCCCCCTTTTAAGGCCTGCTCTTGAGCTCTTGAGCTCTTGAGCAGATGTTGAAAGTGCCGTAATAAATGGCGCAAGGAAATCTTATAGATTTCCTTGCACCATTTTACCGGCTCCTCTAACGGGGGAACGCCCTCTTTGCATATATCATGCCTGGCGCAAGCATAATGTAGCGGAAAGGGTTACAGAGAGACGCAATGCATGCATTGCGCCACTCTGTAAATACAGCGCAGGGATTTTTGCCTCGTTGGGCCACATTAACATCAAAATAAATGACGTTAATGTGGCGTAAGGTGGCACTAGGGGCCTATAAATCTGGCCCATTGTTTTTCCACCTTCCTTTGTCCTCTCATTGGTTTCAACTTCATGTGAGAGGCACTTTTTCCAACTCCTCCAATGCATTGCCCTCATTCATCAATATTAATCCACTACATCCATCATCACGTCCTACTTCTACGTCTCCCCCCTTTCCTTTTTTCTGATCTGAAGCCACTCTCTGTCTGTTCCATTTGTATCTATTTTCAAGTACCACATACCAATCAAAAACCAGTTTGACTTTGTACGGGCCTCTAAATTTGAATATTCCCATTCCCACATGACCATCTTTCACTTTCACCAAGGGCCATTTATACGAACACCTTTTCCCATTGACACAGAATGGGAAAAACCCTTTGATACATCTGGCCCCAAATCTCCTATTTGGATACCTGTCATCTTGCTCCTCCTCGGAATACTCGGAACAAGATACTCATCTTTGTTACTTCTTTTCAATCAGCTTGGTACAAGTTTTGATCTAGGCTTTCACCCCCTCATCTACTCAAAGGATGACTTACCAGTTCCCTTATTCTCAGTGGTACAATATGCCCACACCATCTCCTTAACTGCCTCACACACCTCTGATCTATTTTGCACCGCTGTCTGTATGATCCCCTTGACCATGCGATTCATGCGTTCCAAAATGCCATTTGCTTGAGGATTGTAAAGGGAAGTGCAATGATGTTTTATGCCATGTGTCCCCCTCTCATCTCGGTTGAAGTAAGTTGGATGCCATTGTCGCTTATCAATGTATGTGGAAATCCTTCCTTCCTATATACCTTCCTCAATTTGTTTACTGTGTTCCTTGTAGACACCTCCCTCAGAAATGTAACCTCAGAAATTTAACCTCCAACCATTTTGAATCTACATCAACCAAGGCCATGACAAATCTTAACTCCTGCTTCACCCCTGACAAAGGACCAATGAGGTCCATACATATACTGTCCTACAGTTCTTTTGGTCTCTGAATGCGACTGCAATCGGACTGCGTACCTACCTTTAATCTTATCTCGCTCCCCTTGCAGTCCAAACACCTTTCCACCTACTGAGCCGTCTGCACATCAATACCTGGCCACCAGAAATGTTCCTTTACTCTCCTTTGAGTCATAGTCTGTCCCAAGTGATCCTCATGCTCCAGTTGAAAGATCCTCCTCCTAAGATGTTCAGGTGGTGCAAACCTATCCCCCCTCATCAAAAGATTCACCTCACCCACCGATAACTCATCCAATATTTTCAAGTAAGGTCCCACTGCAAAAACAACAGTGCTTTCGTATCAAATCCTTGTCATCCAAACTGCTGTAAATACAAGGGCCACACACTGAGGTAGATTGCTTGTAGGCTCCTTTAGTGAACCTGCCAATCATGACCTGCCCTTGCCACCTTTCATTGCAACTGTTGTGAGTTCAAACAATACATTCCAATGCACCTTGAGAACCCCATTACATCATTATTATAACACACTTCGAGATTCCCACTGTTCTCTTGAGTGAGTACTTGAAACCTTCTTGCTAAGGCCTTGAACCTATGAAGAGTAAAATGTGCCTTCAGGAAAAAAAAATGAAGTATTTGGGTCACATTTTGTTAAATTCTACCATTAAACCAAGGCCTGGGCTGTTGATGCATCATCACAAAATACCCACTTACAATAATAAAAGAAAAGCCAAGTGTACATGAAAAGAAGTTTTTACTATCCAAAATCACTGAGGTACTTTTGCTGTGTAAGTGTGGGCTCGTGATCTTTTGTTCTGAGTTTGGTTTTTGAAGGCCTGGCTAGCTTTAAGTGGCCTACTTGAAAACCAGCCATCAGTGAGTACACATCATTGAAGAATGAACGTAATTTAAGCTAGTATTGTTTGAATGTAAGTTCTGCACTATGCGTACTCACTTTACTCAGCCGGTCAGTTTGGTGTGCAGTCCTCTCGCCAAGCAAGCAGATTGTGTTGTCATCATTGTACTAATTAATGTCAATGTGATGTTGATTTTGGTATTTTCTGTTTATGTTCAATTTAATAATGCAGTGAACCGAAGGAGTGAAAAGTAAGTTGTTAATCAAATGGAGATCACATTGATTCAGTCATGTGGTCTTGTATATACATTATTTTTTTGTTAAAGTTTGGTCAGCATTGGCACCTATTTTGTTCTGTAACTTTCTAAAAGTAGCATTTTTAAAACTGATAAATTCAACTTCAGCATTAAAGAGGATATATCATTACAGTTCTATAGGTATTAAACTTGACAGCTCTGCATCCTTCCAATCAGGACTTACATTTAATAAGTGTATTAAGGATTTCCCAATGTCATCCTATCGGAGGGGGAGGCCTCACAGTAGAGAAAAACGAATTTGGAAGTTTTTCGCTTACAGGACATGTAAAACTAGGCAGCATATCTCCTGCCTTATACTTACAGTACACCCTGCCCTATGGGCTACCTAGGGCTACATGCTTAGAGGGCCACTTGTGTAGGTTGCACGACCAGTGCTGCAGGACCACTAGTAGCATTTAATTTGCGGGCCCTGGGCCCATATAGTGCACTTTACTAGGGACTAATCAGTAAATTAAATATGACAATTGTGGAAATGTTACTATGTATTGGAGGAGTGAGCAGATTCACTTTAGCACTGGTTAGCAATCGTAAAGTACACAGAGTCCTAAGGACAACAAAAACAGGAAAGCAAAAATTTATGGAAAAAAGGATAAAGGTTTGGGAGTAACCCTGCAGAGAGGACCATTTCCAACAAAGTGTTTATACATTTTTATACTGATGCGACAAGTATTTTATAGGTGTCAATGCAGAACTTGCACAGTACACTTTGGTGCTGAATTTTCTTCCTTGCCTAAGTATATCAATGTTTGTTGTTATGCATGGGTTTGTTTTATTTAATTCTATCTGAGATGAGTTTGGCAATCATGAGTGTTTAGTGCAAATGTGTGTTTCATTTTGTGCATCATGGATCTTGTACCTCATCACAGTTCCCTTACTTGTCACTTTTTGCTTAATAAAGCATCTGTTCCTGTCCCTCTCTGCCTCCAGAATCTCCTTACCACCATGCAACTTCAAAGTGTAACACCTGGGATGGTAGGCTGCATCACAAATGCCCCCTCTTCTAAGGATAGTGGTCAATTTTGCTACTTCTAAAAAATATGTGAGCTTTATTTAATGTATGTATGGAGTTTTGCTGACCTAACCGAGTGACTCGGGCCATTACTAAAACGAAATGCCATATTTGTTTGGAATGAAAAGTGTGACAATGTGTTCATCAAAACTAAGGGACTGAATTTCAAGGCCCTCAACTTACAGCCCTTTGTTGTCAGAGGCAAAACTCATATCACTGTGAAAGGCAATGTTTATAAGCCGAGTACCTTTACTTCCCAGTAATGCCATAATGAGTTCACATGGGTTTTGCCTTGCAAACCCTGGGGCCAGCAGAATGACATTGCTCTGTAATTGAAAAAGAAATCTGACATGTGAAATGCAGAGAAATTTAAAGCATCTGAATGGAGAAGAATGTTTATGATTAAGTCATACCATAGACCTGTGGTTGATTGTCTCTCAGGACAGAAACAAACTGCTGTAACATTAGCTAAATTAGGCACAAACTTGTTAGAATACAATTTGAGAATTGTCTATAACCCTGGGAGGTTAAATGTATGGACAAATTGCCTCTCCTGACTGCCCTGGATGGGTGATGTTGGAGACTGAGTGAATTACTTTGTGGAGTGAATTATTGCTGGTTGTGAGTTTAATGAAGTAATTGTGAGAGGGAGGACACGCGGAAGTCAGGAATGTCTCATGATGAGATGATGTCATGCAAAAAGTAGTCAGACTTTTGGCAAATGATGGCAGAAAAAAAAGCAGTAAACCAAGATGTTCAACCAGTTTTGGAAGGTAACAGATGAATCCAAAGAACTGACTCAAGTATTCTTTTGTGGTGAAAAATTGGTGCTCACAGTAGGTCTACAAAAGAAAATATTAGATGTGGCTCACAATGTTCACTCTTGCCAAGAGACACATAAAAGAAGAGTTTTGATGGCCCTGGATAAATGGTGAGGTTGCAAGGTGTGTCAGTGAATATTCTCAGTGTATTTTGGGTGACATGCATCTAGTGACTACGTATCCTCTGGAATTGCCAGTATCTGTGCATCAAAAAACTTGGCAAAAAGTGAGTTTAGATTTGTGGGCCCTATTCTTTTTCTCTCTGTTATGCTATCAGCATGAGCAAGCAGGGGATAAATCAAGGAGCCAGGGCTTCAGCTTCTTGTGAAATTCCAGAAGAGAGGAGGAGGTCCTTACTCCAGATCTCATTCTGTGAATACTTGGGATGCGTGTGAATAGAAGTCCAGCAGAGTGGAAGTGTCTGGAGGGTTTGTGAAAGAAGAAGCAGCTGTTCACGTAGGTGGGACCTGTGTTTTGTAGTGCTTTGAAGGTGGGAGTGAGGAGCTTGAACTGCACATACCAGGAGCCATGGGAGCTCCCTGAGTTGAGGTATGATGTGGAAGTTACATGGTAGGTTGAGGGTGAGTCTGGCTGCCGAGTAATGAGTGGCCTATAATCTTCCGGTAATTTAATTGCTGATTCTCGTGAGGAAGGTGTTGCCATAGGCCAGCTTGCTGGTGACGAGGATGTGTGTCTGTGTGATGGTTTTTCAAATGTTGCTAGGCAGCCTTTTGAAAACTGTCTTCAGCATCTTCTTGGTGTGGAAGTAGGAAGCTGTGACAATATTGGCATGTGCGATCATGTCCAGTTCGTTGCCAGTGATGCCACAAAGGTTCCTCTAGTGGATGCTATTGGTGGAGGAGGGACCAAGATCAGCTGGCCACCACATAGATTCCTTAAGAAGACAACTTCTGTCTTGTTGATGTTGAGATTGAAACAGTTGGATGTCATCCAGTGGGCAGCTTCAGTCTTGCAGGCAATGAACTTGTTCTATGTATGAGTTGTGTGTTGACAGCATAAGAGAGAGGATGTAGATGTCACATGCATGTATGACATTGGCCAGGGGCATCTTATAAGTGTTTATAAGGGTTGGACTGAGGGACTAGCCTTGTTGTACTCCACAGATGAGATGCAGGCTTCCTTATAAGGTCAAGGCCAGGCTGAACTCCTGTGTTCTGCCCTTCAAGAAGGAACAGATCCAACAAAAAGTAGGCCCTTCTATGCCAGTGTCATGTAGGTAGCATATGTGGATGGGATGGAAACTGTCAAATGTTGAGGAGAGGCCTTGGAGGGTGAAGGATGGTTTGTCTCTTCTGCCCAAGATCATCTATGGTGGCAACGAGTGCTGTTTTTGTGCTGTGGTTGGGTCTGAAGCTGAACTGAGTGTTGTCGAGGAGTTAGTGTCTCATGAGGAGCTTGGTGAGGAATCTGTTAATGAGTTTTTGTAAAATTTTTGCCAGGAAAGCCTGTGGTTGCCGATTGTGGATGGGTCCACTGAGGGTTTCTTGAGAAGGAGGATGACTGTAGTGTGCATCCAGACATCTGGGAAGTTGGCTGAGGTGATGGAGGCATTGAATATGGGCATAGAGCGTCTCTGTTTGGTTGGAGTCCACTAGTGAATGTGTGATGGGGATAGGGGTCTGATGGTATTCAATGAGTGAAAGAATTTCATTGTAGCAATGGTCGCATCTGAGGTGATGATGTGCTAAAAGGTTGGGGTCTCTTCTTTTGTTGAGACGGGAAGTTGAGTTGTGAATTTGACAGGATCAGGTTCAAAGTTGCTATAGAATTGAGGTGACCTTGTTTTAGAAAAATTCAGAGATTTAGGTGTGGAGGTCCTGTTAGAAGGTGATGCTGTTGGAGGTGGTGCAGGATGCAGTGAAATCTTTCAAAATGGGGAAGTGTTGCACGCTTGCTGATTCAGGTCTGTTGGTGGAAGCATTTGAGGGCAGATTTTAATGTGTCCTTGTCTACCTTTTTTTGACTTGTTCTTCTTTGTGCTCCAGTTACTATCCGTGATTTTCAATAGCCTGAGTTCCTCTGTGTACCAAATGACTTACAGTTGAGCCCTGCACATTTTGTTGTACTTGAGGGCAGGAGGGGGCAGCGTATGTGGTGACCCAGGTGTTGACTTTTTTATGGCTTAAAGCAGGTTGTCGGCGTGTCTGGGATGGTGTGTGGTGAGAGCCTTGGTCCAGTCCTCTTCTGGGATGTTTTTCCAGGTGCTATGAGCAGGACCAGTGGTGGTAGGTCTGGAGTGGTGCAGGACATTGATGCTGAATTTGGCAAGGGTGTGGTCTGACCATGTGATGGCTTATTGATAGTGATGTTGCTGAAGGAGTGACTATCAGGCCCAAAAGGTGTCTGGCAGCATAAGTGGTGTTTTTGAAGTTTTCTAGAAGGGCTTTTGAGTTGAGGTTGTACATGCCCATAGATGAAATTTCAGGTCTCCAAAGAAGAAAAAGTTGCTGAAGTCAATGATAGGGGGAGTGGAAATTTCTATGATGTCACTGGCAAAGATGTTGTGGGATCCTGGTGGTCTGTATGCAAAGTTTACACTCAGGGTGCGTTTTGGCAATGTTTAGGGAAGGTGGTGCATCTGATGGCCTCTGAATATGATGGCAACTCTGCCTCCAGGCTTGTGCTTATGATTCTGCCTGTGATTCCTGTAGGCAGTGGGAATGATAGTTGTAATGTATTGCACTGAAGTTTCCATGAAGAAAAGCAGGACCAGAGCATTGTCATGCAGCAGGTCCTATAATCTCCTTAGTATTATTAGTTAGTGAGTATATGTTGAGGAGCATGCATGAGAGTATGGAGCGTTTTGTGGCTGAATTCTGTGAGTATGAAAGTGTGGGGTGTTGTTTGGTGTCGGGGATGTAGTGGCAGGTACAGGTCTTGGGAGGGTGTATAAGAACTTGCAGTAGGTAGAGGAGAATGTTTACTCTGGATCTGGTTTTTATGAGAACCCTCTACTGAAGGTGTGGTCAGTTTTCTCTGTGATGTTTATAGCAAAGAGAGTGCATCTGAATTTGTTCTCATGGACAGTGATGTTAAATTTACTTCTCACATCACTTGTGATTTCTTAGAGAGGTGTTGTGTTATGATCTGAGAACTTGTTTTGTATTGTCCAGAAAGTACTTGATTGGTTCAAAGGTTCAATTGTATGTTAGCGTACATGATCTATTTGGTCCAGACAAAAGCCATACGGACTACTGGCAGCTTAGACAATATGGATGAAATATGTTAACCCGAAGTAAGGATGTAGGAGGTCATAGTTCCCTTAATATACAAAAAGCACTGTTTTGAACCTTTGTTGAAGGGTACCATGATTAAATGACACCATCCGGTGGGTAGCTGTAAGACAATTTCAACTTCATTTCATCTCTCATTGGAAAACCAATCAACCAAACCCCCACTTCGCTGTAATCCGGCGTTGAAGTACAACTCTGACATTCTAGGTGACCGGAGTGGGACCCCAATGAGGATGTATTCCACCAACAATGTTGGTGGGTTAGGGGTCTTTTTAAAAACCTAAGGGTGTTTTATTTAATACCTTATGGTGTTTTCCCAGAAGTAGAGAGTATGATGCTTCTCTGAAAAAATAACAAAAAGTTGGTAACATGCTTGTTTGCTGCATTTACTGTCAACCACAATTTATGACTACTTGGTATTTGCCTTCCGCAAACGTATCTTCTCTCCTATAGAATGAAAAGGCCCTTAAGTGGTATTTTGCTCTTGATATTGTTTTCTTTCCTTTTCTTTTGGTTGACATTGTCTTTGTTTGCATCTCATATGCCTTTATTTCAGGGAATGTGTATGTGTCACCCTTCAGGTAATGGTTGAGCGTATGTAGTGCTCTTTTTCCTCACAAAATTGGACTCACCTTCTTTGACTTATTTTGCAGACACATTTGTGATTGGAACACTGTCTTCGGTATGTTTGTGGCTTACACTTTATACATCAACATGGAGGAGTCGTTACACCTGAATACCACAGAAGATATTCTGGCCATTTCAGATGAACCATCCACCTTTGAATGGGAGGTGAGGTCCCCTTACATGATTCTGTTTACACTACAACTAGCTTACTTTTACTATTGTGGATCTAAAGGTTTGTCCCTTCACCAGAAACATCTGGATACCGATAAAAAAATTCCAAGCATGGGTGTTGTATCTGCAAATGGCTCTCAGCTTCCAGAGTTTACCCTCTGCATTAATTATTTAATTGTCTAGAGTACTTCAAGCTATTTTTAAGGAGATGATCCATAACTAGTTGTTAGAAATGGGGTCTTTGGTTGGCAGTCAGGTTACCCCCTGTCCATGCAAGGACCCTCACTCTAGTCAGGGTAAGTCACACACAATCCAAATTATCCTGTGCCCACCCTCTAGTAGCTTGACACTGAGCAGTCAGGCTTAACTTAGAAGGCAATGTGTAAAGTATTTGTGCAATAAATCATGCAATAACACAGTAGGACACCACACAAATATACCACACAGTGTTTAGAAAAATATATAATATTTATCTGGATAAATGCAGGTCAAAATGATTAAGATGCAATAAGTATATTTTGGGCTATCACTGTAAAAATTATATAAAGTGTCTTTAGTCTCTAAAAAGCAACAAATGTCTCTTGCAAGCACAAAGTACCTCATTTGCGTTCAAAATCTCTGCAAAGAACCGCAGAGGAGGAGATGCGTGGAAAACAGGGAGGTGTAAGTTGATTTCTTGGGCCGCACATGGCGATGCGTCATTTATTTTTCACGCAGGGAAGGCTTTGCATTGATTTCCGGCACCCGGTCTTGGATCCTCTTCGGGTTGCGGGGTTTTCAGATGCCCCGGGGATGATATGTTGAAATCCGGCATTGACAGGATGAAGTCACAGAGGCTGTGCTGATCCGGTGGATGTTGCATGGAAATTTCTACCACACGGGAGGTGCTGCGTCGATTCCTCTCAGGAAGTCGGGCTGCGTCATTCCGGCTGAGCTGTGCCTCGAACCAGTGGGCAGTGCATTGAATTTTTGGTCCCTACTCTGGCACTGAGATGATCTTCTCCTTGCGAAGTCAGGCTGCATCGTTCCCGTTCGGCGTGCAGTGATTTTCTCACCGCGGTGCAGGCAGTACGTCGTTTCTGGCTGGTGGTGCATCGATTTTCACCGCACCAGGATTTCTTCTTCCAGGAATGAAGTCTTTTTGGTCCTGAGACCTCAGGGAACAGGAGGCAAGCTCTATCCAAGCCCTTGGAGAGCACTTCTCAGCACAGCCAAAGAGCAGCAAGGCAGCAGGGCAACAGCAAAAGAGCAGTCCTACACAGAAAGCAGTCAGGTGAATCCTTTGGTCAGCCAGGCAGTTTTTCTGGGCAGGTTGCAGGTTCTGGTTCAGGTTCTCTTCTCCGGGAAGTGTCTGAGTTGATAAGGGCAGAGGCCCTGTTTAAATACCCAAATGTGCCTTTGAAGTGGGGGAGACTTCAAAGAGTGGCCTAGAAGTGCACACAGTCCCCTTTCAGTTCAATCCTGTCTGCCAGGGCACCAGTAGTGGGTGTGGCAGTCCTTTGTGTGAGGGCAGGCTACTGTCCTTTGACATGTATGTGTCAGGCCCTCCACCCTCCCAGCCCAGGAAGACTCATTCATAAATGCAGATGTATGCAAGTGAGGCTGAGCATCCTGTGTTTGGGATTTGTCTGAGTGAATTCATAAGGGAGCTGTCAACTAAACCTAGCCAGACGTGGATTGTAAGGCACAGAAGGATTTGAGTGCAGAGAAATGCTCACTTTCTAAAAGTTATATTAATATTAAATCCAACTTCACTAGTCAGCAGGATTTTGTATTACCATTCTGCCCATACTAAATATGACCTGCCTACTCCTTTCAGATCAGCAGCTACCACTCAAACAGTATATGAGGGTAGCCCTAATGTTAGGCTATGAATGGAGCATGCCTCACAGCAGTGCAAAAATGAATTTAGGAGTTTTACACTACCAGTACATGTCCTGCCTTTTGTTTACACAGCACCCTGCCTTATAGGTTACCTGGGGCATACCTTTAGGGGTGACATATACGTAGAAAAAGGGGAGTTTTAGGCTTGGCAAGTACTTTTAAATGCCAAGTTGAATTGGCAGTGAAACTGCACACACAGGCCTTGCAATGGCAGGCCTGAGGCATGGTTAAGGGGCCACTTAAGTGGGTGGCACAATAAGTGATGCAGGCCCACTAGAAGCATTTAATCTCCAGGCTCTTGGCACATATAGTGCACTTTACTAGGGAATTATAAGTAAATTAAATAATCCAATTGGGTATGATCCAATGTCATCATGTTTAAAGGCAGAGAGCATATGCACTTTAGTACTGGAGCAGTGGTAAATTGCGTAAAGTCCAAAAACCAGCAAAAACAGTATCCAAAAAGTGAGGGAGGCAGGCAAGAAGTTAGGGGTGACCACACTAAGGCTGTCAGGTCTAACATGTGTGTCCCCCAGCTGAAAGTGGGGAGAGCTACCTAACCTCCTGGGAGCTCTCATCGCTAAGGCAGAAGTATCTGGAGAGACCATCAGTGTTGGTGTGGTCAAAGCCCATGCGATGCTCCACCGTAAAGTCCATCCCCTGCAGGGAAATAGACCACCTCAAGAGTTTAGGATTCTCACCCCTCATCTGCATGAGCCATCTGAGGGGCCTGTGGTCTGTCTGAACCCGGAAGTGAGTCCCAAACAGGTATGGTCTCAGCTTCTTCAGTGCCCAGACCACAGCAAACGCTTCTCTCTCAATAGCACTCCACCTCTGTTCCCGTGGTAATAGTATTTTGCTAATAAAGACTATTGGTTGGTCTTAGGCCCTCCTCATTTAGCTGTGCTAGAACATCCCCTATGCCATGCTCTGAAGTGTCTGTCTGCACAATAAATTCCTGGGAGTAGTCAGGGGCCTTGAGCACAGGGTCCGTGCACATTGCATCCTTCAGGGAGTCAAATGCTTTCTGACAAACCTCTGTCCAATTCACCAACCTAGGTTGCTTTTTGGAAGTAATTTCAGTCAAGTGTGACACAATGGTTCCATAGCCTTTGACGAATTTACGGTAGTATCCGGTGAGGCCTAAGAAGGCTCTCACCTCTGTTTGTGTTCTAGGTGGTTGCCAGGCCTTGATAGTTTCAATCTTGGCCTGGAGTGGCTGCACCTTGCCACCACCTACTAGGTGTCCCAAGTACACCATGAAACCCTGCCCAGTCTGGCACTTACTGGCCTTGATGGTCATGCCTGCCTGTTGCAGGGCCCGAAGCACCTCCTTGAGGTGGAGCAGGTGTTCCTCGCAGCTGGAACTATAGACGGCTATGCCGTTTAGGTAGGCTGCGCAGAAGGCATCCTTGCCAGCCAGGACCTCGTTAACCAACCGTTGGAAGGTAGCGGGGGCATTTTTCAACCCAAAGGGCAACACCCGGAATTGGTAATGGCCCTCAGGTGTGGAAAATGCAGATTTCTCTTTAGCCCCCTCAGTCAAGGCGATCTGTCAGTACCCTGATGTGAAATCAAAAGTAATGAGAAATTTGGCAGCGCCTAGCCTGTCTACAAGCTCATCAGCTCGGGAGATGGGGTGAGCGTCAGTCCGTGTGACTGAGTTGAGGCTCCTGTAGTCCACGCAGAACTGGAGTTCCGGCTTGGCACCTGGTACAGCTTCCTTGGGGACCAGCACCACAGGGCTGGCCCAGGGACTACTAGACTTCTCAATAACCCTTAGGGTCAGAATCTTGGCGACTTCCTCCTTGATGCTGGCCTTCACCTTATCTGACAACCTGTAAATGTTGTTCTTTACAGGGGGACTGCCTCCTGTGTCAATATCGTGGACACACAAGTGGGTGAGTCGAGGAGTAAAGGAAAACAGAGAAGAGAACTGCTCCAACAACTCGTATCGGTCTCCTCTCTGATCTAGAGTCAGGGAGTCAGAGAGATTGACACCCTCCACTGACACATCACCTTCTTTGGCAGAAAGGAGGTCGGGGAGAGGCTCACTCTCCTCTTCCATGCCCTCATCTGTCACAAGGAGCATACTGACCTCAGACCTCTCAAAATGAGGCTTGAGTCAGTTTGTGGTAGAGAACCCTTAGGGAGTGTCTAGGGGTCTTGAAGTCCACTAGGTAAGTGGCCTCCCCCTTCCGTTCCGTGATATTAAATGGGCCAGTCCAGCAGTCCAGGAGAACTCTAGGCTCTACTGGCTCCATTACTCAAACTTTGTCTCCAGGTGAGAATTCAACCAGAGTGGCCTTCCGGTCATACCAGTCCTTCATCACCCCTTGATTGGCCTCAAGGTTACTTTTGGCCTGCTTCCAGAAGCATTGTGTCTAGTTGCGGAGGGCCAGCATGTAACTGACCACATCCTGGGGAGGTGTCTTGGGAGCTTTCTCCCAGCCCTCTTTTACTATGCTTAGTGGTCCCCTGACAGGCTGACCAAAGAGAAGCTCAAAGGGTTGAACACCACCCCTTTCTGGGGCACCTCCCTATAAGTGAAGAAAAGGCATGGCAAGAGGATGTCCCACTTACGCCTCATGGTCTCAGGTAGGTCAGTGATCATGCCTTTGAGGGTCATGTTGAATCTCTCAACAAGCCCATTGGATTGAGGATGGTAAGGGGTGGTAAACCGGGAGGTTACCCCACACTCATCCCACATGGACTTCATGTACGCTGACATGAAGTTTGTGCCTCTGTCTGACACAACCTCCTTTGCGAACCCCACACTTGTAAATATTCCCATCAGGGCTGTGGTCACCACTGGTGCAGCCATTGTTCTCAGAGGGATTGCCTCTGGGTAGCTGGTGGCATGGTCCACCTAAACCAGGATAAACCTGCTGCCCAAGGCAGTTTTGGGGTCCAAGGGACCAATGACGTTGATGTCCACCCTTTCAAAGGGGGTGTCATTGACGGGGAGTGGGATCAGGTGAGTCTTAATCCTTTTCTCTGTCTTCCCACTAGCCTGGCAGGTGGGGCAGGTCATGCAGAAACTATCTGAGGTTACCTGCATTCTAGGCCAATGGAAGTGGGTGACAAGCCTGGCAAAGATCTTGTCTTGGCCAAAATGTCCTGCCAGGGGGATGTCGTGAGCCAGGCCCAGTAGGAAGGCCCGGTAACACTAGGGGACCACCGGCACACGGCTGCCCCAACGGCTGGAGCCTTAGGCTCACTGTAAAGGAGATCATTCTCCCAGTAGATATGGTGATTTCACCTGTTGCTTGTGCTGCAGCCTGTTGCCTCAGACCCTCAAGAGTGGGGCACTCTTTCTGCGCCTTGTAGAATTCTTCCCTGGTTGGCCCACCCTCTACTTGTCAGCAAGCAAGTTCAGGCAGGTTACCCAGGTCAGCAATATCCTCTCCAGTTGGCTCATTGGTCTCCTCCTCTGGGACCCCGTTCACCACCGTGGGAATATCTGAGGTGGGTTTCCCACGCCTCTTGCCCTTCCTTTGTGCAGCTGTCTGGGCCATTGTTTCAGGCTCCAGACATCCTTAACTCCCTTCCTGGACAACCATGGACCAATGGGTCATGCAGACCCACTAAAGGCAAACCTAACATCTCCATGTGTGATCTGAGCTCCTCCTCTTTCCAGGCAGTATGCTTGAGATCATTGCCTAACAGACAACCTACAGGCATGGCAGGGCTCACAGCTACCTTTAGAGTACCAGAGACCCCCCCCCAACTCAAAGGGAACCAGAGCCACCGGTAGGTGACTCTTGTGATTGTCAGTGAATAGGACCTGGTGGAATGTATTAGGGATTATCTGCTTTGCTGATACCAGCTGACTCTTGATAGTAGTCATACTGGCTCCTGTGTCACGCAGAGCCTCCACCCTTTGCCCATCAATGCCGACCCACTGCCTATACTTTGAAGTATTGGCAGGCATGTGGGCTTTTGGCACCATTTCCTTATCTCTCAGGGATACTAGGGACACCTCTATCTGCTCCCCAAAACTAACTGGGACTGTCTCACCCCCCCGAGCGCTGCACTAGCCAACCCAGGTGTCTGCTCTCCAATGGTGGGTTGTGCCCACTTGGGACACTGGGAGTTGCCCTTAGATTGTCCATGCTGGTAGCACGCTAAGTATTTGGGGATGAACTTCCCTAACTTCTTATCAAAGTACCCTGGCTTCTTCACAAATTGTGATGTGGACTGGTTACCACCCCCTCCTTGGGAATTGTTTTGGGGGACTTTTGAGAGTTCCTTATCTTTAAGTTTTTCTCCCCCCTTTTTCTTCTGGTGGGAGCCCTGACTACCTTTTTGCCCCCCCAGGATACCTTTCTGGACACTCTGGTGCTAACCTAGAGGTCCACCTCCTCAGTAAGCTTCCTGGGATAAAATCCTTTGTAATCATTTACTTTGCTGCCCCCACCCATCCGTTCAGTGCCTTATAGGAGAAATCAAAACAGTCTACACAAGCCTGTGTGGAAAGTTTGGTGCTTCCTTAAACCTCTGATGGTATTTTTCAGGAGTCAGCCCAAACTTGGCAAGTAAAGCGGCTTTCATGGGTGCATATCCATTTTGATCATGTGGATCTAGTGTAAGAAGTGTGTCCCTCCCCACTGCTCGTACATGAAACCACAAGGCAGCCCCCCATTTCTCCTCAGAGATCCCATGAGCCCTTAGTGCAACATCATAGGCAGCCAACCACTTATCAATGTAATCTCCCACCACATAACGGGGCACCACAGATTTGGGTATACAAACCTTTTTCTCCCCAACGGGTCCTGCATGTATGCTGCCACCATCACTGCTGGACTCAAGCTGTCTTGCCTTGAACTTCAGCTCCTTGAGACTCAGTTCATTGTCCAACAAAAGTTTATTTTAAGCCAAGGCTCTCTCAGTTGCTTTTGCTTCTCTCTCTGCCCTCCTCTCCTCCTGTTGAGCTTCAATTTTTAACCTTGCCATTTGTAATTGGAATTCTCTGTCCTCTCTACTTTCCTCTGCGGTCAGGCCCTGATAAGAGACACTGCTCCCTGGTTTGGCAGGGGGCACAATCACAGTGGCAAGAGACTCCACTAATGCAAAAAATCCTGTGAGGGGCCATTCTCTGGACCCAACTCATCAGAATGGGCTTCTGCAAGGCCCTCAGAGCCACTTGGAATTCCTCTTTTCTGGAGGCCTGTGGGTAGGTACTCCCATATCCTTGCAAATCCCCTTTAGCTGTTTAACAGTGTAGGTCTCCAGCATCGCTAGATCAAAATCTTCACCTCCTGCTTGAGTCCCAACCAGATACATGTTGAATACGGATTTTAGTTAAAAAATGTCAGGTAGAAAATGAAATTGCAGAAAAAGATAAAAATCAAGTTGACCTTCAACTGTGGGTGGGTAGTGAACACTGAGCTATTGTATGTCACTGCACAAATACAAGTCCTATTCTCACCACTGATCACCAATGTTAGAAATGGGGTCTTGGGGTGGCAGTCAAGTTACCCCATTGTCCAAAAGAGGACCCTAACTCTACTCAGCGTAAGTCACACACAATCCAAATTATCCTGTGCCCACCCTCTGGTAGCTTGGCACTGAGCAGTCAGGGTTAACCTAGAAGGCAATGTGTAAAGTATTTGTGCAATAAATCATGCAATAACACAGTAGAACACCACAAAAATAGACCACACAGTGTTTAGAAAAATATATAGAATTTATCTGGATAAATGCAGGTTAAAACGATTAAGATGCAATGAGTATATTTTGGGTCATTACAACCCTAGCAGTCGGTGTTAAAGCGGCGGTAAAACCGCCAACAGGCCGGCGGAAAAATAATTTTTAATCACGACTGTGGCGGAAACCGCCAACATAGACAGCCACTTTAACACTCTGACCATACAAACAAACACTGCGGTGGTAACCGCCAACAGACAGGCGAGGACAATGTACCGTCCACAGAATTACAACAGTCCAATCCGCCACCTTTTCCGGGGGCGGATTCACCGCGAACAAAAACACGGCGGAAACAGGACTTGGAAGGGAAATCTCTCACCTCTACACACCCCACGAGGATTCAGGATGCCATGGAACCAGAGCTCCAGATACTGCCAGGCTTTATCTTCCTGCTTCTCTACCAGGAACAACAAAGACGGCGGCAAAGACCACAGTGAGTACTGCATCTATGACACAGGGGAGGGGGGAGGGAAAAGAGAGTCACACACACACTCAACACCCCCACCCTCACCCATGACAACACACACACTAATACATCATGATACATTACAGTTAAACACCCCAACCCCCCCTGGAAGAATGCAGGGACAAAAGGAAATGAGTCGAATGATTGTAATATATTCAAATACATGAATCAAAAATATATACATATATAAAGATCTTCACACTATAAACAAATATATACACCAAGAATACAACTCCAAGGGATTCCACCATCCTAGTCCATGGACCACTGGGCCCAAAATGCATGGACGAGGCCCACACTCAATACCCGAACAAGACGGAGAGAACACTGCTGGGGCATCAGATAGAAATAAAACAGGCACCTCAGGGGGAAGGGAAGGGGGGGCACCTCAGCCGGATGAGTGCACGACGCCAGATCCACGAGGGGGCTCCATGCCCATTGATGTATCCCGGGGAGTGCAAAGCCACAGTCTCTCCAGTGGGTGGTTTGCCCACTGCTGCATCCTGGGGAGTGCAAAGCCACAGTCTCTCAAGTCTCTACAGTGGGTGGGTTGCCCACTGCTTTATCCTGGGGAGTGCAAAGCCACAGTCTCTCAAGTCTCTCCAGTGGGTGGGTTGCCCACTGCTGCATCCTGGGGAGTGCAAAGCCACAGTCTCTCAAGTAGATAACAGTCTCCACTGGTTCTGGAGGGGGCTTTGTGCCCAGAGTGCTTATCCTGCCAAGGACTGAGGTAGTTGATGGATCTCTCCACTGGTTCTGGAGGGGGCTTTGTGCCCAGAGTGCTTCATCCTGCCAAGGACTGAGGTAGTGGATGCCTTTCTCCACTGGTTCTGGAGGGGGCTTTGTGCCCAGAGTGCTTTTTCCAGCTCGTGGTGGCCTCAGTAGCGTCTGAATCTTTGGCGCTCACTGGCCTACGGTGCTTGTTGCGGTGGTGTCCTGTTCAGCGGTGCTGGTGACGGCGGTGTCCTTGGCAGCGGTGCTGGTGACGGTGGTGTCCTGTTCAGCGGTGCTGGTGGTGGTGGTGTCCTTGGCAGCGGTGCTGGTGGCGGCGGTGTCCTGTTCAGTGGTGCTGGTGGCGGTGGTATCCTGTTCAGAGGTGCTGGTGGCGGCAGTGTCCTTGGCAGCGGTGCTGTTGGCGGCGGTGTCCTGTTCAGCGGTGCTGGTGGCGGCGGTGCTTGTTGCGGTCTTGTCCGCCGTGCAGGTCTTCCCAGACTTGTTGGTTTTACTGTGCCCCTTCCCCACCTTGGATGGTGGCGAAGCTGTCTCGACACTCCCAACTGTACCCCTGGGAGTGGCTTTGGTGGCAGATTTTTTTCCTGTCTCCCACCGGGCAGTGGCCAACTTTTTATGCTTTTGAGGTGGGGGACTGTCCGTGCTCTGGTTCCTTGCCACACTGGCTGCCCTGCTGCCTGGCGCACTCCAGAAGCCGGTTACTACTGGCACCACTGTTCCCGCAGATGTTGTGGCTGAGGCGCTGGGTTGGGACCTGGAGATGCGGACCTTAGGAGACTGAAGGGCGGGGGGGTGAGGGAAAGAGGTCAAGGTTGGACAGGAAAAGTTTTTTGGGCACACTGGGACGGGTAGATGGAGGGGATTTGGAGTGGAGGAAGAGGTAGTGGTTGTAGGAGGTGTACGTTTGCTGACTTTGGGTGAAGGTGCATGGGCTGGAGGCTGTTGTGAGGTGGATGGCTGTTCGGTGGGTGTGTGGCTGCGTTTGTGTACCTTGGGAGGTGGGCTCACAGACACACTGGGAGAGGACACAGGGGATGTGTGAATGGTAGTGGGGATGGTGAGTGCACGTGAGTGGGGTGTGGTGGTGGGTGTGCTGGTGATGGAGGAAGTGGCTGACGATGTAGTGCATGTGTGAGAAAACAGGGCTGATTGCAGAGGCCCCATAACTTTTTGCCCCCATTTTTCCTCTTTTTGCTGGTGTTTTCCTGACTTTGATGGTGCCCTGGGTACTGCTAACCAGTCCCAGGGCCTGTGCTCTGTGTAAAATGGATATGCAAATTAGGATAATTATAATTGGCTAAGTTAACCTACCTATAAGTCCCTAGTATATGGTAGGGCATGTAGGTTTAGGGACCACAGCATAGGTGGTGCACACCTAGGTGCACTGCTGAGGTGCCCAGTGTCATTTTAAAAGCAAGCCTGCCTTGCTGGCTGCTTTTAAATTAAAGTTATATGCAAATTCGACTTTGGAATTAAAGGTACTTCCAAAGTCTTAAACTACCTTATTTTTACATATAAGTCACCCCTAAGGTGTGCCCTATGTGCCCCTAGGGCTGGGTGCCATGTAACTATAAGCAGGGACTTTATAAAAATAGATTTATAAGCCCTGGTGAGGTAAAAACAGCCAAATTCGTTTTTCCCTCATTGAAGTAAATGGCCTTCATAGGCTAGAATGGGCAGACTTTATTTTAAATTTTAAAGTCTCCTTAAATGTTGCATACCAAGAATTTGGTATCAAATTAATTGTTGCAATAAATCCTACAACTTCCAGTTGTTGGATTTAATATAACTAGTTCAGGTAAAAAGTTTAGACTTTACCTAAAAAGTTGCCAATTTCAGCTCTGCATTGTTTTTTCTGCTGTGCTCTGATTGGCCAGCCTGCAGCAGCTTCTGCCAGGCTGCCTTGATGAGGTGTGAAGTGGCCAGGCTTCACACAAAGGAATGTGCTTGGGGGAGAGAATCTCCCCTCAGCAGATGGTGAGGCAGGAAGGGGGAGGGCTGCCAAACTGGTCTTCAAAGGCAGAGAAGGACATTTGCAGCACCCAGCAACACCCCCACATCCTGCAACCCCAGACAATTAGGTGCCCCCTTGATTAGATTAGGAGAGGGCAGGAGAGGGGTGTGTTTATGATTTTTAGCCACACCAGTGGGTGGGCTCAGCCAGATGTAACCTCCAAAAATCAGATTCATCCATGTTGGATTTTTAGAGACTGTTGCCTTCTGGGATGGATTTTTGCCACACTTCCCAGGAAGTGGTCATCACAGGGGGACGACCCAGTCCCTGATTGGAGAACCAGAGCCCCCCTGCTTTTCACCCAGGAGCAAGGATAAAACTGGCAGACCTGCACCCACGCCTCAGATCCCCTCCAGAATTCAACAAGAAAAGAACTTAAGGAGAAGAAGGACTGCCCTGCTGGACCCCTGGCCTGCACCTGGAACCTGCACTCAGAAGGACTGCACCAGCTGCACACTTGGGCTTCACCACAAGAAGGACTTTGCCTGACTTCAACTGGTTCAAGGAGGGACTCCCTGTTTGCTACAGGTGAAAAATTGCTAAACCAGAGTCCCCTGCACCAACTCCTGAAGAAAGCGACCAGCTGACCACTGTCCAGTGGCCAAAAAGGAGTTTGCGCCAGGTGCATTCTGGGAGTTGAAGTCCGCACCCCCCAAGGACCATCACAGAACTTCTGGACCCTTGGGGTGAGCTGTGGACCCCAAAAGAACCTTAAAAGAACATCTGGGTGAAGCCCCAGAAGTTTGGAGAAGATTTGAGAATTTTTTTTAAAAAGCTCCATAGAGGGACCGACCCGCTGCGGAAATTCTAGCCGGCTTGCCTCAACCGCGACCCGGCCTGATTTGGTGGTTCGTCCCGGTAAAGAAAAATCTCTGAAAAAGAGACTAAGTCCGAAGGTAAAAAGTTGACCGTGACCTCCCAGCCATCGTATCCGAGAAGGGCTCCATGGACGTCGGATCAAGATCCAGGTTTACCCCGGTCGAAGGATTTTCATCTCGAAAAAACGACTAAGTCCAAAGGTAAAAGTCTCCACCGAGGAAACCCACATCGCGTATCCGGACAAGGGCTCCAGGAGGTCGGATTCGACTGGCAGGTTCGTCCCGCTGAAGAAAAATCTTCAAAATAAAGACTAAGGCCCTCATTCTGACCTTGGCGGGCGGCGGAGGCCGCCCGCCAAAGTCCCGCCGTCAGGTTACCGTTCCGCGGTCGAAAGACCGCGGCGGTAATTCTGACTTTCCCGCTGGGCTGGCGGGCGGTCTCCTTCAGACCGCCAGCCAGCCCAGCGGGAAAGAGGCTTCCACGATGAAGCCGGCTCGGAATCGAGCCGGCGGAGTGGAAGCTGTGCGACGGGTGCAGTTGCACCCGTCGCGTATTTCACTGTCTGCGCAGCAGACAGTGAAATACATGTAGGGGCCCTCTTACGGGGGCCCCTGCAATGCCCATGCCAGTGGCATGGGCACTGCAGGGGCCCCCAGGGGCCCCGCGACCCCCCCTACCGCCATCCGGATCTCGGCGGTCCGACCGCCGGGATCTGGATGGCGGTAGGGGGGGTCAGAATCCCCGCGGCGGTGCAGCAAGCTGCGCCGCCGCGGAGGATTCAATGGGGCCGCGGTACACTGGCGGGACCCCGCCAGTGGTGCCGGTCCGACCGCGGCTTTACCACCGCGGTCGGAATCCCCATTGGAGCACCGCCGGCTTGTCGGCGGTGCTCCCGCGGTCCTCCGCCCTGGCGGTCAAAGACCGCCAGGGTCAGAATGAGGGCCTAAGTCAGAAGGTAACTTTTTAACTGAGGCCTCCCGCGACCTGTAGCCGAGCAGGGCTCCATCGCGGTCGGCCTGAAAGTTTGACTTTGCCCCGGTCGAGGTGCAACCAGATGACCCGATTGGCGCTTTTTGTTTCTAAGCGCTAGAAAAGTAATAATTCTTTAAAAATTCATATCTCCGGTTCCCCTGAACCGATTTTAATCGTTTTTGTGTCATTTTAAAGATAAAAATATAAACTATTTTTATAAATTGGTTTTGGATTTTTAAACTGTTTCCTGTGTTTTATTTAATTACTGTTTTGTGATATTTGAATGCTTTACACTTTGTCTCCTAAGTTAAGCCTTGACGCTCGTTGCCAAGCTACCAAGGGTTGAGCTGGGATTAATTTACTGAGACCTAACTGTACCTAGGTGGAGGTTAGTGGCTTGTTGCTAGGTGTAGGTACCTACCTGCCCTACCAATAACCCATTTTCCAACATAATTGGAAGCAGCGACGGGATCCTGTACTTGTGTTCAATATCACGTTACAGTTTTAGGTAAAACAAATTAAAAATCCTTTAAATTGTCCTAGTGCAAAAATTGTTTTTAATTTTTAATTTGGATTAATTTAAATTATTGAATTTTTGTAATTTTTCTAAATTCTTGTTTCCAATTTTTGCAAAAAGTTTTTGTTGACACAAAACTAGGGAACCATGGAGCTTGATCTGGCTAGCCTACCTACACTGACAGTAGTCCAGCTTAGGGGGTTGTGTATTGAAAGAGGGTTGCCTGCAACCACTGATCTCAGGAAGCAAATCCTGATCACATCCCTGACAGCATGGGCTGAGGCCCAAGAGGTAGAGTCAGAAGAAGCTCCAGAGGAGGAAGAAAGAAGGGAGGATGCAAGCTCTAACCACTCAGGGGAGGGAAAGCATCTGACCCTAAGTGAGGACGAGGAAGAACGGTCCTCAGTAAATACAGTCACTAGGGGCAGATCCTAAGCTAGTGGTGGGAAGGGGGTCCTTTCAGGAGGAGAGAACCCATCCATCAGAGAAAGAGAGCTGGAGGCCCAGCTAGCATACATAGCTTTGGAAGCAGAGAAGCTGGCCCTAGAAAAGAAAAAGTGGGCATACAAAGAGAAAAGAGATGGAAGCAGCGATAAAGAAGCTGAGGTGTCCATGGGTGGGGGAGTTTGCCCCAGATTACCCAAGGGGGTAGTTCCTGCTTAAGTAGAGGGGGATGACATAGATAAGTGGCTGGGGGCCTTTGAGAGGGCACTCCAAATGAGAAGGGTTAGGCCTCAATACTGGGGTTCCCTTTTGTGGGAGTTGGTCCCCAACTCAGGGAGGGATAGGCTTCTGACCTTAAGGGGGGAGGAGGCAGATTCATACCCTAGTATGAAGAGGTGCTTAGCCAAGAAGTTTGGTCAGACCCCAGAGCAATATAGAATGAAGTTCAGGGACACCCAGAAGGTCAGTACCCAGTCTTGGGTTGACTTTGTGGACATTTCACTAAAGGCACTAGAGGGCTGGATTATTGGTAACAAAGTAGATACTTATGAGGGGTTATACAATCTGATCATGAGAGAGCACATCTTGACCAATTGTATCCAAGAAAGGTTACGCCAGCATCTAGTGGACTCTAAGCAGACCAACCCTAGAGAGCTAGGGGAGGCAGCTGATGAGTGGTTGAGAACCAGGGTGGTTGTCAAGTCCCAGGGGGGAGACTCCAAGAAGGGGGGGACAGGTCCCCAAAAACCTAAGGAGGGAGGTGGTAAGCCCACCACAGAGACTCCCTC
Source organism: Pleurodeles waltl (assembly GCF_031143425.1). NCBI lineage: Eukaryota > Metazoa > Chordata > Amphibia > Caudata > Salamandridae > Pleurodeles > Pleurodeles waltl. The sequence continues at coordinate 1,095,376,673 of NC_090440.1, read as the reverse complement.
TGTACCCCAGAACCCTAAGAAGGAGGAGAGTAAATCCCACTCTGACCAGCAGAGACAGTTAGACCCAGGGTTAAAAAAGCTCTTGGACAGTAGGGCTTGCTTTGACTGTCAGCAGACAGGTCACTTCAGAGGAGATGCAGCCTGTCCAAAGAAGGTGGTTAGCACTGGGCTGTCCAGTGTAGCCAGAGAGGAGGATTCCTCAGATGATGAAGTCCTCCTAGCATTTAGCTGGGAGACAGGACCAGATGGTAAGCTGGTGATCCCTGAGGGTGGGAGTAGGCACTTCCACCACATTCAAGTGAATGGGATCCCTACCACTGGCCTGAGGGACACCTGTGCCAGTCACACTATAGTGAGTGACCGGTTAGTGACCCCAGACATGTATGTCCCAGGAAAGACAAAGAAAGTCAGGATAGCCACAGGGGAGGTCACCTCCAAACCTGTAGCCATAGTGCCCCTAGAGAGGGAGGGTATCCTTGACTGGATTAGGGTGGTAGTCAGTGCTGACCTTCCCCTAGATTGTATCCTGGGCAATGACCTCCCAGAGGTGAGTCTGGTCACAGATGGGGTGGTCGCCCAGGGCGCCCCCCCAACCCAAAGTCCTGGGGAGTCAGTCCCTACAGTTAGGAGACAGGGGTCCCCAAGAAAAGGAAAGAAGAAAAGGAAGGGTAGGCCACTCTTAAAGAGAGTTCCAGGGAGCCAAGGGCCTTCTGCCCCAGTAAGGGGGGAGCCCAGAGTTGGCACTGGTGAGGCCTCACCTGACCCCAAGGAAGTCCTGCGTAGTCAGGCAGCTGTCCAGATGCAAGGTGTTGCCCCTGCACTGACAGAAGGGAGAGTGGAAGGAGGGTGTCTGCCACAGGAGGTGGTAGCCCCCCACTCTAGACAGCAAGAGGGGTGCCAGGACACCAAAGATGCCCCTAAAGCAGCTCAGCCACCTGTCAGTGGAGAGCTTAGGGTGTGGTTCTGGGTACTGACAGCTGTCAGTAGCCTCTGCTGGGTGCTAGCCTTCCAGGCAGCACTGTACTTGGCCTGGGAGGCAGACCCCAGGGCCAATAGCAAAGTAGGCCCCCTGACCCTGTTGGTCATGGTGGGTTTGCTCAAGTGTTGGGTGACCTCTTTGGGTAAGCTAGGTGTTGCCCTAGCAAAGTTTGGAGTAGGGGAGGTGGGCACCTCACTACCCAAGTTGGCAGAGAGAAAGGAGGAAGACCCCCCTAGAGGGAAGTTTCAGTTTGAATTGGGTCCTTTTACTGTTGGGATGGCTTCACTACCCATAGGGAGTGACCCTGACAGGAGGATATAAGGCAGAGTAGGCCCTGCAAAGGGACAGCCAGTTTTCTTCACTGTCTTCCTCGCCTAACAAGCCAGGAAGACTCTCCCAGGGTTGGGCTGAGTCTCCTGGGCGTGTGGGCTGGGGGGGGGGGGGGGTTGTGTGAGAAAACAGGGATGATTGCAGAGGCCCCATAACTTTTTGCCCCCATTTTTCCTCTTTTTGCTGGTGTTTTCCTGACTTTGATGGTGCCCTGGGTACTGCTAACCAGTCCCAGGGCCTGTGCTCTGTGTAAAATGGATATGCAAATTAGGCCAATTATAATTGGCTAAGTTAACCTACCTATAAGTCCCTAGTATATGGTAGGGCATGTAGGTTTAGGGACCACAGCATAGGTGGTGCACACCTAGGTGCACTGCTGAGGTGCCCAGTGTCATTTTAAAAGCAAGCCTGCCTTGCTGGCTGCTTTTAAATTAAAGTTATATGCAAATTCGACTTTGGAATTAAAGGTACTTCCAAAGTCTTAAACTACCTTATTTTTACATATAAGTCACCCCTAAGGTGTGCCCTATGTGCCCCTAGGGCTGGGTGCCATGTAACTATAAGCAGGGACTTTATAAAAATAGATTTATAAGCCTTGGTGAGGTAAAAACAGCAAAATTCGTTTTTCCCTCATTGAAGTAAATGGCCTTCATAGGCTAGAATGGGCAGACTTTATTTTAAATTTTAAAGTCTCCTTAAATGTTGCATACCAAGAATTTGGTATCAAATTAATTGTTGTGATAAATCCTACAACTTCCAGTTGTTGGATTTAATATAACTAGTTCAGGTAAAATGTTTAGACTTTACCTAAAAAGTTGCCAATTTCAGCTCTGCATTGTTTTTGCTGCTGTGCTCTGATTGGCCAGCCTGCAGCAGCTTCTGCCAGGCTGCCTTGATGAGGTGTGAAGTGGCCAGGCTTCACACAAAGGAATGTGCTTGGGGGAGAGAATCTCCCCTCAGCAGATGGTGAGGCAGGAAGGGGGAGGGCTGCCAAACTGGTCTTCAAAGGCAGAGAAGGACATTTGCAGCACCCAGCAACACCCCCACATCCTGCAACCCCAGACAATTAGGTGCCCCCTTGATTAGATTAGGAGAGGGCAGGAGAGGGGTGTGTTTATGATTTTTAGCCACACCAGTGGGTGGGCTCAGCCAGATGTAACCTCCAAAAATCAGATTCATCCATGTTGGATTTTTAGAGACTGTTGCCTTCTGGGATGGATTTTTGCCACACTTCCCAGGAAGTGGTCATCACAGGGGGACGACCCTGTCCCTGATTGGAGAACCAGGGCCCCCCTGCTTTTCACCCAGGAGCAAGGATAAAACTGGCAGACCTGCACCAACGCCTCAGATCCCCTCCAGAATTCAACAAGAAAAGAACTTAAGGAGAAGAAGGACTGCCCTGCTGGACCCCTGGCCTGCACCTGGAACCTGCACTCAGAAGGACTGCACCAGCTGCACACTTGGGCTTCACCACAAGAAGGACTTTGCCTGGCTTCAACTGGTTCAAGGAGGGACTCCCTGTTTGCTACAGGTGAAAAATTGCTAAACCAGAGTCCCCTGCACCAACTCCTGAAGAAAGCGACCAGCTGACCACTGTCCAGTGGCCAAAAAGGAGTTTGCGCCAGGTGCAGTCTGGGAGTTGAAGTCCGCACCCCCCAAGGACCATCACAGAACTTCTGGACCCTTGGGGTGAGCTGTGGACCCCAAAAGAACCTTAAAAGAACATCTGGGTGAAGCCCCAGAAGTTTGGAGAAGATTTAAGAATTTTTGAAAAAAAGCTCCATAGAGGGACCGACCCGCCGCGGAAATTCTAGCCGGCTTGCCTCAACCGCGACCCGGCCTGATTTGGTGGTTCGTCCCGGTAAAGAAAAATCTCCGAAAAAGAGACTAAGTCCGAAGGTAAAAAGTTGACCGGGACCTCCCAGCCATCGTATCCGAGAAGGGCTCCATGGACGTCGGATCAAGATCCAGGTTTACCCCGGTCGAAGGATTTTCATCTCGAAAAAACGACTAAGTCCGAAGGTAAAAGTCTCCACCGAGGAAACCCACATCGCGTATCCGGACAAGGGCTCCAGGAGGTCGGATTCGACTGGCAGGTTCGTCCCGCTGAAGAAAAATCTTCAAAATAAAGACTAAGTCAGAAGGTTACTTTTTAACCGAGGCCTCCCGCGACCTGTAGCCGAGCAGGGCTCCATCGCGGTCGGCCTGAAAGTTTGACTTTGCCCCGGTCGAGGTGCAACCAGATGACCCGATTGGCGCTTTTTGTTTCTAAGCGCTAGAAAAGTAATAATTCTTTAAAAATTCATATCTCCGGTTCCCCTGAACCGATTTTCATAGTTTTTGTGTCATTTTAAAGATAAAAATATAAACTATTTTTATAAATTGGTTTTGGATTTTTAAACTGTTTCCTGTGTTTTATTTAATTACTGTTTTGTGATATTTGAATGCTTTACACTTTGTCTCCTAAGTTAAGCCTTGACGCTCGTTGCCAAGCTACCAAGGGTTGAGCTGGGATTAATTTACTGAGACCTAACTGTACCTAGGTGGAGGTTAGTGGCTTGTTGCTAGGTGTAGGTACCTACCTGCCCTACCAATAACCCATTTTCCAACAGCATGTAGGTGTGATTGGAGATGAGACAGGGAGGGAGGAGGGCGACGAGGAGGAGGGGGACACAGTGAAGGCAGTGGATGTTGGTATGTCTGCATGTGTATGATGCTTGCATGAGTGCCTGTGGGATGTGTGATGCTTATGTTTGCCTGAGCTTCCTTTGTGTGTTGACGTGTGTGCATGCTGGTCTGATGGTGTGCTTGGGATAGGCTGAGGTACAGGGGTTTGGGTATGGGTGGAGGAAGTTGGAGGGGGGAGGCTAGAGACTGGGACAATGGCTGCCATCAGTGCTGAGGCCAGAGTCTGAAAAGCTTGCTGTTGGGCTGCCTGACCAGAATGAATGCCCTCCAGGTATGCATTGGTTTGTTGCAACTGCCTCTCTATACCCTGGATGGCATTCACTGGTAGACTGCCCAACAGTGAGGGACCTGAGCAGGTCAATGGTCTCCTCACTGAGGGCAGCAGGGGTGACAGGAGCAGGGGCTGAGGTGCCTGGGACGAAGGAGATGCCCACCCTCCTGGGTGTGCGGCCACGGGGCAAATGCTGATGGGCTGCTGGGAGGGCGTTGGTGGTGGGGGGTGGTGGCTGTACCTGTAGATGCGTGGGGCACAGATGGGCCCACCACCGCAAGGGAGCTCCCATCAGAGGAGGAGTCCGTATGGCAGGTCTCAGCTCCTGTCCCCGCCGTGGAGCTCCCCTCGCCCTCCGTCCCACTGGTGAATTCAGACTACGTTGTGGGATGCAGCTCCCTCCTGCTCCGGTGCCACTGCTCCTCCTCCTGATGATGCTAATGCACACAAGAACAGGGAGACCACAAAAAGGGGGGGGAGAAAGAAAAAAGACATGTTGAGTGCATGCAATACCGCTACCGTTGGCGGACACTACAGACACAGGCCCTCATTCTGACCTTGGCGGGCGGCGGAGGCCGCCCGCCAAAGTCCCGCCGTCAGGTTACCGTTCCGCGGTCGAAAGACCGCGGCGGTAATTCTGACTTTCCCGCTGGGCTGGCGGGCGGTCTCCTTCAGACCGCCAGCCAGCCCAGCGGGAAAGAGGCTTCCACGATGAAGCCGGCTCGGAATCGAGCCGGCGGAGTGGAAGCTGTGCGACGGGTGCAGTTGCACCCGTCGCGTATTTCACTGTCTGCGCAGCAGACAGTGAAATACATTTAGGGGACCTCTTACGGGGGCCCCTGCAATGCCCATGCCAGTGGCATGGGCACTGCAGGGGCCCCCAGGGGCCCCGCGACCCCCCCTACCGCCATCCGGATCTCGGCGGTCCGACCGCCGGGATCTGGATGGCGGTAGGGGGGGTCAGAATCCCCGCGGCGGTGCAGCAAGCTGCGCCGCCGCGGAGGATTCAATGGGGCCGCGGTACACTGGCGGGACCCCGCCAGTGGTGCCGGTCCGACCGCGGCTTTACCGCCGCGGTCGGAATCCCCATTGAAGCACCGCCGGCTTGTCGGCGGTGCTCCCGCGGTCCTCCGCCCTGGCGGTCAAAGACCGCCAGGGTCAGAATGAGGGCCACAGAATCCCCCTGCACTACACAGTGCACTTGGAGTTCCCTAATCAATCACAGGGACATGGGTTACAAGGCTATGCCCGATTGCTTCACACATGGATGTCACAAGAGCCTGACTAGGTGTAGTTGGCTCTGTACACAGGTGGGGTGGGGTGCCACAGGGCCTGCCTTCAGAAGGGACCTTGCCTACTAAACTCGCCCTGGCCTAGGGGAACCCACAGCCCACCTCCCCCACCCAGACACCTACAATGCGCGCTGAATCAGCTGAATGAGAGTGTACTCACCCCCTTGTGGCTGCTGTGATGCCCCAAGCGCCCATCCATCTCCGGGTACGCCACTGCCAGGATCCGGAACATCAGGGGGGTCATGGTGCGATGGGAACCCCTCCCACGTTGGGATGCCATCCCCAGCTGGGCCTCCACCGTCTTCTTGCTCCAGCGGTGAATATCATCCCATCTTTTCCGGCAGTGGGTGCCTCCGTCTGTGGTAGACCCCCAGGGTCCGGACTTCCCTGCCGATGGCACGCCAAATATCCTTCTTCTGGTGGGCGCTGACATTCAAGAATAGTACAGGGGAAAAGGAGAAGATATAACCGTCCGCAACATCACAGTCATTGTCCCGCATCCCTACCCTTGCCATGACGCACATGCACTCACCGTCGTTTCATGCATGCCTCATTCTCCCCCCCTATCTTTCATCCACACCACTCCAAACAGGCATTGCCCATACAGCATGCTCACAGTGTACTCACCTGTTTGTCTGGAGGACCGTAGAGTAGCGTGTACTGGGGGAGGACCCCATCCACTAGATTCTCCAACTCCTCTGTGCTGAAGGCAGGGGCCCTTTCCCCAGACACATGAGCCATTGTCGCTTCCAGACTGAGGTCACAGCAGCACTTGCAGTGTAGGTCCTCTCCTGTTGAAGATCAGGTATCAAGTGATTAGAGAGAAAATGGTGGTCACGTCTGCGGTGGTGCGTACCGTCACCGACGGCGTACATCGTCATTGCCTCCTGGGACCCATGGGGTCCAATGTTAACCAATGCAGGATTGTGCCGCTGTATTCGACCGCCTACCACGACATTGTACAACGCCAGCGCAGTTACCTCATATCCCCTTGTCACACTTTACAGGTCAGGCAGCCGCCTTTTCAGGGGCCCACATGGCATTATTTTGGACTGCGTCACACATATCTAGGCCTTGCTTAAACAATAATACAGCCACATGTCGATTTGCAAACATTTTCAGATTAAGGGGGTTATTACAACTTTGGAGGAGGTGTTACTCCGTCCCAAATGTGACGGATATACCACCAGCCATATTACGAGTTCCATAGGATATAATGGACTCGTAATACGGCTGGTGGTATATCCGTCACTTTACCATCACTTTTGGGACGGATTAACACCTCCTCCAAAGTTGTAATAACCCCCTAAGTGTTTACGTACCTCAGAGTTGGTTGACTCTCTGCTCGCTGTTCTCCTCCATAGACAATGTCTGCTGGGGCAGATGAGGAGATGGCGGCATCCTCCGGTGTACAGACCGCTGGTGGACCTGTCGACAATGGAGGAGCGATATGTGATCATCACCTACAGACTTGATCGTACCACAATCCTGGAACTGTGTGCCCAGTTGGAACCAGACCTGATGTCAGCTATCCGCCATCCCACAGGAATCCCCCCTCAAGTGCAGGTGCTGTCAGTACTCCATTTCATAGCAAGTGGGTCTTTTCAAACAACAGTGGCCATTGCATCAGGGATGTCCCAGCCTATGTTTTCCAACGTGTTGTCCGGAGTGTTGTCTGCCCTGCTGAAACACATGCAGAGCTACATCGTTTTCCCTCAGGTGGAGGATTTGCCTACAGTGAAAGGTGACTTTTATGCCCTGGGACATATCCCCAACATCATAGGTGCCATTGATGGGTCACATGTGGCCTTGGTTCCCCCACGCAGGAGTGAACAGGTGTACAGAAACCGGAAGAGTTACCATTCGATGAATGTGCAGATGGTGTGTTTGGCTGACCAGTACATCTCCCATGTGAATGCTAAATTTCCTGTCTCAGAGCATGACACTTACATTCTGAGGAATAGCAGCATCCCTTATGTGATGGGGCAACTCCAGAGGCACCGTGTGTGGCTATTAGGTGAGGACATGGACTCTATACAGTGTGAATAAGTGTCTGGGTCTGGGGATGTCCCTATGAGTTAGTGAGTGTCTAACAGTTGTCCCTCGCCATTTGCAGGTGACTCTGGTTACCCCAACCTTGTCCCAGTACAAGGGCAGAGGAACGCTACAATGAGGCCCATGGGTGAACTAGGAGGATTATAGAGAGGACCTTCGGCCTCCTGAAGGCCAGGTTCTGGTGCCTCCATATGACAGGTGGTTCCCTATTCTACTCACCAAAGAAGGTATGCCATATCATCGTGGCCTGCTGTATGCTTCACAACTTGGCTTTGCGACGACAGGTGCCTTTTCTGCAGGAGGATGGTCCGGATGCAGGTGTTGTGGCAGCTGTGGAGCCTGTGGACAGTGATGACGAGGAAGCAGAAGAGGAGGACATGGACAACAGGAACACGGTGATCCACCAATACTTCCAGTGAGACACAGGTAAGAAGACAACACTGCCTGCTACATCTGATTTAATTCTACTACCTCTCATCTGTCTGTCATTTTCACCCAGTGTATGGTCACTGAGTTGTCACTTTCCCTTACGATTTCACAGATGTGGGTCCCACTGTGTGACATCTGCTTTGTTTCCGCATGGACTGGAGCTGTGTGACATAGGTATGTTGACAATACAATGGACATTGCTATTTCCCTCAGTTATTGCAAATACACAATTGTGAAAGCACAGGCTGACTCCAGAATGTTTTGTGATTTAAGGGTGTTTATTTAAGTGCTAAATAGTGGAGGGGGTTGTAAAATGGTCATGGGTGATGGTGAAGGAATGTCCATGGCAGAGTCCAGTCTATTAGTCTCACAGGTGCGTTGCCCAAAGGGGCATAGGAAGTGGAGCTGGGGCAGTTTAAGTATGGACAGGGTGACAAATTGGGACAGAAGGATGACATTCAGGGGGTCATTCTGACCTCAGCGGTAAATGGCGCTTACCGCCGGCCAGAAGGCCGCCATAACACCGCCGCGGTAACCCGCCACGGTCATTCTGACCCGCAACTGCCAAACCGCCGAAAACCCGACATCCTCAATAATCCGCCACACCAAAGGTCAGCGAAAAAATGGCGCTGACCAAACCTCCACCGTCACGCCAACAGAAATACGCCCATACCATTCCAACCCACAAATCCACGCGGCGGTCTTTCAAACGCGGTATTCCATTGGCGGTACACACCGCCGCAGTCAAAATACACACACCCATAGAAAACTCAGCCACATTGGTCAGTTCGAAATACACACACCTGATACACATACTAACACCACTTCCACACACCCAACACAATATAAAACACACACCCACATCACCCACAAGCCCCTATGACCCAAAATCATTGACGAAGGCTAGAGACAGAGCACAGAATCGAGAATCCCACAACACAGAGGCACACAACACCATCACCCACACAGAATCCACGCACCAAACACCACACACCACCACACGCACCACACTCATCACCACAAACGCCACCCCACACCTCAACCACACCACCCCATGGCACCCCAAAGACACCCCAGGTTCAGTGACGCCGAACTCAGGGTCATGGTGGAGGAAATAGTCCGTGTAGAGCCCCAGCTCTTCGGGGCACAGGTGCAGCACACCACAATTGCCAGGAAGATGGATCTATGGCAAAGGATAGTGGACAGGGTTAACGCGGTGGGACAGCATCCACGCAATCGGGAGGACATCAGGAAGAGATGTAACGACCTACGGGGGAAGGTGCGTTCCATGGTATCAAGGCACAACATAGCGGTGCAGAAGACTGACGGCGGACCCCCACCTACTCCCCCAGAATTTACTGCGTGGGAGGAGGAAGTCTTGCACATCCTGCATCCTGAGGGCCTCGCTGGAGTAGGCGGAGGAATGGACTCTGGTAAGGCAAATCTTCACTACTGCTTCCCACCCCCACCCCACCTGAATGCCAAATCATACCCCCACCCTCACCCCCTCCCCCATCACACCAACCCCTAGCAAAAGCCTCACCATCACAACCCACCCATCCCAACACCAAGCCCTGCATGCAACCCCAAAGCATGGACACCCATCACCAAAGCATGCCCACTGCACACACACATCACCCCCACAATCCACCCTCACAAAAGCCCCCACAAGGAAATGCCTGCACATGGGTACACGGACACCCACCCATACCACGAAATCCCACACACAGAAGCAATAACCATACCTTTATACCCCTGCAGGACCCGAACGCCAACACACCGCCACGGAGGGTCCAGAGATGTCCATCCCACCCCCAGAAGAGGCCCCCAATGATGACAGCAGCTCTGTCTCCCTGGAGCCAGACGACCAGCCCAGCCCATCGGGGACCTCTGGACAGTCGGTTCCCCACAGACAGCCACAGGCTACACCAGACCCAACCCCCTCTGGGAACACCAGCACAGCTCCCACCCAGCGGGCCCATGCCTCTGTCTCCAGGGCACGTAAATCAGCGGTGTGTCCACCACTACAGGGCACCCAGGTTGACCCACCACCCCAACAACAGGGACCTGGGGGCAGTGGTAGTGGGCACACCGGCCAGGGGACAGAGGCCCAGGAACACAGGGGAACTGGGAGGGCTGCTGTGCGACAGGGGGGGGACAGGCCCGGGGAACCGACTCTCCAAGAGGCCCTCTCCTCCATCATGGGAGCATACCACCGCTCCCAGGAGACGATGGCGATGGTACTGGCCCGGTTCCAGGAGATCCAGGAACTGCAGGAGGAACGGTACATGGGGTTCAGGGAGGAACTGAGGAACATCGGTTCCGCAATGGGGACCATCGTCCTGGCCCTTACCCAGATCGTCACCACATTGCGGGACCATGTGGCACCCCAAAGGGCCCCTGTCACTAGGCCAGGAACAGCCTACCACCTCCGCCGGCGCCAGTGGACAGGAGGCCCCCACACAACGACAGGCCACCAGAACCCCACCTCCTGCAGAAGAAGAACCACCCCGCAAGCGGAACCTGAGATCTCACAAGAAGACAGAGTAGGATTGCAAGCCCCCCAGCCAGCCTAAGATACCCCCTGATGTCATCCCACTGTCCCACATTGTCACCCTGTCCAACCTTGAACTGCCCCTGCTCCATCCTTCCACAGGCATATGGACAATGCACCTGTGCGACTGAGAACTGGACTCTGCCATGGACATTACTCCACCCCCACCCATCCCCGCTTCCCAATCATTTACCTATATCTAGCACTTAAAATAAATCACTTATTCCACTTAAACAAGAGTCTTCTTGTATTCTTAACAAATGTATTACACATAACGGTTCAATAATGTCCAGTTACTTTGTGATGACAACATACCAATTTCAATAAGCTTTAGTCCATGGGCAAACAAAGCTGAAGTCAGGCAGTGGGTCATACAGCTATGAAAAGGGAAGGGAAAGTCACAAATCAGTTAACAGGAACTGGGGGGAAACACAGACAGTGGAGACGCATGAGGCCTTAAGTAAATGTAAATTGGGGTGGCTGTTTCTTACCTGTGTGCTACTGAAAGTATTGTTGTATGACTGTATCCCTGTTGTCCGTGTCGTCCCCGTCGTCTTCCTCCTCTTCACTCTCCACAGGCTCCACAGCTGCAACAACACCACCATCTGGACCATCCTCCTGCAGAAAAGGCACCTGGCGTCGCAATGCAAGATTGTGAAGCATACAGCAGGCCACGATGATCTGGCACACCTTCTTTGGTGAGTACATGAGGGATCCCCCTGTCATATGCAGGCACCTAAACCTGGCCTTCAGGACCCCGAAGGTCCTTTCTATGATCCTCCTAGATCGCCCATGGGCCTCATTGTACCGTTCCTCTGCCCTGGTCCGGGGATTCCTCACTGGGGTCAGTAGCCACGACAGGTTGGGGTAACCAGAGTCACCAATTAGCCACACACGGTGTCTCTGTAGCTGTTCCATCACATAAGGGATGCTGCTATTTCGCATGACATACGCGTCATGCACTGACCCAGGGAACTTGGCATTTACATGGGAGATGTACTGGTCAGCCAAACAGACCACCTGGACATTCATCGAATGATAACTTTTTCTGTTTCGGTACACCTGCTCACTGCCTTTGGGGGGAACCAAAGCCACATGGGTCCCATCAATGGCCCCAATGAGGTTGGGGATATGTCCAAGGGCATAGAAATCACCCTTCACTGTAGCCAATTCGCCCACCTCAGGGAAAATAATGTAGCTCCGCATGTATTTCATCAGGGCAGACAACACTCTGGATAAAACCTTAGAAAACATAGGCTGAGACATCCCAGATGATATGGCCACTGTTGTCTGAAACGACCCACTTGCCAAAAAATGGAGTACTGACAGAACCTGCACCAGAGGGGGAATCCCTGTGGGTTGGCGGATGGGGGACATCAGGTCTGGCTCCAGCTGGGCACATAGTTCATGTATAGTTGCTCTGTCAAGCCGGTATGTAAGTATGATATGTCGTTCTTCCATTGTCGACAGGTCCACCAGCGGTCGGTACACGGGAGGATTCATCCTTCTCCTCGCAAGTCCCAGCGGACGGTGCCTAGGAAGGACAACATGGAGCACAGAGTCAAGCAACCCACAGGTTCGTTCACACAGCTTGCACAGTACACGAATCGCTATGCATAGAACGGCTTGTATGAGTGGCAATGCAAGGCCTAGGCCTGTGTGACGCAGTAGAAATCATGCCATGTGGGCCCTTGAAATGGCGGCTGCCTGACCTGTGAAGTGTGACAGTGGGATGTGAGGTCACTGCGCTGGCGTGGCACACCGTGGCGGTAGGCGGTCGAAGACCGCGGCGCAAAGCAGCATTGGTTAACATTGAACCCTATGGGTCTCAGGAGCCAATGACGATGTGCGCCGGCGGTCGTGGTACGCACAGCCGCGGTACGCACAGCCGCGGGCGTGACCGCCATATTCTATCTGATTAATCACTCAAGACCTGATCATCCACAAGAGAGGACCTATACTGCAAGTGCTGCTGTGACCTCGGTCTGGGAGCCACAATGGCTGCTGCGACTGGGGAAAGGACCCCTGCCTTCACTTCCGAAGAATTGGAGCAACTTGTTGATGGGGTCCTCCCCCAGTATGCGCTACTCTACGGTCCTCCAGACCAACAGGTCAGTACACAGGGTGCACGCTGAATGGGCTATGCCTGTGTTGAGTGGGGTGTATGTAAGATGGTGGGGAGGGGAGCGAATGAGGAGTGCAACGCACGACAGATGGGAACATGTGCCACATGGCAAGGTTGGGGGGGGGGGGCACTCACATCTACCATGCAGAAAAGTGATGATATTTCCTTTCCCACCCTGTACATGTCAAATAGGTCAGCGCCCATCAGAAGATCGACATTTGGCGTGCCATCGCCAAGGACGTCCGGGCCCTGGGGGTCCACAACAGACGGGGCACCCACTGCCGAAAGAGGTGGGAGGACATCCGCCGCGGGACCAGAAAGACCGCCGAGTCTCTGCTGGGGATGGCCTCCCAACGTAGGAGGGGTGCCAGCCACCAATTGACCCCCCTGATGTCCCGGATCCTGGCGGTGGCCTTCCCCGATTTGGATGGGCGCGTGAGGACATCACAGCAGACACAAGGGGGTGAGTATCAGCACATTCTGCTATCTTTGCGCGCAGTGGAGGTGTCTGGGTTGGGGAGGAGGGCTGTGGGTAACTCAAGGCCAGGGCGCTTTCTGTAGGCTAGTCCCCTCCGTTAGGCATGGCCCTGTGCCCCCGCCCCCCACCTCTGTAGGGTGCCAAGTACAGCTATCCATGGTCCTGCATCACCCATGTGTGCATTTGTCGTCCATAGACCTGTAGGCCTAGTCACAAGAACTGAGTAGTGTACCCCGATTGCGCAGCGTAGTGCAGGGGGCTTCTGTGTCTGTCCTCTCCGCCAACGGTGTTGCCAATGCATGCACTCAACCTGTCTTCATTTCTCCCCCCCACCCATTTTCTTTTTCTTCCTGTGCATGTGTGCATTAGCATCATCAGGCGGAGGAGAAGTGGCATCGGCGCACGAGGGAGCTGCATCTCACATTGCCCCGGAGGGCCATGCAACCGACTCCGAGTTCACCACTGAGACGGAGGGCGAGGGGAGCTCCACAACGGGGACCCGTGGAGACGTCAGCGACACCGACACGTCCTCGGAAGGGAGCTCCCTTGCGGTGGCGGCAACATCTGTGCCCACCGCCACAACAGGTACAGCCGCCACCCAGCGCACCAGCCCCGCCCTCCCAGCAGCCCCTCAGCCTTCGCTCCGTGCCCGCTCACCCAGGAAGGTGGGCATCTCCTTCGCCCCAGGCACCTCAGGCCCTGCCCCAGTTACCCCTGCTGCCCTCAGTGAGGAGGTCATTGACCTCCTCCAGACCATCATTGTTGGGCAGTCTACCCTTTTGAATGCCATCCAGGGTGTAGAAAGGGAGGTGCATCGGAGCAATGCATACCTGGAGGGCATTCATTCGGGTCAGGCTGCCCATCAGCGATCGTTCAACGCTCTGGCCTCAGCACTGACGGCAGCCATTGTCCCTGTCTCCAGCCTCCCTCTTCTAACTCCCTCCACCCAGTCCCAGTCTCCTGTTCCTCAGCCTATCCCATCCACACCATCAGACCAGCCTGCACACACCTCAACACCCAAGGGCAGCTCATCCAGACATCAGCACCACAGATCCCACAAGCATTCACACAAACAACATACAGATGCAGACATGCTAACAGTCATTACCACCTCTGTGTCCCCCTCCTCCTCGTCTCCCTCCTCCCTCCCTGTGACATCTCCACTCACACCTGCATGCACACCACCATCAGCCAGTACTTCCATCACCAGCACACCCTCCATTACAGTCAGCACACGTGCAGTCACCACCCCCACTGCCATTTACACGTCCCCTGTGTCCTCTCCCACTGTGTCTGTCACCCACTCTTCCAAACCACACAAACGCAGGCAGCCACCCACCCAACAGCAATCCACCTCACGACAGCCTCCAGCCCAAGCACCTGCACCCAAAGACAGCACACTTGACTCTCCTACAACCACATCCTCTTCCTCCACTCCCATACCCATGCACCTACCCTTCCCATTGCTCCTAAAAAACTTTTCCTCTCCAAAATTAACCTCTTTGCATCACCTGACCCACCCCCTCCATCTGGTAAGAGTCCAAAGAGCACCTCAGCCACCACCAGCCCTGCATCTAGTATCACCATAGTGCAGGGCTATTGGAGTCCACCAGCTCCTAGGGAAGGAACATCGGCCAGCAGCAAGGGGACAGCCAGCCCACCCCCTGGGAAGAGGACAAGAAAAATTAAGGGCCGGCGCGAAAAGCCTGAGGCGGCTGCCACCAAGGAGAGTGGCCTTGCCACGTCACCTGCCACATCATCTAAGGGAGGCAAGGGCCAGAGAGCTGCAGCGAAGGAGGGCAAGGGCAGCAGGGCGGAGAAGACATGCAGCAGCCGAGCGCACCAGGAGGGCCCCACCAGCCCCATACCGGGTGTGACGGACGACACCCTCGGGCCCAAGACTCCATCACAGGAGGGCCCCGCTACCGCAAGGTCGGAGGGCGACTAAGCGGGGAGTCTTGGCCAGGTCTGGCTCCCTTGAAAGACAGGACAAGCACCGCTGAACAGGGCCCCGCCAAGACAGGCACCGCTGAACAGGGCACCGCCGTGAAGAGCACCGCTGAACAGGGCCCCGCCAAGACAGGCACCGCTGAACAGGGCCCCGCCGTGAAGAGCACCGCTGAAGAGGGTCCGCCAAGACAGGCACCGCTGAACAGGGCCCCGCCGTGAAGAGCACCGCTCAACAGGGCCCCGCCAAGACAGGCACCGCTGAACAGGGCCCCGCCGTGAAGAGCACCGCTGAACAGGGCCCCGCCAAGACAGGCACCGCTGAACAGGGCCCGCCGTGAAGAGCACCGCTCCGCTGGGCCCTTCCTGTCAAGCACCACTCCGCTGGGCCCTTCATCTCAAGCACTGCTCCGCTGGGCCCTTCATCTCAAGCACCGCTCCGCTGGGGCCTTCCTCTCAAGCACCGCTCCGCTGGGCACCGCCGTCTCAAGCACCGCTCCGCTGGGGCCTTCCTCTCAAGCACCGCTCCGCTGGGCACCGCCGTCTCAAGCACCGCTCCGCTGGGCATTTCATCATCCAGGCTAGTGTCAGGGACCCCTTGTTGTGCCACAGTGTCCATACAATGGTTCCCAGGGTGGAATTGATGGATTTTAGTTCCTCCCTGAAGCCCAGACACTGTTCCTCCTGCAGCCGCTGGGTCTCCTGAAACTTGGCCAGTACCATTGCCATCGTCTCCTGGGAATGGTGGTAGGCTCCCATGATGTTGGAGAGGGCCTCGTGGAGAGTGGGTTCCCTGGGCCTGTCCTCCCCCTATCGCACAGCAGCCCTCCCAGTTCCCCTGTGTTCCTGGGCCTCTGTCCCCTGAACCATGTGCCCACTGCCACTGCCCCCAGGTCCCTGGTGTTGTTGGGTTGGTGGGTTAGCCTGGGTTCCCTGTAGTGATGGACACACTGCTGATTGACTTGTCCTGGGGACAGAGGGATGGGCCCGCTGGGTGGGTGCTGCGCTGGTGTTTCCAGAGGGGGGTAGCTCTGTAGTGGCCTGTGTCAGTGTGAGGGGAACCGACTGTCCCGAGGTCCCAGATGGGCCGAGCTGGTCATCTTGATCCAGTTGGACAGAGCTGCTGTCATCACTGTGGGCCTATTCTGTGGGTGGAGTGGACATGTCTGGACCCTCCTGTCCGGTGACGTTGAGTAGGGGTCCTGCAGGGGTGTAAAGGCATGATTATTGCATCAGTGTTTTCCGTGGTGTGCAATGGGTGGGTGACCCTGTACCCCAGAGCTTGCATTCCTGTGTAGGACCTTGTGTGATAATTGTTTAGGGGTGTGTGTGGGTATGTGCAGTGGACATGCTTTGGTGATGGGTGTCCATGCTTTGTTGTTACATGCAGGGCTTGTGTTTGGGATGTGTGGTTTGTGATATTGGAACATACGTGATGGGGGTGAGGGTGGGGGTATGTGATAGCATGCAGGTGGGTGGGGGATGAAGTAGCAAACGATTTGCCTTACCAGAGTCCATTCCTCCAGCTACTCCTGCGAGGCCCTCAGGATGCAGTGTAGCCAAGACCTGCTCCTCCCATGTAGTGAGTTCTGGGGGAGGAGGTGGGGGTCCTCCGACAGTCCTCTGAACCGCAAGGTGGTGTGTTAAGACCACGGAACGCACCTTCCCCCGTAGGTCGTTCCACCTCTTCCTGATGTCAACCCTAGTTCTTGGGTGCTGTCCCACTGCGTTGACCCTGTCCAAGATTCTTCGCCATAGCTCTATCTTCCTAGCTATGGTGGTGTGCTGCACCTGTGATCCGAATAGCTGTGGCTCTACCCGGATGATTTCCTCCACTATGACCCTGAGCTCCTACTCAGAGAACCTGGGGTGTCTTTGCAGGGCCATCGGGTGGTGTGGGTGATGTGTGGGGTGGTATGTGTTGTGATGTGTGGGGCGATATTTAGAGGTGTGTTGTGTGAGGTGCGTGGATGTTGTGTGAGTGATGGTGTTGAGTGCCTGTGGATGCTATTGTTCTTTCTGGTGGTCTCTCTCTCTGGCCTTCTGTCGCAATTGTTGATGTAAGGGTTTGTGGGTGATGTGGGTGTGTGTTTTATATTGTATTGGATGTGTGGGAGTGGTGTGTGTATGTGTATCAGGTGTGTGTATTTCAAATTGTCCAATGTGGATGTGTTTTGTAAATGTGTGTGTATTTTGAGCGCGGCGGTGTGTACCGCCAATGGAATACCACGGTTGAAAGACCGCTGCGTGGATTCGTTGGTCGTGATAGTGTGGGTGTATTCCTGTTGGCGTGACGGTGGAGGTTTTGTTATCGCCAGTTTATCACTGACCTTTGGTGTGGCGGACTTGTGTGGGTGTCTGGATTTTGGTGGTTTCCGAGCTGTTGGTCGTAATGACCGCGGTGAAATTCCGTAGCCGCGACGGTGAGTTGGCAGTCTTCAGCACGGCGGTAAGCGGCTTTTACCGCCAATGTTGTAATGACCCCCAAAGTGCCTTTAGTCTCTTAAAAGCAATAAATGTCTCTTGAAAACACAAAGTACCTGGTTTGCGTTCAAAATCTCTGCAAAGAACCGCAGGGGAGGAGATGCGTGGAAAACACAGAGGTCTGAGTCGATTTCTCAGGCCACACACGGCGATGCATTGTTTATTTTTCACGCAGGGAAGGCTTTGCGTCGATTTCCGGTGCTCAGTCTTGGATCCTCTATGGGTTTCTGGGTTTCTGGATGCCCCGGGGACGATGCGTTGAAATCCGGCGCTGACAGGATGAAGTCACAGGGCCTGCGCCGATCCAGTGGGCGTTCCGTGGAAATTTCTACTGCACGGTAGGCGCTGTGTCGATTCCTCTCAGGAAGTTGGGCTGCGTTGTTCCAGCTCATCTGTGAGTCGATCCAGTGGGCCGTGCAATGAATTTCTAGTTGTTATGCTGGCACTGCATCAATCTTCTCCCTGCGAAGTCGGGCTGCGTCGTTCCAGATCGGCGTGCGGTGATTTGCTCACCACGGTGCAGGCTGTGCATCGTTTCTAGCAGGTGGTGTGTCGATTTTCACCTCACCAGGATTTCTTCTTACAGGAATGAAGTCTTTTTGGTCCTGAGACTTCGGGGAACAGGAGGCAAGCTCTATCCAAGCCCTTGTAGAGCACTTCTCAGCACAGCCAAAGAGCAGCAAGGCAGCAGGGCAACAGCAAGAGAGCAGTCCTTCACAGAAAGCAGTCAGGTGAGTCCTTTGGGCAGCGAGGCAGTTCTTCGTGGCAGGTTGCAGGTTCTGGTTCTCTTCTCCAGGATGTGTCTGAGTTGGTAGGGGCAGAGACCCTGTTTAAATACCCAAATGTGTCTTTGAAATGGGGGAGACTTCAAAGAATGGCTTAGACGTGCACAAGGTCCCCTTTCAGTACTATCCTGTCTGCCAGGGTCCCAGTAGGGGGTGTGGCAGTCCTTTGTGTGAGGGAGGCTACTGTCCTTTGACTTGTAAGTGTCAGGCCCTCCACCCTCACAGCCCAGGAAGACTCATTCAAAAATGCAGATGTATGCAAGTGAGGCTGAGCATCCTGTGTTTGGGGTCTGTCTGAGTGAAAGCACAAGGGAGCTGTCAATTGAACCTAGCCAGACGTGGATTTTAAGGCACAGAAGGATTTAAGTGCAGAGAAATGCTTACTTTCTAAAAGTGGCATTTCTACAATAGTAATATAAAACAACTTCACTAGTCAGCAGGATTTTGCATTGCCATTCAGGCCATACTAAATATGACCTTCCTACTCCTTTCAGATCAGCAGCTACCACTCAAACAGAATATATGGGTAGCCCTAATGTTAGCCTGTGAAAGGAGCAGGTCTCACAGCAGTGCAAAAACGAATTTAGGAGTTTTACACTACCAGGATATGTAAACTACACAAGTACATGTCCTGCCTTTTGTCTACACAACACCCTGCCTTATGGGGTACCTAGGGGTTACCTTAGGGGTGACTTATATGTAGAAAAAGGGGAGTTTTAGGCTTGGCAAGTACTTTTAAATGCCAAGTCGACTTTGCAGTGAAACTGCACACACAGGACTTGCCATGGCAAGCATGAGACATGGTTAAGGGGCTACTGAGTGGCACAATCAGTGCTGCAGGCCCACTAGTAGCATTTAATCTACAGGCTCTGGGCAAATATAGTGCACTTTACTAGGGACTTATAAGTAAATTAACTAATCCAGTTGGGTATGATACAATGTCAACATGTTTAAAGTGCGAGATCATATGCACTTTAGTACTGGTTAGCAGTGGTTAAGTGTGCAGAGTCTAAAAACCAGCAAAAACAGTATCCAAAAAGTGGAGGGAGGCAGGCAAAAAGTTAGGGGTGACCACCCTAAGGCTGTCAGGTATAAAACTGGTCAAAGGGATATATATTGATGAGTCCTGGGTCGACAGTCAGGGGAATTAAAATTATTTTCCGTTGGAGATTACTTCTGAGGCATCATTGAAACAGAAGAGGTTTTATCCAGAGTACTTATATTTGTATTTGCATTTTACAAAGCGCACAATGCCATAGGCGTCAAAGCGCTGAGCTATGAGGATGACGCACCCTCAAAGAGGGCAGAACTAGGAAATAGAAAACAACCATATCTTCAGTTGCTTCCAGGAAGCCAGGTGAGAATCTATGCTAGCTATCTGAGTAGGTAACGCATGCCAAATTTTGGCTGCTGCTATGGTGAAAACGCAGCCTCCTCGTTGAGCCTTCCTGTATTTTAGGCTTCTTTGTGCAAGAAGATCTTAATTGTGTTAACGAATGATACCAATGAAATGTGGACTACAGTGCATGTGGACATTAAAAAAGCAAGGCCTTGTGCACCATACAATGGGCTTAAAAGTTACTCTATGGGGGATGGGGAGCCACTGCAAAGTAAAGGCCCTTCTAACTGAGAGCCGCTCTGGTGGATTTAAGATCAGGTGAGCCGCCACATTCTGAATCACTTGAAGTCGACTTGAAGTTGTCTGAGGAAGGATTTGTAGATGTTAAGATACAGTGCAATGCATCAGTCAAGCCTATAGGTTATCAAGGAGCTAGCTACTGCTGTTTCATGATCAGGAGGTATGAAAGAGAATATTTTCCTCAACATCTTAAGAATATAAAAATGAGTACTAGAAGTTCTATTTACTTGAGGGTCAAAAGCCAACTTAGTATCAAAAATGACTCCTTAGTTTTTTGCAGTATCAGCAGGGTTGGGGGGCTGGCCGCATGTTTCAGATCACCCCATCCCTGACCATGCCAAATTCTGTGCACCAAAAACTAGGATCTCTGTGTTTTCAGCATTAGGTTTAAGGCAATTCTTCTTCATCCAACTTCTAATCTTAATCATGCATTATTTGTACCTTTCCGTCACAGCTTCTATATCATCAGACATTGAGACAATGATCTGTGTGTCGTCTGCATAAGACTGTGCCTGGAAGCTGAAAGACCACACCAGATGGGCTGGTAGAGCCACATATAAGTTGAATAACTTAGGGCTTAATGAATACCACATGGAAGTCTGAAGTGGGGTGGGCTTACATTCCAACATCTGACTGTTTGAGTTCTATCGGTGAGAAATGAACTCAGTAAAGCCAGCACAGTGTCCCTTATCCCCATCTGCTGCAATCTATGCACCATGTGGGTTGGGAACACCGTATCAAATGTTGCTGATTAATCCATCATCATTAGACTGGCAGTTCCACCTTGGTCCACTTGAGTCGGAATAAGGTCTGCCACAACCACCAAAGCCGATTTCGTACTATGTCCACAACAGAACCCGTTTTGAGAAGCATCTAAAATGTTAAGTGTGGTAATGAATTCTGTCAAACACTGGTTGATATGTTTCTGTAAAATTGTGGCCACAGTAGGCAGTAGAGAGATGGGTCTTATGTTTTGGAAATTTGTTTTTTTCTTTAGAGGTCTAACTATCGCCTCTTCCCATAATTGAGGAAAGATCCCAGAGCTAATCACCTGTTTAAAATCTATTTCTAGATAGGTAGCAGCCCAATTTGTTGCCAGTTGGAAGATTTTAGGGGGACATAGGTCATCAGGAGATTCTGGCTTTTGTTGCGTTAAAGGTTTTGGGTTGTGGGTGGGAAAGAAGTTAAAAAGTTGGAAGGTTCATGTTTTTTTCAGATTCTCCATTTCTCCTAGTTGACAAACCTCATCTACTGAGGGATTCCTTTCTGGGAAAAGTTTCATAATTTTCTCTGCTATGCTGTTTTCAATGGACTGCTGCATTGGAGGCCTAAATAGATAATTCACTGTTTTGAAGAGTAAGGTGGAAATCTATAAAACTTTGTGCTGGGTCACAAAAGTGACACGAACCTGGTACAAAATGGTCTATTGGGATTTACTTTCCAACTGAAATCCTGTTAAAAAATAGCCTAATGTAATTTGATAAAACGTTTTTATTTGTTTTATATAGAACAGCACAAACTAAACCGAACAGGTCACTGGTACAATGGCGCAATTACAATAACACATCAGGTAGTTCCAAGGCAGAACAGGCTGAAGCACATATTGGAACCACCGCCCCACTCGCTGGGCTACACATCCCCCACCTATGAAAAGACTAGATTCCTTGCCCCATGCCAGCCTCCCCACACCTTTGTATACTTGGCTGGGCAACCCCGTGCTTCATAGACCAGTTTCTCCTGCTGAGCACACCAGTCCACCCCACAACGCGACTGGGTAATCGCAGGGGCGGTCTTCGCCTTCCAGTTGCTGCAATGTCTCTCTTGGCCACCAAGCAGGCCACCCCCACAAATGTCCGGAGTGCTCTGCTGGGACACACCCCATTGAGTACCCCCAGTAACGGAGCACTGGGGAACGGCAACAGAGCGACCTCGACCTCCATTTGTATAACTCCTGAGGTCTCTGTGACTACTGCTCTCCAGTAACTGGGTATCTGAGGACAGGACCACACCATGTGAAAGAAGGCTGCACTGTGGCCTGCACAATGGGGACAATCCGCCTGGGGCCACAGGCCCGCTTTATGCAACTTCTCCGGTGTGAGGTATGCTGCATGTAGGAGGTATGTCTGCACCACTCGGAGCCGGGAGGTCATGGTCAGGGACCACAGGGCCATCAATGCCTCTCTCCACTCTCCACTCTCCACTCTCCATCATCGATCGTGCCCACCCACTGCTCCTATCGCTCCTGGAGCTTGTCAAGCGTTTGGGTTGTGCTAGCGACCAACGAGCGATAGATGCGCAACACCCCTCCCTTACCCAGAGCGCCCATCATAACCTTGGCCTCTATGGGGCTGAATTCTGGGAGATCTGTCCCCACCTGAATATGCCTCTGTAATGATTGCCTGAGCTGCAGGTATTTGTGAAATTGGGATTTATTAAGCTCAAATTGCTCCTGAAGCTCCTGAAGCTCCTGAAGCTCCTGAAACGATCTCATGTGGGAGCCAGTCCAAACATCACCCAAGTGGGAGATACCTATGAGGTCCCATTTGTGGAACCCCTGAAGTGCTGACACCTTCCCCAGCCACAGTCCCTGCCACAGCGGTGTCTGCTGGGTGAGACAGAGCCACCACTGCGTCGTCCGCAGCGCAATCCTCCACCCCGCCAACACCATGCTTAATGTAATTTGAAGTGGCTACTTTGCATCCAGGGGGCATTCCTTGGGTTGGTCATGAGTGTTTTCATGCAACCACCCATGGCTTTTTACACAAACCCTATCTACTAACTTTGGTAGACAGGATTTTGCACCAGAAATGTACACCTTCTTGAGGCTGGTGTAAAGTTTGAAAAAAGCTTTCTTTTCACAAAACATTTCCAACTTTGCATGTGTGTTGCACTGCACAGCACACATAGTGCGAAAAGTGTTGAACTGTGTCAAAGCATACTCTTTTGTCCAGGAAGCGTATCCTTCTAGTACAAAACCTATGATTGACATCACACACACTTGCACCATGGTGTAAGGATGTGTGCATTGGCACACGCAGCCCTAAGAGCAGGAAGTGGTTTTTGCACTGTTAGGTGAAATCTTAATACATTTCTTCTTTGTAAAAAAAAAAAAAAAAAGTAAGTAGGTACTGGTGCCCAACGTTCTTCTGAGAAGCTGTGCGCCAGCACTACAGAATGCCAAGTCTCCAAACACCAAGGCTGCCTCCTCTTGATTCCATGCCATGCCGTTTTCTTCCACCACCTTATGCTTGATGTCTCCTTATCTCGCTATTTTCCATCCTTTTTCACTGTTATCCTATTTCTCTCTTCTTCCTTTTACCTCTCTCTTCTGCCTTTGGCTCTATTTTGCTGTGGGTCAAAGTCTGTTGGGAAAAATAAGGTTGACGTCTATCACTGGCAACACCACAGAAATTAGGAATTAAGTTTAAGGCAAGAGAACAAGGGCCAAAATACATGTTGTCCCTTTCTAGTGAATCCGATAAAAATTCAACACCGGTGTTCTGAATTTATTGCATGTACTAATTAGCTATTTTTGTGTGAATAGCATTGTGATTTTGGTTCCTACTGCATCAGAAATCTGCATGCTACTTTTCGGGCATTTACCCCTTGTTAAACTCTGGCAGGTTTGACCTGCTGAAATGTAACAAGAATGCAAACTACAAAGCACCTGTAATTACCTGATAGGATGCATATCATGCCACTAACAATTGCCATGGGTCCCCAAACAGGAGTATAAACAGAGACTTGACAGGCCAATTGTAATCAGACCCCAATGTTCACAATATTGTAATTCCGTGTGTCTGTCCTTTGAACGTAGTCAATTCAAACAAGACCAGCAGGCCAAAATCAAAACTGCTTAACAGAATAGTATGCTATCCATATGTGTTAAAACCTCCACTTCTTTCAGCTTACAGATTTCGCCAACTTTGAATAAGATTACTAACTTGTTTGTCTTTTTTGTAGGAGATTCGGCAGTGTCAAAGTAGTCTGGATTCATTGCAGTAAGTAGAATTGCTTGTTTTTTTTGTAAAGGAAGGAAGAAATCCAGAGCAAATGGGTATGTGATGAGAGCAGAAATGTTGGTATGTTCAATAGTCTTAGCAAAACATTCAGACGAGACAATCACGGGGCCGTAACCCAGCCAAGCCCAAGGCAAAAATGCTCATTAGTCGGCCAAAGAATTAGAACCATTTGTGATCAATATAAAATAATGAAAAAAATTAACATAAATCAAGTAGGGAAACAAACAGAAAATGAATGCCTGTACATATCTTAATTACAGAACACCTGGAGCTGTTCTATACAAAGTGCTCCTGCAGCGAAACCATGGTGTGTGTCACACACATAAAGGGCCAACATGACCCTAAGGTCATGTTCCATCATTTGCATCTGGGTCTCGACCAATGCAAATGCGGGAAACATTTTGCCTCTATGCTGAGGGAAAGAGGCAGTTCAAAGAGCACTTACTGGGCACCCCAAAGAGCAGGCATGCAGTGATTGTGTCCCCCCTCAAGAGTGCCCTTTGAAAGCAGAAGAAGGGGGTCCGATGGGCCCCTGCTGGATATCCCACCGCAGGTAAGTGCAGTCACACACTGCACCTGCCTACAGTGCGATCTCTGTCCCCATTGTAAAGTAGGCCACTTGTCGCCTGCACTATGAAAGATAGAGTGGCTGCTTCAAAGAGCTGCTCCATCTCTCACTAATGCATTGCCATCAAGTCAGGCTCTAGTTTGCTTCTGCCCTGGCAGCAGGGCATCCTCTATAATAGGGTGCTCTGTTTCTGTTTGCACCCAGTGATCTTTTAATTATACAGCCCCTGATCCCCTGGCCCCTCTTGCAGAGATCGTCAGATCTCACAGACTCAACATAATCTCCTATGCTGATGACACTCAACTAATCCTATTGCTCACCGAGGACACCTCCAATGCCAAAACCAACTTCTGCAATGTCATGACCAACATAGGCATCTGGATGAGGGACAACTGCCTCAAATTCAACTCAGACAAGATAGAAGTACTGATCTTCAGGAAGAGCACCTCCACTTTGGACCATAGCTGGTGGCCAGCAGAACTCAATTCAACACCCATGCCCACAACCTAGTCATTGACAGCAAACTGACCATGAAACGATAAGTCAGTGCAATATTCTCCTCCTGCTACTACATCCTTCGCAATATCTTCAGAGGGGATCCCAGTCAACACCAAAAAAACAGTCATCCAGGCCGTGATCATCAGCCGCCTCAACTACGGCAATGCTCGCTATGCAGGCATCTATTCCCAGCTCCTCAAAAGCCTCAAGGCTAAGCAGGATGTGGCAGCCAGACTCATCCTGGACGTTCCCAAATGGACCCACATCACCCCCACCTCAGAAACCGCCACTGGCTACCAATCTAGAAGAGATGCAAGTTCAAGATCCTCACGCAAGCCTACAAAGCTCTACACCATCAATGACCCTCCTATATCAACCATCGACTGAACTTCCATATTCCCTCAAGACACCTGCGTTCCTCCCCCCTTGCCTTCATGCTCCCTCCTGCATTTGTTGTAGCTGCAGTGGGACTCTCCTTTCCTACATAATCGCCAAGACCTGGAACAACCTGAACCCAACCTCCAAGCAGCATCTTTCTTGGCAGACATCAGAATGAGACTCAATATCTGGCTTTTTCATGGAGACTTGACACCTTTAGTGCCCAGATAACCCTAGGGGTGACAGTGCTGCACTTTACACATGTTGATTGATTGACTGATTGATTTGATGGAAGAATTTGGGTGTAAGGGGAGCCATGCTCAAAATGCAATGCTACAGCTTCTGTACATGTATCTATGAGAGGTATGCATATAGGACAAGGCGAGGTGGAAGTATGGGCCAGTGATTTAAGAAGAAGCACAACTAGGGGTGCATTGAATGGCATTTTCAATTCTTATGGCACCAAAATGGCTTGAAACAAATGAATGCCCTAAATGATTTTCATGGGGAGGATGACAAAGGAGACTAAGGGCGAATGAGAGATTGTGTATATTAAGAAGGGGTGGGTGAACTATTCTGTTCAGCTGTCAGAATTGGTGGAGTTTTGCAGACTCAGCGTTTCGCAGGTAATCCCGCCAATCACCTCATGGCAGAATTGTTTCTCGTACACTGCTCCAAAATGGCAAGTTACCGAGTGTGAATGGGTTTTGCATCCCCAGCACATTTTTCAGTCATTAGGAGGACAT
Organism: Pleurodeles waltl; assembly: GCF_031143425.1. Lineage (NCBI taxonomy): Eukaryota > Metazoa > Chordata > Amphibia > Caudata > Salamandridae > Pleurodeles > Pleurodeles waltl. The sequence continues at coordinate 1,095,350,405 of NC_090440.1, read as the reverse complement.
CTGGCATGATTTTTCCAAAGCGGGCAGTTGCAGGCAGGCTTGATTGTTTGCGGTCAGAAGGCTGCCACTAGAGCAGAAAATCTACTCGAGCAGCAGCAAAATGAACTCCAGTAGTTTCACCCTCTGCTGCCTTTTGTGCTATTTTGTGAGCATGGAACATGCTCCCAGAGCTAAATCACAGCACAAGCTACATGATGTGTCTATTTCTACCCGTTGGCAGAACTCTGTGAAATCTCGTGGAGTTTTGATTTAACTCCGTGGAATCGCACAGAGTCAAATTCTGCAAGTTCCACTCACTTCTAATATTACTAAGTTGGGTTTTATCTATCACATTTTTTACACTTCACAGTTTTATAACTTCAGGCCCATGGAGACCAACCCACCAGAATTTTACACCCACCTTGGCACCACCACAGGTAAAAGGGACTGGTGGTGGGACCACAGCCAGTTGTTCTGCCAGGCTAATCACAATGTGTCTTCCAGCCAATGTAACTATGGCGGGGAAACCTCCTCATCCAAGTAGGCAGATTAGAAGGCATATAAGCTTGAAACGTACCTTTATTCGTCTTTTTACTTCCCTTTCCGCCATGAACCTGATTGTATGAGTCCTTCCTTTGTTGTTACTACTTGATCACAATGCAAATCAACCCCATCGTCACCGGAACCGAAGGTAAGTGTCTTTCTTTAATTGTTACCATGGGAATTGTCTGTTTACATTAGGTCTGGACTCATGCTTTTTTATAAATACTTGCAAGCAACAGTATAATAATGTGCATTGCATATGTGTGTAATGTGTTATTTTATGAAATGTAAAGAAACACATCTGTATATATTATTTACATTTACAAATTTGGTGCAAGCTTCCTTAATTCTAATGGTCACCTCCACAAAAAAGTCACATTCATTCCAAATTCAAAATGTGTCCGTACAGGTGTGTAATCATTTGCCCTAGAGTATCAAATCAGATACATATGCATTAGACATTATTTGAATAGCATACATTTAATAAAATGTAGAAATAGTATTAGGAAAGGCAATACGTTGTTTTAAAAAAAATGCACAATCAATGTCACTTCTAAGCTTAGAACATCTCAAATATGTATTAATGTCACATTTCCCCTTTTCTAGTGCATTTTCTGTAGATCATTACATTTCATTTAACTCTAAAGGTTTTTTGATGTGTGATGCATATGTGTTTGTTATTAACAATGATTGTTTCAAAACAAACTCACTTGTATTAACAGGTTACAAAGAACATTTAATAAATGTTTAATTTTGGTGTAAGTGTCCATTATCATGATGAATGCTTGCACCAACTTATCATGTTCTTTACAAATGTCCATCACTAATGTATGAAATGTACAAATATGTCATTAAAAACCTTTTTTGTTCACTGTCATAAATTAATGTAAGTTTATGTTAGTGATATTTTTATAATTATCAGTATTATTAATTAATGGCTTGGAAAGAAAAAATATTGACAGGACGAACTTAGTGTAAGAAAAGGTTTTTATTTTGAAATGAGATCAATCTCTTAATAACTTTAGTAATTAAGAAATCATACATTTTCCAAAAAAGGATGCACAGCATCAATGGTTGGGTTTTTGCCCAAGAACATGCCTCCTAATTACACTGCCAAAGGGTAACCTCCTCAGGAAGAGGCATCTAGTGGGCACAGAGTAGGCACTACAAGGATCCTACGTGGGTGGAGTGAGTTTGGGCTTCACAGGGGTGAGGGACTGGTATGACATTAATTCTGGTGGAGGGGTACTGGTCGGAGGGGTGGTAGAAGATTGGTTTTGGGAGGTAGAAGGATCTGGAGTGGGTAATGTGAGTGTATCTGTCTGTTGTGCAGTTGCATGTGGGTCTAGTGTATGTGGTGTGTCTTTGGGCATGTGTTTCTTGGAAGGTGTTTGGTATTCAAGTGTGTGTGTGTGTGTTTGGGTTTGGTTGGTGTTGTTTTGAATTTGCTTTTGTGTGAGTGTATTTGGATGAGTGTGCTGTTGAGGTGGTCGGTGTGCTTATGGTGCATGTGTCTGTATGTTTTGCAGATGCATGCATGTCTGGTATATGTTTGGATGTGTGTGATTTTGCAGGTGTTTTGTATTCGGGTGACTATAAGTGTTTGAGTTTGATGGGAGTTATTTTGTTTGTAGCTCTGTGTGTGTGAGTAATTATGTTTGGATGTGTGTGCTGTTGAAGTGGATGTGGTTGTGGTACTTGTGGATGAGGTGGTGGATATAGTGGGTGTGGTAGAGGTTGTCATGTGTGTGGGTGTGGTGGTGGTTGTGATGTATGTGGGTGTAGTGGTTAGTGCAGTGGTTGTTGTGCCTGTAGGTGTAGTGTCAGTAGTGTGTGTATGTTAGATGGGTATTTGTGTTTTTTTGTGTATTTGTGTTTGTGTGTGTGTGTGTGTGGGTGTGCTACTTGTGTCTGTTGGAAAGGTGCCTGCAAAGAAGTGAGTGAGCTTAGGGTTGGGGTGGGAGTTAGGGTCTGTGATGAGGAAGGGACCAGAGTTGGGGCACAAGGTTGGGGGGTTGCAGTCAGTGCAGGGGCTGTTTTTAGGGAGAGATCTCTGCATGCCAGACACTGCACTATGAATGGCATCCAGAAATGCACCCATTTGTTGCACTTGGCAACTAAGGCCCTGAATGCCATTCACAATTGAGGCCTGGCCTACAGAGATGCTGCGTAAGAGTTCAATAGCTTCTTCACTGAGCGCAGCCAGGGGATGGGGCAGGTGCTTGCAGCAACGGAAACCCCCACCCTTTTAGGAGGTGGTTTTGGCCAACGGGGGGGGCAAGAAAGAGGGTTGGGAATCTGGGTAGTGGACAAGGATGCAGATGGTAAAGGTCCTGTAGGGTCCACCACCAAAAGGAACTGATTGCTTGTGGAGGCCTGCATGACGGGAAGATGACAAGCTGGTGGCCTCTATTTCAGTCCCCTCAACCTCCATACCATTGAGTCCAGCAGTGTCTGAGGTCTCACCACCTGGCAAGCAGTGGCTAGCTGTTTCCCGCCTTCGTAGCTGATGTCCCCTTTGCCTGCTCCTGGAGATGCTGAAAAGACACATGCAACAGTTGTATTGTATCTGTGTAAATAAAACTGATCATGAGATTTTTCAAAAACATTTTCTATTTTTCAAATTTCACCGGCTTCTAGGCTTTCATATTTAGATATAGGTTACCATTACCTCATGCATGTAGGGAACATTTTCAGGACTTGTTTGCTTACAGTTTGTTATTTAACATCATTTCTCCCATTTACATTTTTGAACATTTCTCTTAATCATTTTCAAATTTCTCCAAACATTGTTGAAAAACCTCTCAATGGTACAGATTAGTTGTTTTGAACAGTGAACTCATGTCACAAAAATCAACATGTAGCAAAAATGCCTTTGTACTTTCTATATTGTTCATCAAAAATAGTCCCCTTCAGTAACCTCTTATACTTCAATATTGGTTTATCACGTGGACTAAACAAGGACATAAAAAAGTTGCTTTTGGGAATGTGTTACCTTGTCACCAACGTATACACCTTCCTGTCTGTATTTTACAAAAATGTATGCGTACCAAAACGTGATTGAAAAATACAGACTGGATTACATGCATATATGTGAAGGAGTAAGGCAACATTGCAATGAGGTACTTTAAACATAAATGTAACATGTTTAAACAAAAAAATGTTGCCATTGTTCTCAATTTCTAGTAATTTTGGCTCACATGCTCACTATTGTTTGCCTATTATATCAATGTGAATTTTGGGACACCCACTGTAGCATAAGTCTATTTAATGCTATATCACCTGGTATTGGGCCAGCATAACCTCTTTCAGAATTATGATGGAGCATCACACATGACACAATAATAAATTGTGGCCTGTTTGTTACAACTGCCCCTTATAATATCAAACTAATTAATGTATCTCTTTTTCAGTAGGCAGGCATGTGTGTGCTTAAAATAGTCCTTTGGTAGTGATCAGAGAAATATTGGTATCATGTTGAGAAACATCAAATACATAACAAATCATCATACACCCTGTGCTGAACTTACACCTTTCTGAACTCTTCCTGTGCTTTGGACTTGTGTCAGCCATAATGTTGATGCCATAATGTGTTTCTACAACAAAAAATAGTTATTTAACAATAGGAACGCAAAAAATAACTTACCCCCTTAATGCTGCTGTTGGGCTCTCATCTGCCCATCAAGCTGGAGATAGGCCACTGGAACTATGTGACCCACTGGGGGCAGGGGGAGGTCAAGGTAAGGCGCACACACTTCCGATGTTGGAAGGACTGGTTAAGCTGGGCTTCTGATGACCTCTTGGTCCAGCATCATAGGTCATCCCACCTTTTCTTGCAGTGAATACTGCGCTGCGTGTAGAACTTCAGAATCTGCACCTTCTTGACAATGGCCTTCCATATGGACTTTTTATGATGGACCTTAACCTGTATGGATACAAAAAACAAAGAAAAAATGTATTGTGTGTGTTTGTATTGATGTAACACCATTTTGAGAAATCTATCACAGGCATTTCTGAAAGGGTAGTGTTAGACCTGACATTCTTAGAGTGGTAATCACCCAACTTTTTGCCTACCCTTTTCCATTTTTCTGACACAGTTTTTTTGGTGGTTTTAGGACTCTGCACACTTTACCACTGCTGTTCAGGGCTAAAGTGCATATGCTATCTCCTCTAAATATGGTAACATTGGTTCCTACCCAATTTGCATATTTAATGTACCTGTCAGTCCCTAGTAAAGTGTACTACATGTGCCCAGGTTCTGTAAATTATATGCTACTAGTTGGCCTGCAGCACTAATTGTGCCACCCACAGAAGTAGCCCCTTAACCATGTCTCAGGCCTGGCATTGCAAGGCCTATGTGTGCAGTTTCACTGCCACTTTGACTTGGCATTTAAAACTACTTGCCAACCCTTAAATGTTCCTTTTTCTATATGTAAGTCACCCCTAAGGTAGGTCCTAGGTAACTCATAAGGCAGGGTGCTATCTGAGTAAAAGGCAGGACATGTATGTATGTGTTTTACATGTCCTGGTTGTAAAAAACTCATACATTTGTTTCCCACTCCTATGAGGCCTGCCTCCTCTCATAGACTAGCATTAGAACTGCCCTCATAGACTCTTAAGTGGTAGATTCTGATCTGGAAGGAGTAGCCATGTCTTGTCTGATATTGCTAGAATGGTAATAGAAATCCTGCTTCCTGGTGGAGTTGGATTAAATATTGCTATTTTAGAAATGCCACTTTGAGAAAGTGGCCATTTCTTTGCACCTACTACCATCTGTGCCTTTTAGCCTGTCTCCAATCCATGTCTGGTCAGTGCTGGTTGACAGCTACTCATGTGCATTCCACCCAGACAACCACAAACACAGGACACTTAGGGCCTGATTCTAACTTTGGAGGACGGTGTTAAACCGTCCCAAAAGTGGCGGATATACCACCTACCGTATTACGAGTCCATTATATCCTATGGAACTCGTAATACGGTAGGTGGTATATCCGCCACTTTTGGGACGGTTTAACACCGTCCTCCAAAGTTAGAATCAGGCCCTTAGTCACATCTATATTCATCTGCATACTGAATGGGCCTCCTTGGGCAGGAAGGTTGGAAGGTCTCACATTTACATTTCAAAGACTGATAACCCCCCAGAGGGGTCCTGGCAGACAGGCCTGGGCTGAAAAGGGAACCACTCTTTGAAGTTTCCCCCACTTCAAGGGTATATAAACTGGGTCTCTGACCCCACCAAATCAGACACTTCTGGACCTACACCTGCACTCTGTCAGAGGAACTGCCTGCCTCCCTAAAGGGCTCATCTGGACTGCTTTGCTGAGAATGACTGCTGCTCTGCTTGTTGCCCTGGTGCCCTGCTGGCCTCTGTCTCTGCTGGATGAGCTCTGCCTTCTTCCTGAAGTGCTCTCCAAAGGCTTGGATTGAGCTTGCCTCCTGTTTCGGAAGTCTCAGGGCCAACAAACACCTTACCTCTTCAAGAAAATCCTTGTGCCTCAAAAATCGATGCAATGCCTGCAGAAATCGATGCACAGCCTGCATCATGATTAGGAAATCGCCACAACACCGATCGAAACAAAGCAGAGCCTGCTCCCCACTGGAAAATTCAACACAGTGACAGCCTTGCGATGGAAAGTTCTACGCTCCTTCTCCTACCAGTGCGTCAAGGATTTTCAATGCATCGTCCCTGGGAGTCATAATATTCCATCATAGCGGTAAGGAACCAAGACTGCGTGCCTGAAAAATGACGCAACCCCTTGAAGCGTGGAAACAAACAACGCCTTGTGTGTGCTACGCCGGAAAATCCAATGCAACACCTTATTTATCCATGCATCTCCTCCTCTGCGGTCACCCTGTGTTGTTATTTTTGACGCATCCCAGGTACTGCGTGTTACAAAGAAACAACTTTTGATTTCTAAGTATTCAGACTCTTTTAAACCTTTTAAAAGTGATATTTCAACGTCTGCTTATTGGCTCTTTGTTGTTTTGACCATATTTTATTCAGATACATTTTAGCCTTATTTCTAAACCTTTTTGGTGTATTTTTGTGGTGTTTTTTACTGTGTTACTGTATGATCTATTCCACAAATGCTTTACACATTGTCTTCTATGTTAAGTCTGACCGCTCAGTGGCAAGCTACCAGAAGGTGGGCACTGGATAATTTGGATTGTGTTGTGACTTACTCTGACTAGGATTGTGGTCCCTATTTGGACAAGAGTGTACACCTCTGTCAACTAGAGACCCCAACAGGGAGTATAGCATATTTTCTCAAATTTATTTTTTACTTGAAACTACAAATTTGTAGTGACCTGTTGAGTACCCTCATCTAGGCCAGGTGTCTGAAACATTTCCTGCAGTGAGAGCTATACCTTGTCAGTGCAACTCATTGTGAGCAGCTCAAGGCTAAACTAATTGTACATTGTTCCCAGACACCCCCATGTCCAGCTTCATTGGCTTAATGCTTAATGTCCATAGATTCAGAAACTATTGTTTGAACCATATACTATGACTATGCAAACTATAAAAGGGCTGCCATGTGTGTCTGTGAGTGCATGGTCTTTGTTGATGTATGAATATGTGTGTGTAGGAATGGGACATATTTGTATAGGGGACTGAGAGCCTGTGTTGTATGTACTTGCAGCACAGGACATACCTTTGTGGCACCCTTACATGTATTACACAAACAGACACTCATTAGTTTGAAAATGGGAGAAATGTAAAGTGCAGAAAATATTTCTGCAGACTAGTTCATAACATTAATTATTTGTCTGCACTACATTTCTCTCATTTTAACATATGGCTGTATTTTTCAGTTATACTTGGTACAGTGTCTGCTGGCTACTGGGAGTACGAGGCATGCAGTTTGTAAATGCAACACTTTGAAATGTGATTAAACTCAAGAGAAGAGTTACCTTAATCATCAAGTTACCTTTTCATTGAGATTTTCTGGCATTTAAAAGCATTCAGAAACAAAATTTTGTTAACAGTGCCAATACTGAGTTGACTTCACGTTAATCACTCCACTTGACTCTGGAACTAAACACGACAAAATAGCCTGTGTTTCAATAAAAAACAAGTTAGAGAGAATTACTTTTTCATTTTAAACATGTACCTGCTTCTCCGGTGAGCCATAAAGTGGGCTGCACAGGGACAGGACCTCTGTGGCCAGAAAATCCAGCTCCTTAGCTGGGAAGTTAGGGTGAGTGTCACCTGCTCTTCCTGGCATCATGGTTTCCAGAGTCCGAAAACAGCAAGAAAAGTGGAGAAGATGTTGTTGGCTGCAGTATTAGGAGGCAAGTGAACTTTTTACAAATGCTGCATGCATGTACATGATGTATGCGGTTGTCAATTAAGACTGACAGATCCATTGGCTGTTGTACGTTGCTTGAACACACGTTAGCCTATGGCTGTGTGCGCTGAGGAGTTTCCACCTACTATGCAGTCAACTTCCGCTGACTGCCATATGATTGCAAATCAGGTGCCCATCATTTTCGATTGTAAAATATTGTATTTTTAGAGATTAAGTGCAACACCCCTGCTCAAAATGGTTGCTAGTTTGTTTACTTATGCAAATGTGAAAGTTACTAGTTTTAAAAAACAACAGTATTATGTAATGCATTACTGTGGTTAAATGCATTAGTTGCAGGGTTTAGTTTATTCTTCCATTGATGGAATTTTTTAGAAAAAAAATAAAACTAATGTGTAAATAACACATTTAAAAGTATTATTTACACAATTTTTATATAAAATATTAGGCATGTAAAAAATAATTTTAATTTCCAACATAACTAAAAAATGTTGTGTCCAGATATTGAGTTTTACAAAGACATGAGATTTGTGTTGAACATCAGAGAAATGTAAGCACATTCATCAATCAATCAGTCATTTGTAGAGTGTGTCGCTTTCACCTCAGCGGGTATCTGGGCACTGGGGTGTGATGCCTCTATCGAAGGGCCAAGTCTTGAGTCTCTTCCTGAAGTCTGCCATTGAGGGTGCAGTTCAGAGGGTAAGAGGTAAGTCATTCCAGGCCTTGGCGACGATGTAGGAAAAAAAGTGTCTGTCGCTGCGGCAGATTCTTGGTGTGTGTGCGAGGGCCAGACAGAAAGAGGGCAGGTGTCTGGTGGGTTGGTGGAAGTGTAAACAGTGGTTGATGTAGCCCGATACTTGATAGTGTAGGGCTTTGTAGGCATGTGTGAGGAGCTTGAAATGGCATTTCTTCTGGATGGGGAGCAAGTGGAGGTTTCTGAGATGAGGGGTGCTGTGGGAGCACCTGAGAAGGTCCAGGATGAGTCTGGTGGCAGCATACTGTATTGTCTGGAGTCTCTTTAAGAGCTGGGAGGATATGCCAGCGTAGAGCATTGACATAGTTGAGGTGGCTGGTGACGAGGGCTGGGTGAGAGTTTTCCTGGTGTTGGCTGGGACTCATCTGAAGATACTGCGGAGCATGCGGAGGATGTGTAAGCAAGAGGAGGCAACTGCATTGATCTGCTGCTTCATGGTCAGCTCCCTGTTGAGGATGATGCCAAGATTGCAAGCATTGTCTGTAGGCTTGCGAGTGGGTCTTCATTTAAAGAAATATTTTTCTTTTTTCTTAAATGCAGACATATGAACCCAGGGAGATGTAAGATGACAGCCTTAAGTTTTTAGATCATTTCCAGACCTTGTCACCATGGAAGAATGCGATATAATCAAACATTTAGATTTAATAGGCAAACTATTCCTGATTTATGTCAACATCTGGAGTCAGATCTTCTGCCTCACAATAGGAGTCACACATAAATAACACCAATAGTAAAAAGCATGGCAGTACTCATTTTTGTACGAACAGGATCATTCCAATACACTGTGGCAGTATCTGGTGGCATGTCACAACCAACTTTCAGTGGTGTGCTGCAAGAAGTTCTTTCTTCAATGATGAAACACATCAACAGTTTCATTGAGTTACCATTAAATGAGGATTTTGCCAATGTGAAGGGAGATGAGTATTCTTTGGAGCGACTTACACATGTGGTTGGAGCAATTTAAGCAACACATTTTGGCTTGGTGTCAACATTCAACAAAAACAAGTCTAATGCAACCTCAAAAGCTTCTATTCAATCAATATGAAAATGAGTATTTGGGTTATGCATGGATTCTACATTTTTTGGGAAAGTTTGACAAACAATTGTTTATTATAATTGTACGAGAATATGACTTTTAGATGTGTTGTGCTTGTTATATTTAAAAAAAAAAAAATGTGAGAAAGATTACCTACATGGAAGTATTTTAAAACAATCTTTTGAATTATTTGAATATAAAAATTAATTAGGGAAGAGAACACCGGTCTCTGACTTTGTTGTCTTGGAGTTTATTTTACAGGTAAACAGGATGTTAACAAAAGAATCAAAGGAAACAGAACAGTCAATCATAGTGGATGAAACTACTGTTGTTGAGCCATAATTGTTTAAAATCCAAGGCACAAAATACAACTAGCATCAAAAAGGTAGAAGTGTCCAGAAAATAGTTCACAGAGTCTTGCCATCCTCTCTTGGTGATCTGGATGAACGTCCCATCTTGAGGGGGAAAGGATCTACAGTAGTGAGGATTGAGGTGGTTGCAGGTGTTTCTACTTGTGGCAGGGCCTCCTGGTCTGTGGCTGAGGCAGGTGTAGTGAGCCCAGATGTTATAGGGCCAAAGAAAGAAGTAGGTGTTGCTGGGAAAACCCTGCACATATGGTGGTAAATTTCAAACAGCATACCAGTCAGGGAAGAAAATTAGAGTCTAGATTTTACATCTCTACATTTTACTTTCTCTTCACCTGCTCCATGTCCTGAGGCTCAGTAAGGACCTGGCCCATCATATATTTGGAGTGATATGGGGATCCCAACACTTGCTCACTGGTGGCCTGGGTGACAGTGGACTCAGTGGCCTCACTTTGTTGGCCCACAGGTTCCCTCTTACAAACCTACCACCACTACCCTGTGCCCTTGAACCAGTGTGCCCAATCCCACTGGGTCCTGGCTATACTGGAGGTACAGATGGACCAGGCAACTCTTCATCATCGGAAATTGCAAGAGTGGAGTCCTCAGTGAAGGCTTGATCCTGGTCTGGAGTGGAGGTCTCCTCAGTGGCAGATGATTGTCCACATAATCTGGGTGTCTGACCTGATATGGATTACATGAAAACCAAAATGTAGAAGCCTGGATTATGCATCATATAAATTTTTCTCTGCATATGACAAAACCTAAGAGCACAAAGATAATAACAAAAATGCTTGAATAGACCTTTCATTGGTCTATTAAATTACACACATGCAAACTTCCAAAAAATCATGTGAAGAGATGCCCTGAAACGAAACGATTACTTATGAATTGTACATAAAATATACCACACATTCAACCCAATACAGTAGAGAGGAGAAATGAGAAGTAAACCATTCTGAGGCCTAGCTGGCTAAAACTCAGACCATTATACAACTTAGTAGTATTTATAGCATTTTAAGTCAACATACTTTGATTTGTATAAACAATTACATCAATTCAATGCAATACCAAGCATGTGACAACAGACAAAATAAAATAATGACATTTTAATACATGGCATTAGATGGAGATTGACAAATGAATAACACCTTAACATATGTGCATATATGGAAGAAAATAGGGAACTACTGACATCACATTGCAAAAGTATATTCCAGAAACAAAAACAAGGCATCATGGTAGTTGTCATAATTTCAATCTAAGATTTCAACACTTGCAAAATTGTAAATTGAACATTCCTACTACAGTGTATACAGTGAAGATGCACTTACATATACTATATAATTACATTTGTGAAATATGTAAATAGGTGAGAAAACACATACAGGCAGCATATCTTCATGGTGTAATAGATAAAGTGTTATCTTAACTCCAACAAAATACATTCAAAGAAACAGACAAACAAGCAAATGCAAGAAATGATCAATGAAGAACAACTCACATATTGCGTAGTAGTAAAATAAAGAGATAGTCCCATAATGCTACTAATTTGATGATAATAATTGATTTTAAAAATTAAAAATTGGGTTTATATGTTTTACAAAGGTGCAAAACACATTATCAACAGCTAACATGAGCACAAGCTACATTTATGTTTAGTGAGAATCCATAGTGTAAGTTACCAGACTCTACTCCACCAGGGATTCCTGTCAAGCCTTCAAGGTGTAGGATCTGCAGGACCTTTTCCTCCTAGGGAAGGAGTTGTAGGGTGGTTGGGGGAATACCCACCAGTCCTCTGTGCCTCCAGGTAATGCGTGGAGGCCAGGTAAGCACTCTTTCCCGCAGGTCATTCCATTTCCTTCTGTGTGTGCAAGTTGTTTGCTATAGCATTCACTCTGTCATCTGTTCTGGATAACATTTGCCTTTTCTGAGCTATGGTTGTATTTTGCACTTGGGCTCCAAACACTTGATTCCATCTAATATGACTGTCAATGCTCCCTCTGCAAAATGGGGATTTCTCCTCCCTACCGGCAAATAAAATTGAATGAAATAGAGGACCTACAAGTTAAGAAAAAAAGGAACTAAACAGAGGGAGAACAAAACCCCACAATAACCTGACTTGTGTGTGGCAAATTCAGCAAAATGGTTTTGTGAAGAGGAGTACGAAGGATCATGGTCTGAAATGGAGTCTGTTCTATAGTTTGGTAGGCAGTTGTAATCAATTAGCCAAAATACATTAGGTGTGTGCTGCTAACATCCATCTAATTGCCACAGACTTAGTACAATGTTGCCCGGGTCCCACAAAGGACTCCCACCATCAGGAACCTTCTGTTAGAACAATGCCAGCACAAAGGTGAAATCTAAATATGCTCGGTACAATCCTGCCACCCTCATGGCAATGGAGTACTGTTAGCCAGCAAAGGAGTCTGAGGCGTCGGCTGTGGGAAACCCTTTAGGTGATGGACTATACTTTGCTTTTGCGGACGGAGGTTCGCCATTACACATCTAATTACGGTAGTCATATTTCCATCAGTTCGGTGGAGTACTTGAAACTGCCTCTATGGAGGGACGACATAACTCCCATCAAGATAGAAATCAGGACCCAAATAATTTGCCCAGAATCATGTAATAATTACACAAGTGCCAAAGCCAAGATTATAATCAAATCTCTAGGATCAAAGGTTAGACTCTTAGACCTTAGACCACATCTCTACCATCTTCAATCAGCAGATCATTTATTTTAGTGCATCCATAGCTGAATAGTGTCCCACGAGTGCCATCTGGGTAAATATAATAATTGGAGACATCATATACTGACAAACTTTTTAAACATGTTGTTACATTTTAAAATGTAAACCAAATATTAGCCATAAATAATGTGTTTACAGAGTAGTCAAATGAATTTGATCTCTAAATGGGTAAACAAGAATGTATTTACAAAATTGTTTGGATGTTAGTAAATACTGAGTACACCACGATGGGCAATAATACAGCAGCTAGTCTGCTGTTTAGTACTAGTCTGTGCCATATTCTGCTAAAAGAAATCTATTCACTGTGTTTTTTTTCCAGGTGATTCTGGAATTCAAAACTCTTACACGGATGGCTCCTAGCATCTGCTAAAAATGGAGCACTGGTGACCACAAATACCAGTTAATATCATTTTGAAAAAAGTGATGCATAAGTATTGGTATGCTGAAACATAATGGCAAGCAATGATGTACAATAATGAAGTTGGAGCGGTCGTATATAATCTGACATGTTTTCGTCAGAAGCATATCTTTTAAATATTTTACAGACACTACTGGTTTTATGACCTGTAAGAGTTTACCACGCTTGCCCCATAATCCCTTATTTTTAGCATAATTTGCAGATTTCAATACAGACATGTTTCCTTCTCAAACTTTTGCAAAGGCTGTCTAGTCACCTTCTGCTTACTGTTTGATGTGAGAACGTGTTATAATGATCATAATAACTAACATGTAAAAACAGCAACAAATTTAAATAATACCGCAGACAGAATGTGCCACTTCGAACAGCATTATTTGTCTTTTTCTTGTCACATACTTTGATCTTCCATTACAAAAGTCCAGTGACTCTGCCTACTCTACAGGAACTAGGGGCCAGATGTAGCAAAATTTTGCGAGTTGCAAATGGCCCGAATCGCAATTTGCGACCCCGCAAAATCGGAAATGGGATGCAAAAACCCCATTTCCGAATCGCAAATTGCGACGCGAGCCATTACCGACTCGCAAAAATTGCGACCCCATAGTGCGACCCACAAATAGGAAGTCGCAATTTGCGAGTCGCAAACCTTATGAAAAAGCCACTCGCAAATTGCGACTAGTCTCAAATAGCCCATTTTGCACACCCAATTTACCACTAACTCAGAGCAGGTGGTAACAAGAACCAAAGTATAAAAGGAGACCCAGAAGGCACCTGGGTTACTCAAGATGGCGGAGATATATGTGATAGCAAGGAGGAGGAGAGCCCACGCCGCACAGCAGATGAGGAGGAGGAGCCAGAGACAGGAGAGGATATACAGAACCAGGCAGACACTTTTCCAACAAACTGAGGAGGAGATATATGATAAATACAGACTCAGCAGTGCAGCAATATTAGAATTAATAGATCTACTCAAGCCACAGCTTCAACGCCAGACTGTGCGCGGCAGCGCCATCCCCACACATGTGCAAGTGCTATGCTCACTGCACCTCTTGGCCTCGGGTAGCTATCAAGGGGTCATTGCTGTGGCAGGTGGAGTATCCCAAAGTGCACTCTCAGGGTTCTTCAGATCATTCCTAGATGCCATACTCACACACACATGTCCAGATACATATACCTACCCAGGAATGAGTCAGAAATCAACAGCACCAAGGTGGAATTCTACAGGATTGCCAACTTCCCACATGTAATAGGGTGTGTAGACGGGACACAAATACAAATATGCCCTCCTGCAAATCTGGAATATCTGTTCTGCAACCGGAAGTGTACCCACTCACTGAACATCCAGGTGGTATGTGACGCCCATTATGTTATCACTGACATGGTAGCCAAATTTCCAGGGAGTACACATGACTCTTACATTTTCAGGCACAGTGGGATACACCAACGCCTAGAACGTGGGGAGTTTGGAGACGAATATCTCCTAGGTATAGCTAAATACATCTTGAAGACATACACACAGGTCAATGTGGAACCCATCCATGCCCTGCTAACATTGTTCATTTTTGCCAAACAGGGGACAGTGCATATGCACTACGACCATGGATACTTACCCCGTACTTAACACCCAGCAATGAGACTGAGAGGCGATACAACAGTGCACATAGGAGGACCCGAAATGTTATAGAGAGGACCTTTGAACTGTTGAAGGCAAGATTCAGATGCCTCCACAGAATTGGAGGTGCCCTCCAGCATGCCCCAATAACAGCATTCAAGATCGTTGCCACATGCGCTATACTGCTCAACATTGCCACCAGACGTAGGCTACATCTCACCCCTGAAGACCCATATTCGGAGGATGACGTGCAAAAGCTACCACATCGCCATCATGGGGATAGAAGCATTGCAAATCAAGGCAGACAGAGATGGGACCACATTGCAAACCAATACTTTGGAAGGTATGTGCTGCCTGTCACCACACACACGAATGTCACACACAAAGAGCCCAGGTGTGAAGTGGAACAAACAAGAACTTTAATTAAGTGAACCAAAATACTATAGAACTAAACTATTGGTCAGGGGCTGTAAATGTCCATTGCTATGAGGACCCATTAACCTCATGTGCCTCAATTGTTCGTAAGTGCGTAGCTCAAATCCTACGCCTGGGACACCCAGCATGGCTAGTGCCTGGAGTGTCTGCAGATCCCTGCCGTGCACTGCCACTCCTCAAGACCCTGGTGTCTGTGGCAGATGCACTACTGATAGTGGAGCCCTCCTCACTATCTTGAGGCGTGTCTGCCGCGCCCCTAGCCACCTGTCTTGCCTCCATCATGTCCACAGCGTGGCTTATCCGTCCCAGGCCACGAGCCACATCGTCTGCAAAGTGGCCCATGTCGACTTGTAAACTGACTGTCCGGCATGACAGCCCTGTAGTGTTCACAGCCAGGCGGACGATTGAGGCAGCCATGCGGTCTAAACGGTGGATAAGTTGACGTTCACGGCGCCTTGCACTATCTCTCTCTGTAACAAGTTCAGTCACTAGTTGCCTGATGGAGAGTGCAAGGTCACCTACATGACTGTTCAGGTTTTGAAAGTCTGTGTGGACCTGTGCCAGCCCTGTTGTGTAATTTCTCTCCATTCGCTGCATGGCCCTGATATCACTCTCATTTGCCTTGTTTGCAGGCGCTGACCTCTGATGAGAGCTGCCTCGACGGCGGACATGGAGGAGTCCCCTACATCTCTCTGGGACACTGCAGGGACATGGACACGTCGTCTGCGACGCGGTGGAGCATCAGGGTCCTGTTGGCTGGCACTGTGGCTGGGAACGGGTGCTGGGTCAATCTCCACTATGTCCACTGGTGCATCTGGAGGGGACTGTGGTCGGTGGTGCAGGGCCCTGTGGTGGCTGCTCCTGGGTCCTGTGCTGCCTGTTGGCTGGCCTCTGCACCCTGGACGGTGTGGCTGGTGGAGATGTCTTGTGGGAGACCTGTGGGACATAGGGAACACACTGTCAGTATCTAACATCTGTTGTATGCTTTCTAATAAACTGTTGCCTATCAGCTGCCTACTGGACTACATTGCCCACAATGCACCATTCTGGTGGTTGCTACTCTGAAATAGAGCTAATTTGGTTGTGCATGCTGCTGTGTACTGGGTGGGTTGGGGTATGGCAGATATGGGTGTACATGCATGTTTCATGGTACTCACTGTTTGATGGTCCTGGCGCTGACGTGTCCAGCTCTCCTATTCCAGGCACTGCCTCTGGCTCCAGGGTCTCTTGCACTCGTTCCTCCATGGGTGTGGGTGGTAGGACGGTAGATGGGCCTCCTCCTGTGCCCCTCATCTCCCGGAGGCGCTCTGCCACCCTCTGCTTGGTCCTGGAGCGCAGGTCGTACCATCTCTTTTTCAGTTTGTCTATGCTCCTGTGGATCACCCCAATTGCATTCACCTTCTCCTGGATGTCCGTCAAAATCCTCCTTTTGTCAGTCTCAGGCACATTGAGGGCAGCCCTTCCAAATAGTTGATCATGGTGCTGGCAGCATTCATCTGTCAGCACCTCCACTTCCTTCTCTGAAAATTTGAGTTTCCTCTTCCTGCCTGAGTCCTCCATTGTTGCTGCTGTTCCTCCTGGTGGTTGTTCAGCAGTTGGAAATGGGTGTGGTCCTCCCTCCTCCCAGGTGTATTTGTAAACTTCCTGGCTGTAATGTCATCAGCAGGAGCCAGGAAGTGTTTTCCAGAGTGTTCTGCTGCACCTGCATGCAATTTGCAGCACAGTCGCAATTTGCGACACCCACTCGCAAATTGCATGTTCGTTTTTAGCGAGGTCGCAAATAGCTACCTCGCAAACAGCAGATTCGCAAAATGTAGTCGCCTTTTCTTATTGGATACCTGTTTGCGAGTCAGAAATTGCGAGTCGCAAAGACTCGCAATTTCCAACTCACAATTATTTAGCTACCTACATCTGGCCCTAGGTGACATAGGGGGTCATTCCGACCCCGGCGGGCGGCGGGCACCGCCCGCCGGGCGGAAACCGCCCAAACACCGCACCGCGGTCAAATGACCGAGGCAGTGATCACAACTTTCCCGCTGGGCCGGCGGGCGATCTCAAGCAGATCACCCGCCGGCCCAGCGGGAAAGCCCCAGCAAAGATGAAGCCGGCTCCGAATGGAGCCGGCGGATTTGCTGGGGTGCGACGGGTGCAGTGGCACCCGTCGCGATTTTCAGTGTCTGCTTTGCAGACACTGAAAATCTTAATGGGGCCCTGTTAGGGGGCCCCTGCAGTGCCCATGCCAGTGGCATGGGCACTGCAGGGGCCCCCAGGGGCCCCACGACACCCGTTCCTGCCAGCCTCTTCCTGGCGGTGTAAACCGCCAGGAACAGGCTGGCGGGAAGGGGGTCGGAATCCCCATGGCGGCGCTGCATGCAGCGCCGCCATGGAGGATTCCCTGGGGCAGGGGAAAACCGGCGGGAAACCGCCGGTTCCCCTTTTCTGACCGCGGCTTTACCGCCGCGGTCAGAATTGCCCCGGAAGCACCGCCAGCCTGTTGGCGGTGCTTCCTCTGTCCTCTGCCCTGGCGGTTACAAACTGCCAGGGTCAGAATGAGGGCCATAGTTATACTTTTTGGTGCAAAACTGCACAAACACAGTTTTGCATCAAAAAGTTTTGCACCAGCTGGCACCATTCTTCAGCGCCTGCCGGGCATCATATTTATGGAATGGTGCAAGCCGGCACAAAGCATAGGCTAGCGTAAAAAAAAAAAATGGCATTAGCCGGGTGGGGGTGGCGGTATGGGAGAAGGGGGTTTTGCACCATAAAATGACATTAGGCAGGTTAGAGTAAAAAAAAAAAGACCATAACCAGCCTAGAATCATTCTTTGATGCAAAACCATCCATACCACATGACTCCTGTCTTAAAATAGACATGATTCATGCCCACCACCCCAATGACCAGCACAGTGGACCAGGGTCCCCTGGGCTAGACCATTGCACTCAGTGCCATGTACGGGATCATTTCAGGGCCCCCAATGGCATTTAAAAACAAAATACTTACCTGTTCTTACCTATACTTACCTGGGATGGAGTCCCCCATCCTCGCTGTTCCTCTGGTATGGGTGGGAGTGTCCCTGGGGCCTGTGGAGGGCACCTGATGGCTTATTCCATTGTGTTCCACCATGGAAATAGTCCCAAAGGCCCCCTAACGCCTGCCCTGACCCAGGCATTAAATAATGTGCAAAGTAAGCTTTGCACCAATATTTGAACCCGCATCCCCCCGTTCTTGATTTTAGCAAGGGGGATAAATATGGTGCTAAGGCCATAGAGTCATTCTTTTGCGCAAGAACGCCTACCTTGCATCTCATTGATGCAAGATAGGTTTCCACATCCAAAACATGACTTTAACACCATAACTTTGGTGCTAGACGGGTCTAGCGCTAAAGTATAAATATGGAGTTAGTTTTGCAACAAATATGCGTAAAACAAATGACACAAATTTGGTGCAAAACAAGTATAGATATGCCCTTAGGTTAGTTACCTACGGAAGTTGAAGCTTAAGTATCTAATAACTAGGGTGTCCTGAAACTCTTCTGGTTAAAATGTACTGATATCTACAGATGGGAGGAATAAAATATGTAGTCCACCTTTATTTTCTGATATTTTTTACTGTCCCTCTTTTTCAGGAATGACTACTTGGTACTGTACAAACAAATCAAGCCTGTCCAGGATGCGGTTGAAATGCTGAAGGCAGAAATTCGGAACATTATGCAGCTTGCTCAAGGTGCAGCGCACAGCGCTGTGAAACAAGTCATTGCGCATAAACGCCGCAAAGGAGAACTGACCGAACAGGTGAATTTACATCATATCTACTTCCATTACAACCCCATATACTGTGTACTGATTAAGACTTTCGACAACAGCTTAAGATAAAAAGAAGATGTTCTTTGTCATTTTCAATGTCTCTTTAAAGGGTTTGGTGTGGCCAACAATGACATACAATTTACTGAAATGGACTATCTTAATCCTAATTGTTGACCAGAATCAAATCCAGGAACACAGCAGGAATTCTCAGCACTCAGGAAAAGTAGAACTAATGCCTGCTGCTCCCTATGTTCTTAGAAAGGTCATGTGGGCCTTCTGCAGTAACTGCACTGTGACTGCATGGCGGTGCAAGAAAGTTGTCTTACCTCGCGCTATAGAAGTACTGGCTTTTGCACAAAATTGGGAACTCAGTAGGTTTATACAACTTTGTTGCATGCACTTGTTGACCTTCCAACAGAAGTGAACATACTACAGCCTTATAACCCACTGCCAAGGGTTATACCTTTTGTTAAAGTCCCTTAACCTGTGTTATAAGATCGAGCCTCAGGCTATTATAACATTGCACCTACTACGCGTGGAATGTTCTAAATTAAAATGGGAGAACCATAAAGACAAACATTGGAAGGTTGATGCAGAAGGCTTATACCAGCCATTATTAGCCCGGAGCTACTCCATTGTCTTCAATGGAGCTCTCAATGTTGCAATGTTCTAATGCTTTTTAAAAGTAGTAGAATTTGAAACAGCCTTTGCAGGTGCATTTTAAGCCAGTTACGGCCTTTGTTAAGAAAATTATCTATCTATCTATCTATCTATCTATCTGGCTGTCTATCTAGCTATCTAGTGATATGGATATAAAAAAAATATTATACAGTGGCAGTCACTACTGCGTAAGCATTGTGCAGCCACGCTTTCCATTGTAAAAGTATTTTTCGATTTGCCTATACTTTTTGACCCCATGGATGGTTTTGCACACAATTTGCCAAACTACTAACTCAGGCAGCTACGTTTTGGCATAGCAGGTTCTGTGATGAACAATCCACATGAAAAAAAGTTAAGGGGGTAAAAAAATGTATAATTCCCCACTTTCACTTTCATTAGAAAAAGTAAAAGACACTGAACATGTTTACAAATAACTTAGCATGAAATTAGAGCTTTCTTCAGAAATTCAGTATACAACGGCACAGTAATTTGTGAGATATTTGGGTTTTAAAAATAGTACTGGAGAATTTTAAAGAGTTAAACATGTGTGTGCATCGCTGCAGTCACTCATGAGCCAATCCTGTCAATCACATTTTGAATTTTTACACAATGTGAATGACTGGATTAGGGCTGATTTGTTTGTGGCCATTGGAAACTCACAAGTCAGCCATGGGGGGGTCAATCCCAAATAGTGACCATCCGCAGCACGGTGGGGAGGAGTACCTAAACGACTTAAAAATATATGGTCCTCGTGAGTAAAAAGTGCACTTTTTTGTGCACTGCCCTCTAGTCAAAGAGGACTCTTGAGTTTGCCAGTGACAATTTGTAAGTGGAGTATTCGACCACCATTGTTTTCCTGACTCTTAAGTTAGAGCCAAGTTGCAAGTTTCATGTGTAAAAACACATAAGGAAAGCCTAACATTAAATGAGTTTCTGGCTTTGCATGAGAGTGTTAGCGTGTCAGAACCTTAATAAGTAAACTTACAAGGAGACACGCCCAGGCCGATGAACCTTTTGACCACGTTTGGAGACTTCCCAGAACTAGATATCTTTCTGGCATCACAATCAATACATATCAATAACTCAATCAAAGTTTGCAATACCTAATCAACAAGTTAGTCAGTAACATTTAATAAGGATCAAAAAAGCAAACGCACCATGACCTTTCAGTCATGAATAACCACAACAATTTAGTTAAGAATTTGAACATTTATTCCCTATTAGTTACAATCTAATATAATTTCCGTTAATCCCAATTAGCAATTAACTTCATTAATAACTTTCACATACATAATCTAAACCCAGTTAATCAACGCATAAGGAATAGTCATTTAAGCATTAATACCTCATTAATGAGAAGCAGCTTGGCAACATCTCAGAATACAAGTTTCAACAAGCAACAACTCAGTCATTTGTCCATTTGCGTCAGAATTTTAGTGAACACCTTAACCTCGAATTAGCATTAGCATGTTGGGCTTCATGCAAAACAATTTAGCAAACACAAATTTGGAAAACATCTAGCTATGACCTCTATCAAAAGAGCAGTTGGTACCTAGAAAGAAAAGGCAAACAGACAAATACAATTTCATTAGATAGTTACCCATCCAAATGAATCAGCAAACAGCATCAGTCTTCGTCCTCAGAGCATCAGTTGATTCTCCATCAGCAAAAAGGCCCATAGGGGATTTAGAAATAAGGAGGGAGTCATCTGCAAAAAGAAGAATTGGGATTTTCTGAGCGCACAGGGTGGGAGCATCGTTCTGGCATGCCATCAAGACCTGTACCACCTCATTGATAAAAAGAGAAAATAAAAATGGTGCCAGCACACAGCCCTGGCGAACACCCTTATTTATAGGGATTTTGTCTGTAAGTTCGCCTAGATTGCCCCATCGCAATTGCACATATGTATCTTCATGCAGTCTCTTCAAGATTTGAATAATATTGGCCGGAGTCCCTATTCCATGTAACACCTCCCATAGTTTCTCTCTTGGAACCAGGTCAAAGGCTGATCTCAAATCAACAAAAGCAATATATAAAGGTTGCTTTGCAAGAGCTGTATATTTCCAATACAGCACGGCCAGCCTAAAGACCTGATCCACTGTGCAGATCCTAGATCGAAACCCTGCCTGGAGGGGAGAAAGGATCTGCTGTTCCGTGGCCCAGCTCGTTAGTCTACCTAGAAGTTGCTTTGCAAAGTTTTTTTTGCAGATTATCTATAAGACTGATCGGCCTATAGTTTGCTGGGAGGTTTACATTACACTTTTATAGATAGGAATAATTTCTGCACCCTTCCATGTCATAGGGATCTGCCCACCTTCGGAGATTTTGTTGGAAAGTGTATTGGTGTACCAGGTCCAAATTGCTGGCTCGGCTATATAAAGATCCCATGGTATCTTGTATGGACCTGGTGCTTTTCCAGATTTTAGCGAACGGATAGCCTCAGCTGTTTCTTCAGTAGAGAAACATGTGTGGCCCTTTGAATTATGTGGGCCCCCTCCTATAGGAACAATGCCATAGACCACATCTGGGAAAGGGGGAGGGTATTGCCCCTCATCCTGACTGACGGGGGTCACAGGGATGTCAATTTTATCATAAAGGCATGAAAAGTGTTCCACCCATCTTTCAGGTTGTTTGTGATTCCTCAGGGTAGTCCGACCCTCTTTTTCTCGCTTGTACAACAACTCCCAAAACAATTTATTGTTGTTGGATTCTGTAGCATCCAGCAGCTCCTGCCAAATTGTTTCCTCCCAAAATGTTTTTGCTTGTGTGGTGGACTCCTTACATGTGAGTCTGCCTTGTTGTATTTCCCCGGGGGTCCCTTTCATAATAGCATTTTTTAACCCAATCTTGGCCCTATGGCATGATTCATCAAACCATGAATTGGTTGCCGAAGTACCTCCTTGCTGTCTTACCCCAACCTTCCTATAAAAGATGCTTTGCAGTTTGGCAACCATATTTTCGTGTATATGTAGAAGTGGAATATCCTTGAGGTCACGATCTTGGTATGGAGCCAAGTTATCTGTAAAAGATATGTAGATCTCATGTAACAGGTAGGGGTTCGAGACCACCTTCGGCCACCTTATCTTCATGGATAGATTATTCAAAATGGGGGTGGGAACCCTAGTAAATTGGTTGTTCAGGGTTCTACCAAAAACGTCCCTGTTATGGAAAGTAACAAGGGAAAGTAATCACTTTCACATCTAGCATCCACCTTCATATCTCTCAACAGGGGCCACAATCTTATGTCAACTAGAAAATAGTCGATTACTCTTGTAGATGTACCTCGTTTGAATGTAGGTGCAGTGTCCAAGTCGGATGGCATACGACCATTGCAGGCCCTGAGGCCGTGCTTCAAACACAGAGAAGCCAACTGGGACACTGCATGAGATCGAGAACAAAAACTATCACAGTTCAGCTGTGCGATCCCCCATATTTGATCTTCTTCCTCAGTTAGACCGTTGAGTAACTCAGAAGGTTCAAAGGTGCAATTTACATCCCCAGCTATTATCAGATATGATGTTAGTTGTAAAGTATCTAGAAAATCAAGTAACTTGTTTAAAATCTGAGATTCTTCCCCACGGGATACAGATCGGGCATAGACATTAATAAAAATTACATTAAAACTCTGTTGAAACGTGATTTGTAACCCCATCAAATCGGCACAGTCAAATTTTAAAATCTTATATTCACATTGCACATTTTTATTTAATAGCATCAGGAGCCCCCCTTTTGCTCGACCTGTCGGCTTTTCATATGGTTGGTCAGCTGTATTAAAAGAAAGAAACCCATCTATATTACGCATATGTCTTGTGTATTTATATATGAACACCAATTGGTATCATCTAATTTCCTCCCAAGGCCAGCTAGATTCCATGTCATTATTGATAAACCTTTTCTATCTGGCACAGCACTAAGTGTCTGGAAATTAGTATCCTCTGAAGTTAACTCATTATTAATCCCCTGAAATATCTCCCTGAGGTGTAGACAGTCATACAGAATTAATCTCAGTAGGCTCACCACACCCTGGTTGATCCCTTGCAATGTCACAGCGTGAAAGGCTGTTAGCCGGGGCCTGGCCTACTTCACCAATTACTGACTCTAAAGTAATACCTCCCTTACTTCGCCCCCTGAGCTGGAGTGTACGTACATCAAATGCCATAAGGCTCTCAACAGGGATCTATCAATGAACTCAATTGAGATAACATTGTAGTTCAACCCCAAGGGGCTCCACCGTTTGGCTTTAGAAATATCCGTACGTACGACCGATAAACAGTTCTGTTGGTGTCTTAGCCAGTAGGTAACTTTGTTGATCCTGGACTCATGGTCCTCAAAGAGCCCCAGTAGCAGCTTAGGGACGTTGTTCAGGAAAAGAGTGTTGGACCCAGGCTTGGTGCCTTGATCATTTGACAGTGTAACTGAGCCTCTAGGGGGTCTCTGGGAGGGAATATCACGAATAGAATCAGAGGTGAAAAGGGGTGCAAATGGCCTACTAACATTAGAAGTAGAGCAAACCCCCTTGCATGGGGGGTTACCAATCGCTTTATAGTTCATAGTTGGCAAATAGTTTGACAAGTCAGGAGGGCTACCAGTGGGGGCAGCATGAGTTATCGTAGCGAACCCCTCAGTGGAAGTATTTTTGGAGGTATTATTGAACCTTTGGTGGTGAATTGCTTGGCCCCCGTGTACAGTCGAACTAGATGGAGTCGAGTCAGTTGCTATAAATCCACCCTTTGGCCCTTCACCTCTTGAGTAGCATTTGCATTCACACTGATGTGCTGTCCTTTCCTGCAAAGTTTTAGCTAATTGCAAAACCAGAGTCATAACTTCGTCCACTCTCTGCAGTAAAAAAGACACGTTCATTTCAGTAGGAAATTTCTCCAAAAGAGGAGCAGAAATGGAAACGAGTGGACAAATGGTATCCTCTTTATTGAGCTCAGCTGCAGAGGGTTAGTGAACCCTGAGTATGTCTCCCTCCTCTGCTAGGGCCTCAAGCTGATTTCTACAGGATATGTTTGGGATCAGGTTTATCACAGGGCTTAATGGAATTGCTGGAGTAGGTGTACTTCCTTCCTCTTCTGCTTGGGGTGTCCCTCTTCTAAATAAAGAATCAGTAACAGTGGGCGTTGGGCCTTTGAATGGGGAGGGGGTAGTATCGATAGTATTTGATGGAGCCCCTCCTCTATTAGTCAGAGTAACAGGGTCCAAGACTTGATCCTTTGTCTTTTTTTTGTTGAAAAAGTATTGGATTCTCCCAGGATGAGCTAAAGCCTTCTTTGGAGGCAGGGCTCCATTATTACCCGCTGTGCAATTTAAAATGGCCTCCACTTCCTCAAATAACTGATCTATCTCCTTGAAAGGTTTATGGTTACTTCCTTTAGTCTTAGTAACTGGTTTACTAAGACGCTTTTTCTGCTTTTTACAATCAATCAAAGGGTCCAATGGATCTGCAGCTTTCCTCTTCCCCATATTGCCGGTTAAAGTGGCAAAAACACAGTAAATTTAAGGGACTTTAATCCTTACATGATCAAAAAATCAGCAATGTAAGAGAATGGGCCCGGCCTGGCCTCAATCGGTCGAAGACTGGCATAGACGGGCCCGTCTTGGCCTAGTCTTCGCCCTGGCTCACGGCCAGGCACGTCCCAAGCACGTCCTGCATCCCTCGTCCCGCGTCCCGCGAGGGATGCGCCTTCTTTAAAGTGTGGAAGGCGGGCAGGGAATGGCGTCCGTAACCCCGGCAACCCCGGGCAGCAGGCAGCAAACACGTCCCAAGAGGGGCGCGCCTTCTTTAAAGTGTGGAGGGCGGGCCGGGAATGGCGTCCGTAATCCCGGCAACCCCGGGCAGCAGGCAGCAAACATGTCCCGCGAGAGGCGCACCCTCTTTAAAGTGTGGAGGGCAGGCCGGGAATGGCGTTCGTAACCCCAGCAACCCTGGGCAGCATGCAGCAAAAGGTGAGTGCATATTATTACAGAATTTCAGAAGGTGCCCCAGATCTAAAGGGCCCTAGCA
Organism: Pleurodeles waltl; assembly: GCF_031143425.1. NCBI lineage: Eukaryota > Metazoa > Chordata > Amphibia > Caudata > Salamandridae > Pleurodeles > Pleurodeles waltl. The sequence goes on along the minus strand of NC_090440.1, from coordinate 1,095,324,738 downwards.
GCCACAGTCAGTCGGTATCATCAAGGTGCTATAGAGAGTCCAGTTAGAGAGGTTCTGACTGCAGTGCTGCGTCTTCCACAATGGTAGTTTTAAGAAACTTTGTTGCAGCTTGGGATATGCCCCTTGTCCCTAGTGTTGATTTTCAGCCTGTTTGAGGTAGATATATCGAATCCTTTTCTTTACATTCAGGAAGGTTCTCCTTACTTCTTGGATCACAATGGTGAAATCTAAGAAGATTAAAATAGTTTTTTCCCTAGTTATAGACAACACAGCATTTCATTCCCTGTAGTTCAGTATATATGCAAAAAATAGTCTTGGGGAGACCTAGGGACTGGCCTGTGGACTAATCATTGATGTACTCACTCCACAATGAAGAGACTAGACAGCTTAGACCTCTTTGACACTATGATGATGATGTTTCTCCACATATGTTTCCATTCTGCCTATGTTACTGGATTTTTGTATTCATGCTATGTATATATTATTGGAGTGTGATCATGCCTCCATATCCTTATTTTTTGCAGAGATCACTTCCAGTACTTTCTTCAGTCTGTGGAGCTTTTTTCATCTAATGCTGGAGATACACCTCTCAGCCATGTCCGTGCATATTACCTGTTGTTTTCTGCACTCCTTCATGTGGGCTAGCCATCCAATTTCATGGTTTCATTTTGGTCTTTCCCTCCAGTCTTCAGCTCAATTATGTCTAAAGCCAATTTTGCCTGTTTCTGGTCATGTTTTCCAATTATGATGTCTACTATTTGTCAGCAGAGGGCCAGGGGAAAACTTAGCAGTCCTTTAACGTATCAGTCAACATTATCCGCTATCCTCATTCACTGAGGCCTCAGACCTTGCCCAACAGTTCCACCATAAGTAAAAAAAAATATTTATATTTTTTTAAATACTTACAGCCACAAAGCGGGAGCACAACAAGCACATCAACGTTCAATGCAGCCGGGGGACAGCGAAGAACAAAGACCTGCACTGGTCCAAGAATGCACAGTCCACAGTGCAGTGACCAATAGGATGTTTCTGTCTAATTCAGCCTTCATGGACACTTCCAATCCCTGTTATTCAAGTATGGGGTGCACAAGATAAATCAGCCAGTAGCAAGTCAAGTTTGAGCAGCAGCATATATTGAGCACTAGATCACTGCCCCACAAGACTTTTGCTTTTTTTCCAGGGCTGATTGTAAAATTGGTTACTCCTGTTGAAAAGGACCAATGAAAACACTTTGACCCATTTGCCTTGCTGCCTGGGTTAGATTTACTGGTGATACAAGCCATGGCTCACATTGGCTGGTACAACTGGTAAAGGTAGCAGAGTAGGGCACATCTCCCCATGCACCCTCACTTAGGCCTAACCTGTATCCACTCAGTCTTGTCAGCTGGCACCTTGCCATTTTCTCACTTTCACCAGCACCCTGCCAGTGTTAGCGCCTCTGACTTAATAAGTTAACTTACAAGGGGACGTGAATAGCTCGATGAACCTTTTGATTCGCAAATAAGATGTTCTTACCATAACTCCGGTACATGCAAAACAATGATCAATAACCAATACACAACATCAATAATCAACAACAATCAATAACAGTAATATCCAATGGAGTAAGTAATTGTCATGCACCATGACCTTTCAGTCATGAATAACCACACCTTTTAGTAAAAATTTGAATATTTATTTCCTTATTTTAACAATGCTAAGGTCATGTAGATTAATCTCAAAATCAAATGGAACACATACAGAAACAACACTGGCTGTTCAAAGCGGCGGAAAAAATGTAATCTAATCAAAGCTTGTACTGCAACACATTCTAAGGTTACGGTGCAAATGAATTACAAAGTCAACTGCGTCAAAGTCATGACATACATTTATGTTCAGCAGAGAAATTCATCAAGCATTATTCCCTATTAGCATAATTACATTTGTGAGGATCCTTAACTATCACCAGATTAGCATCAGCATGTTGTGTTTCATGCAAAATAATTTAGTAACACAAATTTGGAAAAACATCTAACTATGGCTCAAGAAACAAGCATCCTAGGACCGGTTTCAGAGTATCAAAACAGTGCAGTTGGTACCTAGAAAGAAAAAGAAAATAGACATAATAATCAACAGTCTAATTCATAATACCTATCATCAATGTGGATCAGCAAGCAGAGTCCGTCTTCGTCCTCAGGACATCAGTCGATCAGCAAGGCATCAGGATTCAGATTCAAAGTTCAGAAAACGCAAAGTCTTTAAGCATTAAGCACTAAAGTTATGCATGTCTCTTTTCAAGACACACAAGAAATATTGACCTTTCGATCAGCAAGAAGATGGGCAATGACGGTGTCTTCTCTCAGTGAAGTGCCATTAAATCAAAACTAGCAAAACTACTTTCTAAATCCTTATTGGTCAGTTAATTGCACTTTATCCAATAAAACTAAAACTCCAAATCTATGAATTCTACTATTAGTTCGTTCACATGTCGTTGATGGGTTTGTCCTGCAATGTCCTTATCATCCTGCTTGTCAGGTAACAATATTGTTGCAGCTTCCACTCCAGTAATTTTTATCCTCTTGAGATAGTCAGTCTCACACGTATTACACACAAAATATTACATTAGCAAGAACAGCATCTTCTAGCAGCCAGTTCTCATGAGAACCTTTAGTTATGAGCACATTTAAACGATGCAAAATGGAAATCACAGTTTAACTCTCTAGGACAGCCATTTATTAAATGTTTAAGAAATACAGCCTTGACATGAGGCCTGACAAGTAGGCCAAGACATTCGCCAAGTCAAGGCCTACAGTTAATAAAACTAATACAAAATGCATAACCCATGATGTGACATATTACTGCATTAGTCAAACATATATTCAACATTTCACAGTGTTAGGATTTTAATAAGTACACTTTGTGAACATTGGCAGCCACTCTTCCTAATGACATTTTCAAATGTGTGCATTATTTTTCTACGTTATTATATTTTCTACACAAATCCCCTTTTCAGAATGCATGTACACTTGTTAATATTTTTTATTCATACACCTGCACTAGCACCAGTTGTTCTCCCATGAGGGGAGGTACCCAACACTCTTGTATATTAGGTGAACCCTCCGGTGCACCACTTGCTTGCAGGGGCATCTTAAGGCATGGGCAAAGTGGGCTCTGGCACAGGGCCCTAACCTCTCAGGGGGCTCCCCATCGAGCCGTCTCTGTTCTGCAGAGTCTTGTCCTGATCATTCTTAAACAGATTGTTTTAAATACATTTTCCTTTAAGATATTTTCAATGTGGGCTATGTGCGAGAGTCTATTGCAGACATTTTGAATAGAAATGTTGTTTGCTTCATGCAACATCTATAAAAAGTTGCTTCTAGACCGAAACAGGACCTTACATATGAGAAATGGGAGGGTGTTCCAGAGATTATTTGCAATAACTTTAGTGAGCTTCTGTTGTGTAATAATATTTAATACTCATCTCACTAACCCTGAATATTAGTAAACACATTTAGAATTTGGATAATTGTGTCTGTGCACTGTCAGTTACCTGGCCAAAGAGGGCATGAAAGACCTGATATTGGATCGTTAATTCAAAGCAGTTCTGAACAGGGCCCCCCAAAATACGTTTGGCCCAGGGTCCCCAAAATCTTTAAGATTTATCTGCTTGCTGACTGTAATCAGTCCTGTTCTGGTGCAATCAGGGCCTTGTGGGGCATGGAACCACTCTGTCTTTTGCCAGGCTGCACGATTGCAGCAGGGAAGCCCTACTAAACCAGGCATTTTGGCAGGCCGTAAGGGTGCCCACTGAGGTTGCACAATAGGTTGAGCAATCTCAGCATTCTTTTGGTACACAGGGTTAGGATGAAATGCGGATTGTGAAGGATTTCGGGCCAAGAGCTCAGAACGTTTAAAAACTTTGACCATTGTCACTGTCAGCTTTCTAGCACACATGAAACAAAAACATTTTCTCTCAATATTCAATAAAATGGAAAAATATTTTCTAGAAGCTGAAAATGTAGCAAGTGTTAAGGGCACATACTCCAACAAATATAGACAAACGTAATTTCTTTTAGGGAATTCTTGAGTGTTTAAAACACTTTATTTAAGCATCAGAGCTTAAAGCAACTACAAATACAATATATTATTATATTATTATATGGATATAAAAGTTCATATTGATACAGTAAAGTCTTTATCATTTTTGGAGAGGCGAGGGGAAGAAGAAGAGGGAGGAAGAGAGAATATATATAGAACTATACCTTACATTTATGAAATAACTGAGTCCTCATAAATTGTATTGAAACATCCTAACTTGGCAATAGCAAGGTTGATCTATATATAAAACAGCAGAGAAAAATGTATATTCACGGTGGTTGAATATTTTCAGATAAAATGCAATTGGTATATGATACATTGTCTGATACCTGCTGAAGAATTGAGGTTGAAGGCAGCCATAATAGTTGAGCATTTTGAGAGGGTGAACATTGAGATAAATAGGTAATATCGAACTTAGGATGCAAGCAAATACTATTCCACCAGGATTTATATTATACCTTAGAAGATTTTTTTCAATTAAAGGTAAGTTGTTGAAAGGCACTTGCAAGAAGAATGTCAATACATTTGTATCCAGGGAAGGAGAAGGAAATTGACTGCACAAAGTACCCAAAACAAAGGTGAAGAATGTTGAAAGAATGTTATAAGATGAAAAGATTTCTAATTTGGGACTACACTTTGTGCCAAAAGGAGAGAGTGTAGGGGCATCTAAACAACATGTGCACAAAGTCACTATTTGAATAATTACAGGACCAACGTTGAGAAGAAGTCTTTGGGGAAAATTTGGAGCACTGTGTAGGGCAGAAATATAAGATGTGATAAAGGAAGAACAAGGAATGTGTAATACTGGCTGCTTTAGATATTGTATATAGATGAGACCAAATTGTATTCCAAAAGGAAACCTGCCACTGGACACCAAAATCTTGCTCCCAGAAAAACTCAGGCCCATATTTATACTTTTTGATGCAAAACTGCGCTGACACAGATTTGCGTAAAAAATGTTACCGCCGGCTAACACCATTTATTTGCGATGTGCGGGCGTCAAATTTATACTTTGACGGACGGCGGCGCAAACCACAGGTGTGAGTCATTTTCTCTGACGTACACCACAGCATCACGTCGTAAAGGAAAACAACGTTAACGCGGCAGAAATGACTGTGAGACGATTTAGGACACCGCAAACCGGATATGCGGCATTGTTTGACGCAATTGCACCAAAACTCACCGCAAACACAGCAATTTCTGCAGAGGAGAGCCAAAATGGATCCCAGATGCTTGCACAGACCCCAGGAAGATGACAACAGACCAGGAACCAGCCAGGAGGACCCACACAAGACCCAGGACAGGGAGAAGAAGAAAAGAAAGTGTTGCTTCAGTGCAGAGGAGCAGGAAATTCTGGTGAAAGAGGTGACGGAACACCAGCTGTTTGTCACCTCAAAGTTGCCAATCAGTAGGAGAGAGGCATTATGGCAACAAATTGTTGACAAGATTAACAGTGTGGCAGAAAAACGTAAAACAGTCATTGAGTGCAAGAAACGCTGGCATGACTGCAAGCGCAGGACCAAGGAAAAGGTGGCCAGGAACAGGAAGGCAGCACTGCAGACAGGAGGTGGGAGTCCAGCACACCATGAGGCCCTGGACCACATGGAGGAGATGGTCGCAGCCGTCATCCCTGAGGAGATCGTCACAGGGATTCAAGGACAGGACAGCGCAGACTACCAGGAGACAACACAGATGCAGAGTAAGTCGCATGGGGAATTAAAATGTACAAATGTTAACTGCCAGCGGGGGGGAATACCTACTACACAATGCATGTAAGTCATGATATTCAGGGAGTGGCATGGGTAAAGGGGCATGGCACGGGGGCATGGCCCATTCAGAGGAAACCTGAGGCACACCACTACACAACACCAACCTTTGCATGGAGGTATGCTGCCATGCCAAGGATGTTGCAAAGGTAAAACCAGGCCAGGAGGGAAGGGCACAACATCAAAACTGGCATCTCGTGACACGTCAGACACTATACTCCCTACATTAACTAGGGCCCAATTAACAACCTCTGGCCATACCTACAAGTGGAATGTAACATTGACAACAGTTGCCACTACCACCTCTGCTGTGTGTGCTGGTCAAGTAGCTAATGGAAGTAACGTCCCCATGGATCTAAAACACTCAAATTAGAGGGTTCAGTATGACAATGTTAACAATCCCCTGAAACAAGACAAATGTTCCAGTCCTGTCAAATGTGAATGTCCATAGTTGCCGCAAACATCAGCAAATGGCAGCAACATTAGGAGGTACACAGCACTAATGTCATACCTATGCTGCATATTTCAGGGTCGACCCTGTGCCTGGGTCACAATGCAACATCCCAAATGTCATACTGCTCAGACAACAGCATTGAGGTGGAGGACACATGTAACTGGTCACAGAAATACACCTGCACAGTCAGAGGAGGAAATAGGACACTGCTACGACTATCAGGGCAATCCAATGTACCACACATTCTCCAACATCAGCAGTACACATTACCAATGCTGACATCCATATTGTGCCATAACAAGGCTATACATAGTATATGCTACATTTCAACTACATATAGGTGGATGTGAAAAATCAGAGACTGGGGCAGGTCCAGATTGTTAAGTGTGGTGCTGGTGCCATCAGAGCACCCACAGCCAGTGAAAGGCCTCACCATGAGAATGGAAGTAGACGGAGGGTTGTGTAGGACAAGAAGGTGGCAATTCACAATTTGGCCAGAACCAACACCTAGAGGATATGATGCTGACAAGTCCACAAACTGACCACAATACATGTGACATGCAGGTGGGGCATATGCCTGGGAGAATGCCAATCTGAAAGACAGGAACAATGAACAGGAACCAAGATCACAATGTGAAAATGATCGCAAGGCAGGCATGTCACATTACAAATGCCACAACACAGACACACACCGTATTTCAATGCAGAGGACGATGGATCTCCTGCGGATATGCCTGTCCAGGACTACCCTGATGACATGGATGACGAGCTGACAAACATCAGCCAGCACACCCTCCAAGAGGTCCTTGAAATCCTCCAGACCCCACCTTCAGTCACAAGGAGGAGCACAGAACTCGCAGCCATCACAGGGGACCCACCCACAACCCCTATTGTATGACCTGCCAGCTCCAACACAGCTGAGGACTCAGACGACACTGGCACCAGCTTTGAGAGAACTGTAGTTGGAGTACAGCTGGAGCTGGCCAAGGAGGTGCGGGTGGGGATGCAAACTATGGCTGCCAGCCTAGAGGGGGTGCGTTTGTGCATGATGTCAACTGAAGAACAGGCAGCAGCTATGCAAGGGCTAACAACTATCTTGCAGGAAGTAGAAAAAAGGCTGAAGGAAATCAGCACAGCCGTAATACAGTTGACCCAACACCTACAACAGCAATCCTGTAAACACGTGCACGAATGCAACATTGAACCCCTTAGGGCCGACCTGGCTGCCTACCACCGTGATGTGGCTGCTATTCTTAAGAACCAGCAGATCCTCCTTGCTGCAGTACTGCAGTTAAAACCCCCACAGTTAGGAGCTACCGGGATGTCTGACTCCATGTCTACACACACAGACAACCACCACCACCAAGGGCAGAGGAGGCAACACACACATCAGAAGATGAAGACCCCCACAGTTAGGAGCTACCGGGATGTCTGACTCCATGTCTACACACACAGACAACCACCACCACCAAGGGCAGAGGAGGCAACACACACATCAGAAGATGAAGGCCAGGAACAGATCACCTTCATCAGTAAGAGTACCCGGTAGCACTAGTCCCTGACACATGGCCACCTATTACCAAGGTCCTGTGCTTTGTAACATGCCAGTCTTGCAACAACTGTACTCAAGCACTGTTCTGCAAGCCACTGTTTATCTTGCCAGCCTGCCCTGTGATTGTCTCTCACTAACTCATTGGCAAATCCTGTCCCTCTGCACTGTCTGACACTTCATCCCAGCATGTCCAAGGTCATGTCCTTTTGCACTTGTGTAGGATCCCAATGGAAGATGTCACTATAATGGACTCACAATCATGGAAAATGTACATATAGCACTACAGCACTTTTCAATAAATAGCACTTTCACAACCACCTTGTCTCTGTGTAATGTGACAGATCAACCGTGTGGTAGATCAGTGAAGTTTGCCTCCTGTCAATTATTATAGACTGTCAATACAACTGTCCTGAAATAATGTGGGCTGATAACTATGCACAGTGGCCTGGATTGTACCATCATCTGCCCTTCCTGAGGGTTATTTCTGAGGAAAATAGAAACTATACACCATAATGCTGTGTTGGACAGAATAACACTTCCTCAAGGGATGTCTAAGCCAGAAAATAGTGCCTTCAAATTGTTGCTTCAATGCAAAACTAATGTATGTGACATTTGCCACTAATGAAAGCTAACAGACACCAAACTGCATGAATGGAGGTGTATGAGTTTACATCCAAATAAGTAACTGTGCTGGACAGTGTAACAAATTATCTATGTGAGTTATGTACGCTATACTACAAGAGAGCATACTACCACTCACCTTATAAGGATTTCCTTGGACATCAGACTGCAGTCAGACTTAACACAGTGTCCCCAATACGAAATCTGGAAGCACAGTATTTGACATTGAAAACATACATCATGAAATAACCACACTTTGGGATCCATATTAACCGTGATTGGTTTTTGCAATGAATGGCCGAATCTTAGCTAAGTTGCTTTGGGGTAGCTGCCAATGTAACAACTCAGTTGGGATACGGTTGCAACATAGGACACACATTCTAATACAAAAGAGACACTGTTCACTCATGCCAAGGCCCTCATCTACAAGCATTTGACACGTAAAGGGTTACCTAGATATTTATTAAACAGTAAAAACAGAAGTGAAAACTAGGGGAAACACTTTACCTAACCTAATCTACTCTAACTACTCATTACCTACAACTGTCCCTAACTAACCTAAGCTAAACTTACTTATCACATTTAACGAAATGATCTAAACATCAACCCCCACCCCTCTTATAAGACGGGACACATGGAGGACAACAGATACTAACCTAAACACATACTATCCTATACTAAACAAATATATATTTTTGTGTATTTTTTTTTTCTTAAACACAACAACCCCAACATTGCCCCCAACCACACATATAATAATAAAAGGTATAAATATTCAGAAACACCCACCCCCCACCCACTAACACTAACTAAACTAACAGCCTATACTAATTTAACACTAAGCCCCCTAAACCCACAAAGTGTAAGAACCAGGAAAGAGGAAGGAGGGGAGGGAATCATGTCTGTCTAGATGTCTACAGGTTGGCCCTCCAGAGGGTCTTCTTGATGGAGCGTACCCGCCGGTTGACCTGTGCCACCTCCTGCTGCAGTCTGGTCATCTTACGTAGGACACGGTGCAAGTTCCTTTGCATCTGAGCAAAAGCAGCAGGGTCAATGGCTGCAGCAGGGGTGGTCTGGGTGCCAGCCGAGGAAGTATGGGCCCATCTTGTAGCAATAGCTGTCGGCTGTTGTGAGAAAGTAGCCTCTATCTAGCCTTGTTACCCCCACTTTTGGCCTGTTTGTGAGTATATGTCAGGGTGTTTTCACTGTCTCACTGGGATCCTGCTAGCCAAGGCCCTGTGATCATAGTGAAAACCCTATGTTTTCAGTATGTTTGTTATGTGTCACTGGGACCCTGCTAGCCAGGACCCCAGTGCTCATAAGTTTGTGACCTATATGTATGTGTTCCCTGTGTGATGCCTAACTGTCTCACTGAGGCTCTGCTAACCAGAACCTCAGTGGTTATTCTCTCTCTTTACAAATTGTCACTAACAGGCTAGTGACCAATTTCACCAATTCATATTGGCATACTGGAACACCCTTATAATTCCCTAGTATATGGTACAGAGGTACCCAGGGTATTGGGGTTCCAGGAGATCCCTATGGGCTGCAGCATTTCTTTTGCCACCCATAGGGAACTCTGACAATTCTTACACAGGCCTGCCACTGCAGCCTGAGTGAAATAACATCCACGTTATTTCACAGCCACTTACCACTGCACTTAAGTAACTTATAAGTCACCTATATGTCTAACCTTTACCTGGTAAAGGTTGGGTGCTAAGTTACTTAGTGTGTGGGCACCCTGGCACTAGCCAAGGTGCCCCCACATTGTTCAGGGCAAATTCCCCAGACTTTGTGAGTGCGGGGACACCATTACACGCGTGCACTGTACATGGGTCCCTGCCTATGTACAGCGTCACAATGGTAACTCCGAACATGGCCATGTAACATGTCTAAGATCATGGAATTGTCACCCCAATGCCATTCTGGCATTGGGGAGACAATTCCATGATCCCCCGAGTCTCTAGCACAGACCCGGGTACTGCCAAACTACCTTTCCTGGGGTTTCACTGCAGCTGCTGCCAACCCCTCAGACAGGTTTCTGCCCTCCTGGGGTCCAGCCAGGGCTTGGCCCAGGAAGGCAGAACAAAGAACTTCCTCAGAGAGAGGGTGTTACACCCTCTCCCTTTGGAAAAAGGTGTCAGGGCTGGGGAGGAGTAGCCTCCCCCAGCCTCTGGAAATGCTTTGATGGGCACAGATGGTGCCCATCTCTGCATAAGCCAGTCTACACCGGTTCAGGGATCCCCCAGCCCTGCTCTGGTGCAAAACTGGACAAAGGAAAGGGGAGTGACCACTCCAATGGCCTCCCCTGGGAGGTGCCCAGAGCTCCTCCAGTGTGCTCCAGACCTCTGCCATCTTGGAAACAGAGGTGCTGCTGGCACACTGGACTGCTCTGAGTGGCCAGTGCCAGCAGGTAACGTCAGAGACTCCTTCTGATAGGCTCTTACCTGTGTTGCTAGCCTTAGCCTATCCTCCTTCCTAAGTAGCCAAACCTCCTTTTCTGGCTATTTAGGGTCTCTGCTTTGGGGAATTCTTTAGATAACGAATGCAAGAGCTCATCAGAGTTCCTCTGCATCTCGCTCTTCACTTTCTGCCAAGGAATCGACCGCTGACTGCTCTGGACGCCTGCAAAACCGCAACAAAGTAGCAAAGACGACTACTGCAACCTTGTAACGCTGATCTAGCCGCCTTCTTGACTGCTTTCCTGGTGGTGCATGCAGTGGGGGTAGTCTGCCTCCTCTCTGCACTAGAAGCTCCGAAGAAATCTCCAGTGGGTCGATGGAATCTTCCCCCTGCAACCGCAGGCACCAAAAGACTGCATCACCGGTCCTCTGGGTCCCCTCTCAGCACGATGAGCGTGGTCCTTGGAACTCAGCAACTCTGTCCAAGTGACTCCCACAGTCCAGTGACTCTTCAGTCCAAGTTTGGTGGAGGTAAGTCCTTGCCTCCCCACGCTAGACTGCATTGCTGGGTACCGCGTGATTTGCAGCTGCTCCGGCTCCTGGCCACTCTTCCAGGATTTCCTTTGTGCACAGCCAAGCCTGGGTCCCCAACACTCTGCAGTGCACGACCTCCTGAGTTGTCCTCTGGCGTCGTGGGACCTTCCTTTGTGACTTCGGGTGAGCTCCAGTTCACTCTTCTTCGTAGTGCCTGCTCCGGCACTTCTGCGGGTGCTGCTTGCTTCTGAGAGGGCTCCTTGTCTTGCTGGGCACCCCCTCTGTCTCCTCACGCAATTGGCGACATCCTGGTCCCTCCTGGGCCACAGCAGCATCCAAAAACCCTAACCGCGACCCTTGCAGCTAGCAAGGCTTGTTTGCGGTCTTTCTGCGTGGGAACACCTCTGAAAGCTTCTTCATGACGTGGGACATCCATCCTCCAAAGGGGAAGTTCCTAGTCCTCTTCGTTCTTGCAGAATCCACAGCTTCTACCATCCAGTGGCAGCCTCAGCTGGCAATTCTTGGGCATCTGCCCACTCATGACTTGAGTGTGACTCTTGGACTTGGTCCCCTTGTTCCACAGGTTCTCTCATCTGGAAATCCATCGTTGTTGCATTGCTGGTGTTGGTCTTCCTTGCAGAATTCCCCTATCATGACTTCTGTGCTCTCTGGGGAACTTAGGTGCACTTTGCACCCACTTTTCAGTGTCTTGGGGTGGGCTATTTTTCTAACCCTCACTGTTTTCTTACAGTCCCAGCGACCCTCTACAAGGTCACATAGGTTTGGGGTCCATTCGTGATTCGCATTTCACTTTTGGAGTATATGGTTTGTGTTGCCTCTATACCTATGTGCTCTCATTGCAATCTATTGTGACTGTACATTGCTTGCATTGCTTTCTATTGCTATTACTGCATAATTTTGGTATTGTGTACATATATCTTGTGTATATTTGCTATCCTCATACTGAGGGTACTCACTGAGATACTTTTGGCATATTGTCATAAAAATAAAGTACCTTTATTTTTAGTACATCTGTGTATTGTGTTTTCTTATGATATTGTGCATATGACACCAGTGGTATAGTAGGAGCTTCACACGTCTCCTAGTTCAGCCTAAGCTGCTCTGCTAAGCTACCCTCTTCTATCAGTCTAAGCTGCTAGACACCTCTTCTACACTAATAAGGGATAACTGGACCTGGTGCAGAGTGTAAGTACCCCTTGGTACCACTACAAACCAGGCCAGCCTCCCACAGCTGTCCTGCAGGTGGTGCTGTGACTGGTCCTGGAGCAGTTGCAGTTGATGGTCCCGCAAAGGTCCCAGCTGCTGTTGGTGCCACCTGGGTGGTAGTGGTGGTGCTGCTGGGGGTGGCTGTGGTAGACACAGAAAGGCCCCGTTGTGCAAATGCCCTCCAGGCTCCAGAGGCTCGTTCATGGCGATATCTTCGGGACATGTTGCGGTACCCAGACTCGACATCAAGTATATGGCGGTATCGCATGCCCGCCGATGAAACTATCTAACCTGGAAGGGAGTCATATTTGCAGCTGTTAAGACAAATAGGAAATCAAACATTAGGTACTGCATTGTGTGAAATGGCACAAGAGGTAAATCAGACAATATATCTGTATGTACTTGTAACAGCACATTTAATCATACAGATCATTGATTGTCCCTGAGGAAGTACATGGCAAGCCAGCCTACAAAGGTCCTATCACACATAGCACATCCAAACCCTACAAGATGGGTAACAACTGGCATGATTTTGGCATCATAGTTCTGCCAGTTGTCAGCTAAAAATCATTCTGCATATCCTCCACCACTGTCAGGCCAACAAATGTCATTGTACTGGATGACAATCTAGGGCCACAAGATCTGCGAGTTGTAAATGGACTTGCCAGTATAGAAAGCATGTGCTAATCATGAGTGGGTATACTAGGTTCAGACAAGTGATTTACTGATTTACATGTCTGTGTACCAAATGTGTATTATCAGTCCTAGGTACACTATTCACAACCCTACGCCTGTGTCTGAGGGGGAGGGGGGTTGACAATCAACTAATACTTTCTAACAATAAGGACACCCAGGAAGCTTAGGAAAGCTGGGCATGGGTTTGGCCCAGCACACATACCACAGGTAAGGAGGATCTCCAAATAGGAGACAGCCAACCCTTGGTCAATCCCATCAACGCTTATGCTTGGAAATGCAGACCTTTGTCCACAACAAAAAGAGAGATGCAAGAACACCTCTGGCCATGATTTGCATGCACACCTAGGCCATTGTGCTCAAGTGCCACATACTCGTAGCACTACATTCTACATGCTGCTAGGAAGTTTAACATACAGTTCAACATGTTAATTAGTGAACAGGGAAGCAGAAATCAGTGGGTAAGACTTTATTTCTTGGAGAATTCGGGTCTGACTGGCTGACTAATTCACTAATATGGTCCACTGCTACTTTTTCTGAATCAAGTTTTATCCACATGACTCATCCCTATTCACATTGCCGTGCCTACAGGACTGACCTAGAATACCAAATAAGGATTGGCCAACTCAAAGATGGTGAAAAAATGATATTGCACTCGTGGAACAAAACAAATGATTGCCCAGCTCATCACACCTTGCTATGTGTCCAACACACAGGAGTCCATCACACATCACCAGCAAACACAACACATAACAGAAATATGAAGTACTGGAGATGTCTGGGTCCTCAAATCGAGCCACCTCGCCAATAGTGTAGGGTGCTGGTCCACCTGTAAGGCATGGAAGGGAGAAATGTGCTCAATTTCTGTGCACTGTACAACAATTCAAATTACAAATACTATGTGTAAGATTAAATCAGAAAATAAAGCCTCTCAAACATGATACTGCATCCAACATACCACAGCAAACATGTACAGATCCACGGACTCCAGTGAGTGATGCACACATATCTGCACACATGCAGTGGCCCTAACTATCATGTGGTGGCAAACATGCTCCTTCATTAGTGCGCAGACAAAATCATGGAGTGTATTCGTCTCATCATGTGTATCCATGAGAGACATCCAAAGCCACTTTCCGTGAGGACTGCATTACCAGTCAACCAGCCATTGTGACTATGACCAATTTCAGACACACAGGTACAATGTACAGAGGGCCAGGGACAGTTGTTAGCCCTCAATCTGTATCAGTTTCTTCATTTGATGTGGCACAGCTATGAAGAGTTGCACCAACCATAGAGATATGAGCCCATGTGCATACCTTTTGCCTGCCAGCCCTAATTTAAAAGTAGCTCTACAAACTCCGAGGCCCGTATTTATACTTTTTGACGCTAAACTGCGCTAACGCAGTTTAGCGTCAAAGATTTTTACGCCGGCTAACGCCATTCTGAAGCGCGATGCGGGCGCCGTATTTATTGAATGGCGTTAGCCGGCGCTAGCAGACCGGCGCTGCCTGGTGTGCGTGGAAAAAAACCACGTACACCAGGCAGCGCCGGCGTAGGGAAAAATGGCGTTAGGGCGTCTTAAAAATGGTGCAAGTCAGGTTGACGCAAAAAAATCGCCTCCACCCGATTTGCGCCATTTTTAACGACGCCCAGACGCCATTTACATGACTCCTGTCTTAGTAAAGACAGGAGTCATGCCCCCTTGCCCAATGGCCATGCCCAGGGGACTTATGTCCCCTGGGCATGGTCATTGGGCATTGAGGCATGTAGGGGGGCACAAATCAGGCCCCCCTATGCCAAAAAATAAAAATAAAAAATAAATGTTTTATACTTACCTGAACTTACCTGAATGTCCCTGGGGTGGGTCCCTCCATCCTTGGGTGTCCTCCTGGGGTGGGCAAGGGTGGCAGGGGGGGTCCCTGGGGGCATGGGAGGGCAGCTGTGGGCTCATTTTGAGCCCACAGGTCCCTTAACGCCTGCCCTGACCCAGGCGTTAAAAAGAGGCGCAAATGCGGGGTTTTTTGCCCCGCCCACTCCCGGGCGTGATTTTTGCCCGGGAGTATAAATACGACGCATTTGCGTCGCAGGCATTTTTTTGGGACGGGAACGCCTACCTTGCATCTCATTAACGCAAGGAAGGCGTTCACGCAAAAAAATGACGCTCTTTCCTCATACTTTGGCGCTAGACGCGTCTAACGCCAAAGTATAAATATGGCGTTAGTTTTGCTCCGAATTTGCGTCGAAAAAAACGACGCAAATTTGGCGCAAACGGAGTATAAATATGCCCCCAAATATCAGTCTAAGATGTTAGCTGAGCTCAGCTAGAACTTGTTACGTATGTGTCCAAATCCAGATCAGTCATGTATCTGAAAAGAATGGAGGGCACAATAAATCCAAATATTTTCGGGATTTCCATGATCGGTTTCCTGACGCACTCACCGAAAACACATGAAACATATGTTTGCTCCACATTGCTATCATGAATTGGCATGAAGCCTGCACTAACTTTCAGGCTCCTGTTGTGTTTATAAAGATAATCTAGCTGTTGCATCAACAAATGACGGTAATGTGTCAGAAGTTTCTATACCTCACAGGCAACGGTGGCCTATATCTATACCTATTTTGCACCAGATTTGTGTTGCTGTTTGACACAAAGGCGACGCAAACTTACTAAATTCAAATGTATTTAGTAAGTTTGCGGAGCTCTTGCTTCAAACAGCTCGCAATTGCGGTGCTAACAAAGTAGAAATATGGCCCTGAAGTTTCACTGGCATTCCACATGCTCTACAATATTGCCGGCAGATATTGTAAAAATCAGCAAATGTCAATACAGAGCATTTAAACGTGCACATTAACATGCTTTGTACTCACCAACAGGGCCACCAATCACAATCCCCATTTGGTCCAGCAGATCTTGCTCCCTGGATACAAGGTCAGCCCAGCGGTGCTTCAGCTGGTGGTCGTTTTGTGGTATCTTGTATACCCTCTGCAGATGATGCAACACCTTTGCCCACCGGAGCCTCCGTGCCTCAGTGTGATACCCTTGGATCACACGAACACCTGCCTCAATCATCAGGGGTAGGAAAGGGCACACCAGCCAAATGATCCCACCCAGCTCCTCCTCTCCCATCCTACCAAGAGGAGGCCTACCCAACATAATGGTACAAAAAGAAATAGGGGATAAATGGTAACAAAGGAGAATAGGGGGAAAGTAGGACAGGAACAATTAAAAAAACTACAAACACAGCCCAACTACACCCAAACTACCACTACCCACACCAGACTCCCAACACAACAAAGACAACTGTTGACAACACAAATGACCACAAAAACACTCAGACAGGATACCACAGACAGTTGTTATACACAAATAGACAATTAAAAGACCACACTGGAGACAAGATCACTAAATGCACAGAGACAAATTGAGACACAGCACACAATCAGGAAATACATATCCCAGACTGCAAAGTGAAAGTGAAAGCACACCCACTGTACCTATTCTGTAAACAGGATATCCTATTACATAACTTCCTGCCTAAAATGCGGTGTGTTTTTATTGTCATGCATCAAACTATTATGACGCTTACAGTCTGCGTGTCATTTTTTATTGACGCACAGTAGTAGATTTGACCCCGCATCCAATGTTTCAAAATTGTTTCTAACTTAACCAATTTCCGGGGGTACAGTATGGAAAATACCGCTCAGGGCCAATGGTTGTTTCAGGGCATTATGGGCCAAATTTTGGGCATAAGCGCCATTTTTAGACGCATGTGCGTCATTTTTTTATGCGTATGCAGCACACATTTTTGTATTAACTGGGTTTGGGTCATTTTACTATTTTAATGGTACATTTCAGTTGTGACAATACTGAGATAGGCTGATTGCACCCACTTTGGGCATGACGGTGTATGGGCACATGTGACACATCATACTACTGTGGACCATGATCCACTACTTGATGTACAGGATTTTCACTCTTGACTGACGCAATAGATGGCCAAACGTGTGGGCTACATATATGTATTACACAAATTGGGCATGTTTGGCGTCAGGAGAGGATAGCAAGGTGATGCAAAAAGGTACAATTACTCAATGTCTATGGGTCAATGTGTGTGCTTTGGCTACTAATATTGTTGTTGACCCACTGTGTGACCATCATAAGATGCATTATAGCAAATATGCTTGTATGCATATGGAGTCAATGTGTCCAACACCCAGATGCAAGTCAGTGTGGAAATGAGAGAGGACATGTGTTAGTCATACATGTAGCAACAACTGCTGTATGCACTTTCTAGTTTTTGGGTAACATAAACACCACAAATGACAAGGCATGCTCTGGATAGATAGCAGACGGTTGTTCATGTCATTGTTCCAAAACTTGGCCATCACATGTCCTGGAATCTTGGATACTACTTCCTAGGCACTTGTTGATGAACCAACAATGAGTCAGGCACGTGTACATACTAAGTGGGTACCGTGTTTGTGACACAGAGAGCCAAAGATAAACCACATTTGTTATGTCACGCCACAGTTGAGGTCATATAACTGAGCCTCAACTCTCCTGTGGCAGTGGAGGACCAGAGCCCAAGCAGCACGTGGCCATATATTTCCAGTGATCAAATGCACAGAGGTGTCTGGCTCATGTGTGTGGGCCAATGTTTAGCTTGTAAATTTTTAGGGGTCTATGTTGTCACAGTTGCGTCCAGGTCTAGTCATGCGTCTGTGGTGGCTATCCCTGTATCTACTAAGTATCGTTCGGAGATCAATGGAAGTAAAGCCAATGAGCAATTGATAACCCACATGGAGATGGTCCTACCCTGTCACTGCAGACGTGTTATGAGACTGTCAACAGGGCAACCTTGGTGTGCTGAGTAAGATAATATCTCAGGATTCTTGTACCGATGACCATATGTCATCACAACATTTGTACACAGGTTGGCCTCTAAAATTCCCACTGCATCTGGGAACATCATAGCCTATGTGCTGATTATTCTCGCAGCTATTCAGCACGCATGGCCCATCAATATGTTGTGAGCAATGTGGACTGTCAGGGTCCTAACATGTGTGGACATTTCATGCACATTATCTGATGTTGCTGGTTCTGCCGGAGGCACCATACCCAATCCCTGCATACAGCCATGGTACACCGTCACAATTTGTCATTCATGCATACATGAGACCCAGACAAGGGATAGGCCATGATTTGGGTATTTGGAGACAAGTTCCCAACAATGGTACAATAAATAAACAGATTATGCAATACAATGTATTTGAGTATGCATTGTAGACTCAACTGACAAAATACCCCAGGAGGAATGTGAGGGTTGGGAAAGCAACTATGATACAACTGTAGCCACAAAGAACCTTTAGGGTAACGCACAAACAGGAGCCAGTCAGGCTAACAGGATGCAGGGTCAATCAGGATCCAGACATTTCACAAGGTAAATACTCAGTGGTCTGACTGAGACTGGTCAGAGGAGGAACAAGACAGTTGAAATGGAAAACTGTGTTTGTCTTGTGTTATGGAAGGTGACACATTAACCCAAGGGCTGTGTTACACAGTTGATTTACACAGCAATGCATAACACAGTTATCAATAAAATGGCAGCTTCTATGCTGTTCCAAGCATATGCAAGGGCAGTGCATTTTCAAATGGCTGGTCTGCATGGAGGTGCTCACAGGTGTGTGCAGCATCAGTCTCTCACAAGTCCTGTAGGTGAGATTCAAGTTCAAATGGCCAACAGTACCTTTCACACGGGAAGCAATCTACAAGTGATAACAGGGCTTAGAGACTACAAGCCAGTGCATTATTTAACCTGACGTCCAAGGAGACAGAAGTACAATGACTATGGCATACCATACTAAAGGGGGAAGCACACTGGATTAACATTGTGAGTCTGGGAGTGTGTAGAGGAGGGATTATCTGGGTACACATATTACCATTCCAGGGACATCTGAAGACAGGTGGGGTGAGACCGGGAACATGGGTGTGTCAGGACTAAGGACATGGGCTGACATGTACATGGGATGTCATGTGCGAAATGCTTGTCATAGCTGTGGCACTTGTGCTATCTATTTGCTGCTTCTATGGAATTCTAGTCACACATAGTCCTTGCAAAGATAGGTGATGTAACAGTTACTGCTGTCAAGGGTCTGGTCATACATTCCTGTTACTTATGCAATAGCAGATCCACTGCCTCATGTATGATGGTTTTGGTTCCATTATTGACTGATGGTGTCTTAGTTGTGTGCCATATGCTGCAATGAACCATGTTACCAACATGTATGTGTGAAATAGGTGTGGTCCTCTGCTATTGACCTTCAATTGTGAAATGTACAGGATATATGTCATTTACAGTGTGTGTGAATGTGACTGTTGATTCATACGCATCACAATTGCTTTGGTCGGTATATCAGCAATGCTCCATGAGGCTACACTCTTATACTGATAGTTAGAGATAATGTTATGCAAAAATTGTTACCCAGACCATGATATGGTGAGTATTATAGGTGTTTATTTACATGTGTGAAAACAGTGGTGATGGTGAGTTGAGTCAAAAGACATTTTTGACCATATGTGGCTTTGGTTCTAATAGGGGAATGTTCCTCCGTACACATATGCTATGCAGGATGGCACAGGTCAAAATGATCTTGCAGACCATCTCTGGTGAGTATAGGAGGCTGCCTCCAGTGATGTCGTGATGTTGAGGCACCTGAATCTTGACTTCAGGATGCAAAAGGTCCTCTCGACTATGGTGCGTGTCCTCCTATGTGCCTCATTATAGGCACACTCTGATGTAGTGCTTCGGTTAGCAAATGGGGTCATAATCCATGGCTGGATCCCATACCCATGATCAGCTGAAAGAGAAAATGATTGAGAACATGTTGACGTAGCTTGCCCCATAAATATCACCTTGCATGGCAGTAGTTCTCTTGTGTTGTCTGTGACTCATCTGTGTTTGTGTTATTGTGTCAATTGCTAGGCTTCTAGGATGTACCATCAGCAGTGGGTTGTTTCCTTAGCTGAACGAGTGTTTGGCTGCTGACTGGATGTCAGCAGTATCTTTTGAGAGCTGCAGTACAGTGTGTACTCCCTTGCATTGTGACTTGTGATACAGGTGTCCCTGTGTCTTCACTGGGGGTGAGATGATAGTTCCATACACAGAATCAAATCAACAGTGGTGGTAACACGTTTGCATCTATGTATCCTGGACATCCCATACATTTTGACATATGCAATAGATTAATTTAACCATCAGTGAGACCCTTAGATTTTGCAAGGTGACAATTAGCCAAACTTCTCCGTACGTTGTGATCACTGACGTGTTAACATTTGACTGTACACTAATTTCACATGTGTGACAAGTTCACTGCAGACCTATTTCTCTGCCCTTGCCAAGTTGACTCAGGTTGTAACATCTACCTTGACTGATGCACATGGTCTAGTTCAGCTGGCTAACTTGGTTGTGAGGTTGTCATTTTGAGTTTCAGAAGGTCCGTAGGCAGTACAGCTGATGTGTGTGTGTTGATTAGTCACAATGCGTATGTGTAGGAATGTGCACTTTCCATATTGTCAACTTGCCTCTTGGTAGTGGGCAATGTGAGAGCAGGAGTGATGTGAGATATTGGAACGGCCTCAATGATTGCACGTGACCTTTATTGTAGTCATCATAATGCTATGTGTGTCATGGTGTTTGACTTGCAGCAACAAACATTCCACACCCCTTACACAGTACATATTGATTCGAAGGGTGTTTGATTGAGTGTTATTGATGTGTTTTTGAAGTTTAATCTTCGCAGATGTAATGCCAGTTGAGGACATGTGTTTGTCATTGTGTTGTTTTACAGTTTACCCTTGTGTCTGTAGAGTGGCATCAGTTGTTATTTGGAACGGTAATTTGTCCCTAGGTGTGTCTCCCATTGGGTGAGGATATGAAATATGCCTAGCGCTGTCACAACCTCAGTGTGTTCCTGTCCACATGTCAATGTCGTGGTGTATGTGTTGTGTGTCCTAGAGGGTTGCTGTGCAGAGTGTATGTAAGTATGTTTCTGTACTTACCAACAGGTAGTCTATTTCCATATCATCCATCGTGGAAGTGTTGATTGATGGTGCAGTGACGGAAGATGAATGAATCATGTACACTCCCAGGATACTTTGCCATGATGTTGGTGATCAATCCCTGGTGATCCACAATGGTCTGCACATTGATGGAGTGTGTGTGTTTCCTGTTGCGGTATAGATGTTCAGTTGCAGCAGGTGGCACAAGGCGTACATGTGTGCAGTCAATGGCACCAAGGACGTGTGGGAATCTATTAATGAGGTAAAACTCCTGTTTGGTCTCCTGCTGCTTCTGCCGTGTGTTGGGGAAGCAGATGTGGCGGGTGTGAGTGAGATGATGGCATCCAGTACCTTCGCAAGGAAGGCGGAGAATGATGGCTGTGAGATCCCAGCAACCAGGGCGCCAGTGGTTTGAAAGGAGCCACTTGCCAACATGTGTAGTACAGCTTGCAGCTTGGTTTCTGGTGGGATGGTGCGGGGTGTCTGTAAGCTGGGTGCCAACTGTGGCTCAGTGTTGTGCAGCAGCTGCTGAATGGCTTGCCAGTTCAGCCTGTACCTCTGGATGATGTCATGTTCCCTGAGGCCATGAAGGGTTGTCCTGGTGTGGAATATCCTCTCCTGCCTTCTGCGTTGCCTTTGGGGTCCCTGCTGGTGTTGTGAAAGCTGCTGTTGCTGGTCCTGTGCTCTGCGTCTGCATGCACGCTGGATGAGAAGCACCTCCATGTCTTCCTTTTGGAGATCTGCTGTTGCTTCTGTGTGTTTTCATTAAATACAGGTGTGTTTGCTCCATTTTAACGCATGCCCCGACCCAGGCATTAAATTTTGATGCAAATCCGGCTGTGCGTCATTTTCCGCCTCCGCCTTCCGGCCTTGCGGGATTTTGGCGCGGTAGCATAAACAAGGCGCACTGGTTTTTTGAGTAATTTTTTGGACGGGAACGCCTACCTTGCATGTCATTAACGCAAGGTGGTTTTCTGCATCCAGAAAATGACACACACGGCAGAATTTTGACGTCCGCGGACTCGGGCGTCAAAGTTTAAATATGGTGCACGGTTTGCGCCTAATGTGCGTCAAAAGTTTTGATGCACATTCAGCGCAAACGGGGTATAAACATGCCCCTTAGTTTTACAGTTGGTTCTAGGGTTAAGTGAGAATGAATTATTCTTATAAAGAGCTGAGGCTTTAAGGACAAGAGTAAGAATTTTAGTTAAGTCAGATTCATGAGGAAAAGTGACAGGGTTATGTTGTATCAGCAAATATGTGCCTATGACAACATTAACAAGCAATAGAAAATTAGATCAAAAAAAGATTCAGGATGTTTGAAAATGTGTTGAAAAAAAGGAGAAAGTGATAGGATTACTATTATTATCAAATAGTTTTGAAATCCTCAGAACTCCTTTAGGCTTACAGAAGTTCCAGGAAATAGTCCTATTGTTGACTTAAATAAGTTTATTAGATCATAAAGACATTAAAAAAAACACAGAAGGAGTTATTGTTCTAGGTAGAAATGTGGATTTGATAATGGAGATGGTATGTTGAAACAGAGGGGTAGTTAGAGTAGCAGAGTTAGATGTAAAAGATAGTACTTCCTTTGGAGAGAAGGGAAAGAGAAGAGCTTTCTCTGCATCCAACTGGAATGCGAAAATGATGAAGGCGAGTTAGAAGTCCAAAAGGAAGCTTGACAGAAGCCAAAAGCTTTATGATATATATAGAAATCAGGTAATTGTTTGAGGGCATATTTATACCTGTTTGTGCCGAATTTGCGTCATTCTTTTAATGCAAATTTGGTGCAAAACGAACTCCATATTTATACTTTGATGTTAGACCAGTCTAGCACCAAAGTTATGGAGTTAACATCTTTTTTTTGCCGTGGAAACCTTCCTTGCATCAATGAGATGCAAGGTAGGCATTTCCGTGCAAAAAATGACTCAATGGCCTAAGCGCCATATATATCCCCCATTCTAAAATCACACGCGGGGGAGGAGGGGTCAAATAATAGTGCAAAGCTTGCTTTGCACCATTATTTAACGCCTTTGTCAGGGCAGGCGTTATGGGACCTGTGGGCAGGATTCCACGGTCAGAGACCATGGAAAGAGCCCATAGGTGCCCTTCCCTGGCCCCAGGGACACCCCCACCCACACCAGAGGGACAGCGGAGAATGGGGGACCCATCCCAGGTAGGTCCCGGTAATATTTCCATCTCGGGGGGCTCTAACATTGGGACTACCGCATGGCACTGGCCCCATTGGCCATGACCAGGGGACATTTGTCCCCTGGGCATGGCCAATGGGGTGGTGGGCATGACTCCTGTCTTTACTAAGACAGGAGTCATTTCCAGGAGGGCTGTGCGTCAGAAAATAGCATTACTCTGCCTAGAGGCAATTCTTTTGCCTCAAAACAGTGTAGCGCCATAATTCGGCGCACAACCTCTGGTTACCCCTACGCCTGCCCCACCAAGTCAGCCTCATTTACAATGACGCTAACCGGGCATTACCGCAGGCTAGCACCGTCATTAAATATGCCGCCCAGCCGGCGTCAGGAATGGTGCTAGCCGACGTTATAATTTTACACGCTAAATAAGTTCATATAAGTCAGGCCCTTGGTGAGTAAGGTGTTGGTTTTTTGGAAAACAAAGCTGGGAATATGAAAAGGCATCATATAGAGAAGCTATAGCATGAGAGGAGATATCATCATTTTATCCCTTCAGGTGCCTTGGACGAGGTGGTTACGTCTGCTGCTGTGGCGCTCAGGTGCCAGGGACGTAACCACCTCATCCATGTACCAGCCCACGGGGGAAGCTCTAGCGCTCCCCCCGGGGCCTCCCATCCCTCGCAGGGCCCCATGGGCAGGGATGGAAGGGGAATCTCTTTCCCTTCCGCCCGACCTCCTGTGGCATTTTAATGATGTCAATGTGCGATCACACGCTGACCTCATCAGAGGCTGCCCCCTCCGCACTGGAAGCTCAGCATTTCTCCTCCGATCATGTGGAAGGGGCGAGGGAGTCATCAAAGGAAAGGAAAGGCCTTTTCTTTCCATTGATGTCTCTCTCAGCATTTTGGCTGACTGATCGCGATGCGACCGGGCAGCAGAAATGTCCACTAGACACCAGGGAATTCGTTTTTTTAAATTTTTTAATAGGGGGAGCGGCCCTTTGGGCAAGGTCCGTGCCACAGGGGGGGATTTATTTTAAGGCCATTTCTCTCCCCCCTGGGGGCAGACCCGTCTATTAAAATTAGGGCAATCTGCTCCTGGGGGGGCAGAAACAACTAGACACCAGGGATTTGTTTTTTAGGTCAGTTTCACGCAAGTGGAGCAACTCCTTAGGCAAGGGTCGTTCCCCTGGGGGGCACATTTATCTTAGGCCATTTCTGCCCCCCTTGGGGGAAGATCGGCCTATTTTTATTAGGCTGACCTGCCCCCAAGGGGGGCAGAAACCACTAGGCATCAGCAACTTTTTTTTGCACCAATTTCAGGCAAGGAGAGTGACCCCTTAGGCAAGGGTCACTCCCCGGGGGGGGGCAAATTTTGTTTAGGCCATTTCTGCCCTGAGGCCTTGGGGCAGATTGGCCTATTTCTATTAGGCCGATCTGCCCTGAGGTGGGGCAGAAACCACTTAGGCATCAGGGATTGGAGTGTGTATGTGTGGGTTTTGTTTTGGGGGGGCAGCCCCTTGATCCGATCGGCCTATTTATGGAAGGCCCATCTGCCCCCAACGGGGGCAGAAAGCGCACCAGAGACCAGGGAAGATTTTTTTTTTCAACAAAAGAGGGTGGGGGTATGTACAGACCCCCACCCCAAATAAATGGGGCCAAAGTTGTTCTGCCCACCAGTGGGCAAATGGGACAATTACCCCTGATCAACTCCCGGGGGGGGCAGAAAGCCTACTAGATGCTAGGGAATAAAAAAAAAAAATAGTGGGCTCGTGGCTACCAACCAGGATGGGCATGGTTATGCCCTCACCCCAACTGAAGGGGGTAACAGTCTTTCAGCTCTCCCTTGCACATTACAACATCTTATCCCATGGCAAGCAAGAGGACATTTGATTATTTTGGGTTTTGGTTTTACATTTGGGCCATGAGCACTTGTCTAACTTTCAAAATCGTCCCACTTGGAATGGTGAAGGCTGCACTTTTTGGACTTTGTGACGCTGCCATGTAGAAAAATCCACAAGACCTAGACACATCTGAAAACTAAACATCTGGGTGGGTCTAGGGTGGTGTGCTTCACATGCACCCCACACCATTTCCTTACCCACAATGCCCTGCAAACCTCCCACTTTGCTGGAAATCGCATGTTTTTCCCACATTTTTGTGATGGAATATTCTGGAATCTGCAGGAATCCACAAACTTTCTACCACTCAGCAATGTCTCATCTCTACCGATAAACATTCTGCCCCACTTGTCAGCCTAAAAATGTTTTTTTCCAAACTGCCCTTTTGGACCCGTTTTGGTTCCCCCTCATTTTTGACATGTTTTAGGCTCTTCCTTGTCACAGGCACTTAGCCCACCTACACAAGTGAGGTATCATTTTTACCGGGAGACTGAGGTGGACGCTGGGTGGTAGGAAATCTGTCCCGGTGCAGTGATTCCACACAGAAATGTGGGAAAAATGTGATTTTCTACCTACATTTGAGTTTTGCTGAGGATGCTGGGTAAAAAAACACAGGGGGATCCACGTAAGTCACACCTCCCTGGACTCTCTCGGGTGTCTAGTTTTCAGAAACAGTTGATTTGGTAAGTTTCCCTATATGGCTGTTGAGACCAGGACCAAAAACGTAGGTGCCCCCAGTTAAAACAGGTAGTTTTGTATTTGATAATTTTTATGTGTCTACATAGTGTTTTGGGGCATTTCCTTTCACGATCACTAGGCCTACCCACACAAATGAGGTACCATTTGTATCAGGAGACTTGTGGGAATGCCAGATGGAAGGAAATGTGTGGCCCCTCTCAGATTCCAGAACCTTCTGTCACCGAAATGTGAGGAAAAGGTGTTTTTTTGTCCCTATTTTGAGGTTTGCAATGGATTCTGGGTAACAGAACCTGGTGAGAGCCCCACAAGTCACCCCATCCTAGATTCCCCTAGGTGTCTTGTTTTTAAAAATGCACACGTTTGGTAGGTTTCCGTAGGTGCCGGTTGAGCTAGAGGCCAAATTCCACAGCTAGGCACTTTCCAAAAAACAGGTCAGAGTTCAATGTAAAAATGTGATGTGTCCATGTTACGTTTCCTGTCGCATGCATTAGGCCTACCAACACAAGTGAGGTACAATTTCTATCGGGAGACTTGGGGGAACACAGACTAGAAGAACAAGTGTTATTGCCCCTTGTCTTTCTCTACATGTTTCCCTTCCAAATGTAAGACAGTGTGTAAAAAAGACATCTATTTGAGAAGTGCCCTGTAATTCACATGCTAGTATGGGGGCCCTGGAATTCAGAGATGTGCAAATAACCACTACTTCTCAATACCTTATCTTGTACCCATTTTGGAAATACAATGGTTTCCTTGATACCTATTTTTCACTCTTTATATTTCACCAAACGAATTACTGTATATACCTGGTATACAATGAAAACCCATTGCAAGGTGCAGCTCATTTATTGGCTCTCTGTACCTAGGGATCTTGATGAAACTACAAGCCCTATATATCCCTGCAACCATAAGAGTCCAGCAGACGTATCTGTTTATGGCTTGTGCAAATCTGACATGGCAGGAAAACGTTACAGAGTAAAATGTGGTGAGAAATGGCTGTGTTTAGCCGTTATTTTTTTGTAGGAAAACCTTGTAGGATCTGCTCAAATGACCCCTTTCTGAATTCAGAATTTTGTCTACTTTTCAGAAATGTTTAACTTCCCAGGATCTAGCATTGGCCTCATATCCATTTCTGTCACTAACAGGAAGGAGGCTAAAAACACAAAAAATAGTAGAAATTTGAAATGTCCCAGTAAAATGTCAAGATTGTGTTGAAAAATGTGGTTTTCTGATTTAAGTTTGCTTGTTCCTGAAAGCATAGAAGATGGTGATTTTAGTACAGCAACCTTTTTGTCGATGCCATTTTCAGGGAAAAAACACAATCTTCTTCTGCAGCCCTTTTTTCCAATTTAAAAAAAAATGAACATTTTGCTGTATTTTGGCTAATTTCTTGGTCTCCTCCAGGGAAACCCACAAACTCTTAGTACCTCTAGAATCCCTAGGATGTTGGAAAAAAGGACACAAATTTAGCATTGGTAGATTGTGTGGACAAAAAGATATGAGTGCCTAAGCGCAAACTGCCCCAAATAGCCAAAAAAGGCAGGACACCTGAGGGGGGAAAAGGTCTGGCAGCGAAGGGGTTAATAGAATCTACATGCCCCATGAAGCTAAAAAGACAGGATTCCAAGAAGAAAGCAAATTCTCAAGTTTAGTAAAAAAGGCTTAGAAATTAATTTGAATGGAATCAAGTATGGATTTAATGAACCAATCACCTAAATATTTAATTTTGGGAGATGTAGCCCATTGAAAATCCAGATTTTATAAAAAGCTTGCTTGAATGTATATTTGGTAAGAGGAAGAATTTCAGTGTTATCCTTATTGATGTTATATCGGGAAACTTTAGAAAAAAATAGGTATTTGTTGAAGTAGACCTGGAACAGACATTTCTGGAGAAAAAATAAAGATAAGAATTTCATCTGCAGAAGCTACTAGTTTTAAGTGACAATCTCCAAACTGGAAACCAGCTATAGATGGGTTTGAAAGAATGCACGGAAGAAAACGTTCAGAAGCTAAGACAAACAATAAAGGAGAAAGAGGACAACCTTTTTCTACACCACGCTGAAGAGAAAAATATGCAGATATTTTCACGTTTACTAAAACAGAAGTGCATGGTGAATGATGAAGAAATGAAATTTATTCTATGATTTTGGGAGCAAAGCCAAGCCATGTTAGCGAGTTTAACAATAAGTCCCAACTAAATCTGTCAAATGCTTTCTCTGTGTCCATTATACTTGCAGCCAGAGGAGTTTGAAGAGGAGATTTACTTAGTACGTTATGAAATAATATAGTATTATCAGATGCTAATCAACCTTTAATTAAACCAGATTGTTCTTTTCCAATAAGATGAGGGAGAAAAGCATCCAATCGGAGGGCTAAAAGGTTAGCAAAATTCTTGTAATCAACGCTTACCAGTGAAATAGGCCTATAATTTTTTTAACTGAGTGGGATCTTTACTATATTTATAAATAAGGCAAATTGTGACTTCTTGAAATTTACCAGAAGTAGATTTAGATTCTATAAGTATTGTAGAAGACTTAACATTTGAGGGAGGATAATATTTGAGAAGTGTAAAATAAAATTCTACCCTAAAACCATCTGGTCCTGGCATGTTCCCTTTTTTCAATGAATTTAGGCCCACATTTATACTTTTATACGCAAAACTGCATTAGCGCAGTTTTGCGTGTAAAGGTATTGCACCGGCTAGCGCCATTCCTTGACGCCGGCCGGGCACAACATTTATGGAATGGCATTAGCCAGCGGTAATGCCCAGTTAGCGTCATTGTAAATGACTCAAACCGGGTATGGGAGGCATAGGGGAAACCGTAGGTTGTGCGCCGAATTATGCCACTACACTGTTTAGAGGCAAAAAAATACCTCTAAGCAGGGTAAAGCCATTTCTTGGCACACAACCCCCATGGACATGGCTTCTGTCTTGGTGAAAACAGGAGTCATGGCCAACACCCCAATGACCATTCCCAGGGGACAAATGTCCCCTGGGCATGGCCATTGGGGCCAATGCCATGCAGGGGGGGCCAGGTTGGGGCCCCGAAGTGGGAAAAACAAATTAAAGACATATACTTTCCAGGACCTACCTGGGATGGTTCCCCCATCCTGTGGTGTCCCTCTGCTGTGGTTGGGGGTGCATGGGGTGTCCCTAGGGACAGGGAAGGGCACCTGTGGGCTCTTTCCATGGTCTGTGACCATGGAAACATGCACACAGATCCCCTAACGCCTGCCTATACCCATGTGTTAAATAATGGCACTAAGCAAGCTTAGCACCATTATTTAAGGCCCTATCCCCTGTGCTTTAATTCAGCACGGGGATAAATATGGCATAAAGGCCATATCGTCATTTTCTGCACTGGAACGCCTACCTTGCACCTCATTGACGCAAGGTAGGTTTCCACGTCCAGAAAATGACATTAACTCCATTACTTTGGTGCTAGACGTATCTAGTGCCAAAGTATAAATATGGAGTTAGGTTTTTGCTGAATTAGCGTTAAAAAAACAAATTACGCTAATTCAACGCAAACCAAGTATAAAAATGCCCCTTAATGTTTGAGAAATGTCATTACTAGTGACATTTACTTTTAGAGGTTTGAAGGCTAACTGAGAAGGAACAGAATGAGGAGTTTGTAGGAGGTATTCTTTTATATGAGATTGATTGTTTGGTGAATCAGGAGTACATAGATTTTTATAGAAATTAACAAATTAATTTAAGATATCTTGTTGTTTTGTGATCTATACACCTTCCAAATTTATTAATGAGTCAATTGTGGGATGTTGTTTTTTTTTAACTTCAAATAATTACCTAATAGTTTACCAGTTTTGTTTATCTCACCCTACTAAGGAGCATTACTCCTAAGCAAAATAGAGGAAGCCTCATTAATATAATTTGAATTAAAGTGTAATTTGGCTTTAAGTAGAGGTTGAAGGACAGTGTTCGATTTGGAAGAAAAATAGTTTTGTTCTAAATGGTTTATTGAAGATGACAATGGTTTGCTTTCTTTTGTGTGTTTTTTTCTTTAGTTTCTGCTACATAGTCTATAATAAAACCCAAAGCCGCTGCCTTTATTGTGTTGCATAGTAAAGGAGGAGAGATAGCTGTAGAGTTATTGAGTGAGAAAAATTCAGAAGTAAATGATGTAAAGGATGAAGAAAATCTTTAAACAATGAGTTATTCAATCTCCATCTATGGCTATCTGATTGAGGGGGAACCAAGTCCAAGTCTGTAGTTTCCATGGCATGATCTGAGATTATTATGGAGTCAATGGTTGATTGGACAATGTTTTGTGCTAGAGATTTGGAAGACAAATATGATATAATCTAGTGAGAGTATCATGCAAAGTAGAGTAGTAAGAATAATCTCAGATTAGTAAAAATAATTTCAGGAAGTGGAGTTAAATACACTCCAAGAATCCACTAATGCATTGTTAATAATAGTGGAGTGAAAGTTTTTATGCATTTTATTGGGTACAAAATGTACTGGGGATTGTCTATCTAAAAATAGATCCCTAATGTGTTTACAGTAACCTGTTAGGTTAAAATATGAATTGTGATGCTGTGTAAATTTGTTTGCAAATACAGGCCAGAATGTGCAATCCAATTCAGTTGGAGCATAGATAGTCAAAACAGTTACTGGTATTTTGTCTATCAGTAGATTAAGAATGATCCATCTGCCAATATTATATTTTTCTTGTGACAGTACAGATATATCAGGGTGTTCCCTACACAAGACAATAACACCATTTTTTGTTTGAAGTGGTAAAAACAAAAAACAAACCCATCCAACTTCATTTAAAATGTAAAGCTTCAAGTTCTGTAAGGTGAGTTTCATGTAGCAGGACTACGTTGGGATCAGAGTTCCCCAGATGGGATAGTATTCTTTGTCATTTAATTGGGTTAATACAACCTTTATTAATCTGTGAGATTACTCTGAATGACACAGTATAAACATAATAAGGCATTCATGAGGACTAATTGATATGGAAAAGAATTATAGTTAGAGTTACAAACGGTATGAAGAATAAGAAGGAATTGAAATGCAATGCATTAAAGCAGAGGGAGAAAGGTGAGAGAAATAAAGGAAAATATGAAGGAGAATCAAAGAGAGACAGAACATGCCATAAAATGATGACTGAAAAAACATACCTGACTAAATGAGACAAAGGAGAATGGGGTGGAGACAACACAAATGACAATGGCACACCTGACAAGGGAACTACGCACCACAGCCGGGTGATTTGCACATAGGAGGGAGGGGGAAGAACAATGTATAGGACTCTTATGGATCTGCAAAAAAAATAATAATAATAATAATAATAATAATATGGTATTACAGATATATCACCAAAACAAAAGACAATATATGGACATGCATAACATACTAACTTAGAAAACAAGATTCAGACCTATTAACTTGTAGAAGGACCAGCAGTTTCCATCTTGTCTACAACATGAGCATTAATAGATTTCTCCAGTTCAGATGGATCTTCATATGAGGTGGTTTTGCTCTGATACATGACTTTAAATAAGCATGGATGAAACAGTCCATATCAAGCTCCTAAAATACGTAAAGCTGGATGAAGGCTGAGACATTTCTTCCATCTACTGGCTGTGGCGTTAGATACATCTTGTGACAAGAAAATCATTTTGCCCAACCATCTAAACTGTTTTTTTTTGGTTGGCAGCATTAAGAACTTTTAGGAGGTCAGTAAATTCCAGAAACAGGAGAATAACACCTCTTAGTTTGGTGGTGGATGTAGGAATAGAGAGACGAGGATCTCATCTGTGTGCTCTTTGAATATTTAGAATAGTGGATGGAGGTAGATACAGCAATTCTGTAAGAACAGATGCAGAAAAGGGACAGGATCAGATCCTTCAATATATTCTGGAAGGCCATAAATCGAGGAGAGAGGTAATGAAGAAGAGTGAGGAGTACTTGAATGCACCATGTCTCCAGGAGAATATATGTTAACGGTCAACAAACCACTAGAATATGTG
Source organism: Pleurodeles waltl (assembly GCF_031143425.1). Classification (NCBI taxonomy): domain Eukaryota; kingdom Metazoa; phylum Chordata; class Amphibia; order Caudata; family Salamandridae; genus Pleurodeles; species Pleurodeles waltl. The sequence goes on along the minus strand of NC_090440.1, from coordinate 1,095,292,598 downwards.
CAAGAGTTGGGGTGTGATTGTACCTTCGAAGAGGTAGAGGTATAGATTTTCTTCAGTCTATCCATTAACACTTAGGGTATCAAATGACAGCCAGTCTGATTCTATATTTTCAATGTAGTAAGAGAGTTCATGTGTAATAGTAACAACAATACAATGGTAACGTTTTACCCTGAGTCAGGCAGATATAACAGTAATTCAAAAGGCAAGAGTACTTAGGAGCAAGGTGTGTGGATGCTTAAACATCAGTTTCCAATTGAAATCCCAAGTAAGTGCCTCAAGGAATGCACATTAATAAAGAAATGATTATGTCAAGCAAGCGTCATTTATTTATGCTGAAATAAGAAATGTCCATGTTTATTAGTCACAAGACCATGTTTAGTAGAGAAGCAAAAAGTATTTAGGAGCAAGGTGTGAAGATCAACTGTAAGCCACAGGGAAAGTCTTAAGAAAAGTACATTTATATACAAAGGGCTTTGTATAAGAAGAGTCGCTCATAAAAGCTGAAATGTTGCACTTCAGAGTTCAATACCATGTTTAGCAGTAATGTACATTGTTTCCATGAGGTGAAAGGCGGCAGGATGCAGGCCGAAGAAAAATAAAATTCCGGTCGCGAGTATAGCAGCAGCCACATTTGCGAGAAAAGCGTTTAGGTGTGGGCTTCACCTGACATGCAAAGGCAATAAATCTGTTGTGCCAGCATTCCGATGCTCTTAGAAATAGTTTTCCCATCACTGGAGTTGATGAAAGATGCTGAAAAAGGCACCGAAGGTCCATCATGTGGCGGAGTCCCCCGATCAGGCAGCCATCTTAAGTGGCGCCAAAGCCACGCCTGTAGGGAATTCTCGTTATTTCTTTTGCTACATTATCTAGCAAATGGTCTTTTAAAAACTTGAGAAAACCTGCAGTCAATTTTGGCTTTTTTTTTAAGCCAAAATCACTTTGCATCAGTGCATGTGGAGTTTTTGAACACATCCTTACAGTGTTAATTGAAAAGCTACATAATTCAATGCACTGTTAGCTAAAATGTCAGGACTGGTTGAGGGTGCTTTACAAGAATAGGGACACTTGGCAGCTCTGCATACGTTTAGCAAATCGGGCATTTCAATTATGTTCAGTCATATCTTTTAACCCCTTCGCTGCCTGGCCTTTTCCCCCTCTTGTGCCGAGTCTTTTTTTGGCTATTTGGGGCAGTTTGCGCTTAGGCCCTCATAACTTTTTGTTCACATAAGCTACCCACGCCAAATTTGCGTCCTTTTTTTCCAACATCCTAGGGATTCTAGAGATACCCAGACTTTGTGGGTTCCCGTGAAGGAGACCAAGAAATTAGCCAAAATACAGTGAAAATATAGTTTTTTTTTCTTTAAAAAAAAAGGGAAAAAAGAGCTGCAGAAGGCAGCTCGTGGTTTTTTCCCTGAAAATGGCATCAACAAAGGGTTTGCGGTGGCAAGATCACCATCTTCCCAGCTTTCAGGAACAGGCAGACTTGAATTGGTAACCCAATTTTTCAATACAATTAGGACATTTTACTGGGACATACCCCATTTTTACAATTTTTTGTGCTTTCAGCCTCCTTCCAGTTAGTGACCAAAATGGGTGAGAAACCAATGCTGAATCCCAGAAAGCTGAACATTTCCGAAAAGTAGACAAAATTCTGAATTCAGCAAGGGGTCATTTGTGTACATCCTACAAGTGTTTCCTACTGAAAATAATGGCTGAAATAAAAAAAAAAATGAAATTGAGGGGAAAAAACAGCCATTTTTCTCCACGTTTTACTCTGTAACTTTTTCCTGCGATGTCAGATTTTTTAAAGCACTATACCGTTACGTTAGCTGGACTCTTCTGGTTGCGGGAATATATAGGGCTTGTAGGTTCATCAAGAACTCTAGGTACCCAGAGCCAATAAATGAGCTGCACCTTGCAATGGGTTTTTATTCTATACTGGGTATACAGCAATTAATTTGCTGAAATATAAAAAGTGAAAAATAGGTATCAAGAAAACCTTTGTATTTCCAAAATGGCCACAAGATAAGGTGTTGAGAAGCAGTGGTTATTTGCACATCTCTGAATTCCAGGATTCCCATACTAGCATGTGAATTACAGGGCATTTCTCAAATAGATGTCTTTTTTACACACTGCCTTACACTTGGAAGGAAAAAATGTAGAGAAAGACAAGGGGCAATAACACTTGTTTTGCTATTCTGTGTTCCCCCAAGTCTCCCGATAAAAATAGTACCTCTCTTGTGTGGGTAGGCCTAGCCCCCACGAAAGGAAATGGCTCAAAACACAACGTGGACCCATCAAGATGGGGTGACTTGTGGGGCTCTGACCAGGTTCTGTTACCCACGATCCTTTGCAAACCTCAAAATTTGACCAAAAAACACTTTTTCCTCTCATTTAGGTGACATCACATTTTTTCACAGAAAACAGAGGTGTTTTTTACAAAGTGCCTACCTGTGGATTTTGGCCTCTAGCTCAGCCTACACCTGAGGAAACCTAGCAAACCAGCGCATTTTTAAAAACTAGACACCTAGGGGAATCCAAGATGGGGTGACTTGTGGGGCTCTGACCAGGTTCTGTTACCCAGAGTCCTTTGCAAACCTCAAAATTTGGCCAAAAAAACACCTTTTCCTCTCATTTCGGTGACAGAAAGTTCTGGAATCTGAGAGGAGCCACAAATGTCCTTCCACCCAGCATTCCCCCAAGTCTCCCGATAAAAATGGTACCTCACTTGTGTGGGTAGGCCTAGCGCCCACGAAAGGAAATGGCCCAAAACACAACGTGGACACATCACATTTTTTTCACAGAAAACAGAGCTGTTTTTTGCAAAGTGCCTACCTGTGGATTTTGGCCTCTAGCTCAGCCGACACCTGGGGAAACCTAGCAAACCTGCGCATTTTTGAAAACTTGACACCTAGGGGAATCCAAGATGGGGTGACTTGTGGGGCTCTGACCAGGTTCTGTTACCCAGAATCCTTTGCAAACCTCAAAATGTGACCAAAAAAACACTTTTCCCTCTCATTTCGGTGACAGAAAGTTCTGGAATCTAAGAGGAGCCACAAATTCCCTTCCACCCAGTGTTCCCGAAGTCTCCCGATAAAAATGGTACCTCACTTGTGTTGGTAGGCCTAGCGCCCACGAAAGGAAATGGCCCAAAACACAACGTGGACACATCACATTTTTTCAAAGAAAACAGAGGTGTTTTTTGCAAAGTGCCTACCTATGGATTTTTGCCTCTAGCTCAGCCAGCCCCAGGGGGACAGAAATGGCCTAAAATAAATTTGCCCCACCCCCCAACCCCCAGGGAGCGCCCCTTGCGACCCCGCTCCCCTTGCGTGACCATGGTGCAAAAAAAAAGATCCCTGGTGCCTAGTGGTTTCTGCCCCCCATGGGGGCAGATTGACCCAAAATCCGCCGATCTGCTCCCAAGGGGGGCAGAAATGGTCTAAATACAATTTCCCCACCAGGGGAGCGGCCCTTGCCTAATAGGTCGCTCCCCATCTCTAAAAAAAAACACACAAAACATGTTTTGCCATGGCGCCTAGAGGTTTCTGCCCATAGGCCGATCTGCCCCCAGGGGGGCAGAAATGGCCTTAAATAAATTTGCCCCGATCCCCCACACCCCTGGGGAGCGACCTTGCCTATGGGGTCACTCCCCTTGCGTGACGTTGGCACAAAAAAAATGATCCCCGGTGACTGGTGGTTTCTGCCCCCCTTAGGGGCAGATGGCCTAAATACAATTTGCCCCTCCAGGGGAGCGACCCTTGCCTAAGGAGTCGCTCCCCATCTGTAAAACAACAATAACAAAAAAAATCCACGGTGCCTAGTGGTTTCTGCCGCCCCTTGGGGGCAGATCGGCCTAACTAAAATAGGCTGATATGCCCCCCAGGGGGGCAGAAATGGCCTAAATATAATTTGCTCCCTAGGGGAGCGACCCTTGCCTAAGGGGTCGCTCCCCACCTCAAAAATACAAAACAAAACAAAAAAGAAAAAAAAATACCCCTGGTGCCTAGAGGTTTCTGCCCCCCCTGGGGGCAGATCGACCTAATTATAGGCAAAGGCCTTTAAAAAAAATGCCACCCCTTTGAACGACCCTTGCCCAAGGGGTCGCTCCCCTTGCGTGAAGTTCGCAAAAAAAAACAAAAAAAACTCCCTGGTGTCTAGTGGTTTCTGTCCCCCTTGGGTGCAGATTGGCCTCATAAAAATAGGCCAATCTGCCCCCAAGGGGGGCAGACATGGCCTAAATATAATTTGCCCCCTAGGGGAGCGACCCTTGCCTAAGGGGTCGCTTCCATCCTCAAAAATGTAAAAAAATGCTCCCTGGTGCCTAGAGGTTTCTGCCCCAGAAAAGGTATTTTAAAAAAATGCCCCCCCTGGGAGCGACCCTTGCCCAAGGGGTCGCTCCCTCATGCCAAGTTCATTAAAAAAAAAATCCCTGGTGTCTAGTGGGCGTTTTAGCAACTGGATTGCTTGCAATCCGTCTGCTAAAACGCTGAGAGAGACTTCAAAGGGAAGGAAATAACTTTCCTTCCTTTTGAAGTCTCTCGGCCTCATCCACGTGATCGGAAGAGAAATGTTTTTGCATTTCTCTTCTGATCGCGCTGGAAGCTCAGGGAGGAGGCCTTGTGACAATCAGTGCGCTATCGCACGCTGATGTCACAGGGGGTGTAGGGAGGTCGGGGTGGAAGGGGAACGGCTTCCCCTTCCATCCCTGCCTTGGAGGGGGTGGGGGGGGACCCCAAAGAGGGAGAGCTAGCACTCCCTCTGGGCTCTGTGCCCAGGACATAATGGTTACGTCCTGGGCACACGAGCACTGTGCCTCAGGACGTAACCATTACCATTACCATTAACCATTACGTCCTGGGCACAGAAGGGGTTAAAACTGGATCAAGTCCAAGATTGCCAACATGCCTCTGGTTCATTTCTCAAGCCACTAAGGCCCTGATTTACACTTTTTGTTTGCCACATTTGCGTCATTGTTTGACACAAAAGTGGCAGAAACTTTCAAAATACAATTATATTTTGTAATTTTGTGCTGCTTTTGCATCAAAATATGACACAAATGAGGCACAAAAAAGTATAAATCAGGGTCTAAAAGTGTCTCCAGGGTGATCCTTTCTCAAACATAGTGGGTGCAATACTGGGAATTCTTTGAGGGCTGCCATTTGACACTATGGGCCTGATTTAGCCATTGGTGGACGGGTTACTCCTTCACAATGGTGGAGGATATTCCGTCCGTCTAAATCTAAATCTTATTGGACAAAATGGTATTTAGATTTTGCTGGAGTAACCCATCTGCTAATATCTAAATCAGGCCCTATGTCCCAACCATGAACCATAACGTGAATTACAAAAGGAGAGAGTGATGACTCATTACAAAATGCCTCAAAGCTCCGATGTTTTCTATCAGTAGAATCCGCAGCACTGTCTCTCAGCATGGTATTTGTGTTCCACAAAGACATATTGCAGCACTTATTGTGCCACCCACTTAAGTAGTTCAGTAAACATGTCTCAGGACTGCCATTGCAGTCTGTGCATACAGTTGTAAACTGCCATTATGACCTGGTAATGTAGACCTTTTGCCAGACCCAGCTCTTCCTTTTTAATGGATATAAGGCACTCCTAGGGTAGGCCCTAAAACAGCCCATGGGGCAGGGTGCAGCGTAATTAAAAAGTAGGACCTGTACTTTTAAGTTTTGCATGTCCTGGTAGTGAAAATCTCTTAAATTTGTTTTTCACTACTGCAAGGCCTGCCTCTCCCATAAGATAACATTGGGTTACCTTGTTACTTTTAATAAGAGATAACTTTTCATTGAGAGCGGGTAGGAATGTTGAGTTGAGTTTCTAAGGTATTGTAAATTGAAACCCTCTTTAATGGTAGAGTTGGATTTTGAGTCAGAATTCTGAAAATGAAAGTTGGCATTTTCGTCTCCTAATCATTTGATTCCTGCAGCCTATATCCTAGGTCCCATGTGTAGATGTAGCTGGCAGTTGGTCTTTGACGAGGTAATAGGTATTGGTAGGATGGGCCATATCTGACTTGATAGGGGGGCGGAGCTGTCTCCTAACTTGCTTGCACATCAGAAAGACCCTGCATTAGCATGCTCACGAAGGGTTTACTACTAGTCTTTTATGCCCCAACATACTAAGGCCAGGGAAGGGAGGCAGGAAATTCCAAACCCCTGTGGGGGGGTGAAAACCCTAGAAAGTTCTACTCCAAAGCTGCCACCAAGGACAAATAGTGGACCCTCAGATTCAGCTCTTCAACACACATCTGGACCCGTGGAAGACTCAGAAGGACTGCTGTGCTGTTCTGCTGCAAGACAGACTGCTACTCTGCTGCCCTGTTAATCTGCTGCTCTGCTGCCCAAGTGAAAAGGACTGGACCTGAATCTTGAGCCTAGAACCTAGAGTGACTCCAACAGCTAGTTGGCTGGCCTCCTGATCAGAGCATCCCCGTCAGAAAAGGTTCCGACCAACCACCTTGTACCCAGCACCTGCTGTGAGTCTTGCACCCATTGGTGACACCCAATCTTGGACCCTGAGAAGTGGGCCTGAAAGTTCTCTGCCAGCCCAGCAGTGATCCAAGCAGAACTGAGGCGCATTGATGCATCACCTTGGAGCATAGATATTCAAAACAGGACCCTGCATTTCTTTGGAAATTCCTCTACGTAGGACCTCAGATTGCAGCCCTGGAACTCCTCGGAATGAATGCTGTGCAATGCATCTTCAGTGCAGGATCTCGCATTGCAGCCCACAGATCCCTATAATCGCATCTACATGATGCATCCTCCCGCATCCTCCACACAGGGCCTCACACCCGAGCTCAGATTCAAAATTGCCACTGTGCAATGCATCCTCCAGGCAGAATCTCACAATGTTCCACAGCCTGGATTGAAGGTACTTTGTTCAATGGGCCTATCTTACTTCCTGTATCCATCTTGCACCTCATTGCATTTGACTTGAATTTGTGACTTTGTCCTGGTCTGGCATGACCAGTTAACTACAGTTGGTCCTCTGTGCATTTAGATGTTGTTTCCACCTAAATCTTTAAAACTGAAAAGCTCCACTTCTACTGATTTGATTTTTGTCGTTTTAGTGTCAGTTAATTTATTAAATTTTACTCTATGTTTCTAAATTAATATGTAATTTTTCTTCTATTTTGTTTTCACTTGATTATCATTTGGAGTGCTACATAAACCATTTACACATTGCCTCTAAGCTAAGCCTGCCTGCTTTGTGCCACGCTGCAAGAGGGTTAAGCACAGGTTAATTAGGGGTTTGCTTGTGTGCCACCCGGACAAGAACTGTGGTTGCTGCTTGAGTATGGGTTCTCCCCCTCAACCAGTAAATCAATTTCCTACAGCTGCACATGCATGCACATGCATTCATAAACACAAAGGGAGCCATTGTATAATGTTTTTTGTAATACTTTGCCAATAACATTTTAAAATAGCTGTTTGTGTGTGCCCATGCGGGCACACTCAGCCAATGGTTTTCAATAATCATTCCATGGTGGCCATAAGTGGGTATGCATATGAATGCATGTGCATGCATCAGCGCCTACCTTAGAATGCTTTTGACAAAATATAACAAAAACCATTACAAGCCGGCAACCCTTGCGTCTGTGTGCATGTGCATTCAAGGCTGTCTTGGAATGCTTGATTAGTTTATCTTTCCAAAATGGAAGTATTTTTTCTTGAAATGGTCAACTAATAAAAAAATATAGTGCATGAAATAAGAGCTGATAGAGAAATAGCTCTGCAGCAACAGAATTTTGTTTGACCTTGCCAATGCTTTTTATTTTAAGTTTTAATGCACTAGTATTTCAGAGTGAAGGTTCTTTAATCTCTGATTACTTTACTATCTGATTTCTTTTAAGGTATTGACTATCTTCAGCATTAAGTAAGTGGCAGTGTCAGGTGTATTCACACCACCACGGATTTGGCTAAGTAAAACAACTGTAAAAGTTTGTTGTTTCCTGTGTATCTCTGTCCTAGAATTTGAGGACTGTCGCAGATGGATTCCTGAGCAGACCCTGTATGCCACCTCTGTGCCCGAGCTTAGAGACCATGCGCCATCTAACCTGCCTCTGTCCAGCAAAGCCAGTTTTGTGTAACACATATATGTCACTGCTCTTCAACTAAGAGGCATATATGACCCTCCCATCAGCTGTAGAATTAAGTTGTTCAGCAAAACCAACGGGCATATTTATACTCTGTTTGTGCTGAATTAGCGTCAATTTTGAATGCTATTTTAGCGCAAACTTAACTCCATATTTATATTTTGGCATTAGACATGTCTAGCGCAGAAATATTGGAGATAAAGTCATTTTTTGCCTACGGAAAACTACCTTGCGTCCATGAGATGCAAGGTAGGCGTTCCTGGGCAAAAAATGACGATATGGCCTCAGTGCCATATTTATCCTCCCGTGCTAAAATCAAGCACATGCAATGGGGACCTTAAGCTTGCTTATTGCCATTATTTAATGCCTGGGTCAGGGCAGCTGTGAGGGGACCTGTGGACCTTCTTTCCATGGTCAGAGACCATGGAAAGAACCCACAGGTGCCCTTTCCTGGCCCCAGAGACACCCCTACCCACACCAGAGGGACAAAGGAGTATGGGGGGCCCTATCCCAGGTAAGTATAGCTGAGTAGAGGTAAGTATATTTTTTTATTTTTTGTAGTGCCATAGGGGGGCCAAACTGGGGCCCCCCTACAAGGCATTGGGCTCAATGGCCATGCCCAGGGGACATATGTCACCTGGGCATGGCCATTGGAGTGGTGGGCATGACTCCTATCAAGGAGTCATGTCCATGTGGTTTTAACATCAGAAAATGATGCTGGTCTGGTTCGAGGCATTATTTATGCCTTTGCCTATACTAGCATCATCCTTTGATGCTAACTCCCCTGTTCCCCCTACGTCTCCCCCCCTCGGCTAGCATCCTTTTTTATTACACTAGCCGGGCCTTTCCGCCAGCTACCGTCATACCATAAATATGGTGCCCAGCTGGCGTCTTGGGATGGCGCTAGCCGGTGGTATACTTTTTTACACTAAACTGTGTGAGGGCAGTTTAGCGCCAAAAAGTATAAATCAGGTCTCAAATGTATCATCCCCAGTAGAAATGTTTTGGAAGCACGCATTAGAGATACTTGGCAAAGCATGACAACCGGAGAAAGTCCCCCAAATTCAGAACCTTTATCAGCCTAACAATAAGTACTTGTGTATACAAGGAACAATGATTCTTTATTTATCTCTTCCTTTAATTCTATTTAGACATTTTACTTGTGTGTTTAATATTTTATGCCGTAATCGCTGAAAAATATTATGCTGTTTCTGTAATGTTGTTAAAATTAGAATTGTATAATTGTATTTATTGTTTTGAGATTTAAATCGTACACATTCAAATTAATATCTCACAATCTCGTTCATTGCATCAGATCTATATTGACCTAACAGCAGTCCTAATATCAAGCAGCAGCTGGACTATGACATTACAACAGCCTTTGTGTATAGAGATAGACAGAAGTATAAGATGCAATGGTACAATATAAGGATGTGATTGGCATATACTAGAGGTGTAGCTCTTCTACATTGCTAGTTAACAGATGTAGGCTGGGAATACTGAATCCCAAATATCAAAAGAACAGAATATTGTTAGCACAATATCAAGTAACAAAATAGTAAAAGATAAGGGGCCAGATGTAGCAAAGGGATTTTCCCATTCTGTGTCAATGGGAAAATGTGTTTGTACATATGGCCCAAGTTTCTATACATTTTCTATACCTAACTCCATATATATATGTACCTTGGCTGTATATATACAGACGACGTAGATGTGGACTTAAGAATGGTAAATCCTTACCCCTCTCTGTCCACTTACGTTTCACTATGTTTTCCCTCGATATTTTAACAATATTCTGCCTCGTTGAAATTTTGGATTCAAAATGTCCTACTACATTTCAGTCAAATTGTATTAATTGATTTTCCAATGTGCTTTTGATATACAAGTTGATCATATTCTTTTTCAACAAACCTCTTGAGCAACATGGAAAGAAAGAGTCCTGTAGAAGGGAAGTATTAGTGTGACTGTACAGAGATGTAATCTGATTAGTAAAAGTGACGATCTATATCACCTATATCTAGGGCTTAATATTTTAGGGTTTCTCTTGCAACCTCTCAGTACACTCAAGAGTAATAACGTCTGGGTAATTGGGCTAATTTCCATTGGAAGAACAGCAAATGCCACTACATTGACAGTCATCTGTAATAAGAGGAGCATGGGGTGACACTACAAATTACTTAAGTCTATTTCTGAGGCTGACTGCTTTCACATCATGGCTCTCTCTAAACTGAGCAGCTATAGTGGTGTTTCCTGGTCATCTTTAGAGATCCTGCTGGATCAGAAACTGAACTGAAGTCATTCTATAATGTTTGCTGGGAACATGTTATCAATAGTTGTAGTTTGATGAATGAGGGAGAACTATTTCATGAATGGAGTATTTGGCTCCTGGCTAAATTCTTAGATACTTTGAACATGGATGGCTAATTTTAATTTACTGGGACAATTCTAGTGAGCTCTTATGCATTGACCCACGGGTCCTTTCTCTTGGCATTTGAAGGTCCTCTTTCTTTCCCTTTCACTTTTTGCCCTGGTTTTAATGTCTGATTTATTTCCAATTTGCCATTCTACATTGCCTTCCACTATCATAACCCGTAGACTCATGGGGACATATTTATACTTTTTGGTGCAAACTGCACTAACAAGGTTTTGCACCAAAACGTTTATCACCGGCTTGGGCTATTCCTGAGCACCAGCCGGGCACCATATTTATGGAGTGGTGCAAGCCGGTGCAAAGGGTGAGCTAGCATAAATAAAAAATGATGTTAGCTAGCTGGGGCTGGTAGTATCGGAGAAGGGGATTTTGCCCCAAAAAATGACGTTAGACTGGTTAGAGTAAAAAAGATGATTCTAACCAGCCTAGCGTTACTTTCTGATGCAAAACCATTCATACCACATGACTCCTGTCTAGTAAAGACAGTAGTCATGTCCACCACCCCAATGGCCAGCAAGGGGACCAGGGTCCTCTGGGCATGGCCATTGCAGTCTGTGCCATGCATGGGGCCCCAAGCTGGGCCCCCGATGGCACTTTAATTTAAAATAAATTACTTACCTATTCTTACCCTACTTACCTGGGATGGGGTCCCTCATCCTCTGGTGTCCCTCTGGTGTGGGTGTGGCTGTTCCTGGGGCTTGAGGAGGGCACCCGTGGACCCATTCCATGGTGTTTAACCATGACCCAGGAGTTAAATAAGCTACTCCTCCCACACATGCATCATTTTAGTATGGGAGGATAAATATAGTGCTATGGGTTAGCACCATTTTTTAGATTGGAACACCTACCTTGCATCTCATTGACGCATGGTAGGTTCACACATCTAACAAATGGTGCAAACTGCAATATTTTGATTTTAGACGGGTCAAACATCAAAATATAAATATGGAGTTAGTTTTGCACTGAATATGCATTAAAAAAGATTACGCACATTTGGTGCAAAAGGGGTATAAATATGCCCCCTAATTCCTTGATTCCTGATCCCCCTTGACTCCCTGTCCTCCTGATGTATGACTTTCTATCCTGGGGTGAAATTTATAGTTAACTCATCCTTCTACTGAATTGTGTTCAGGGGCACTCTTGTGCCAAACCCCAACAACATAACAAATAATAAACGTCCTGGAATCAAACATAGAGATATTCAATAATTCAAAAGTGAAATCAATTTCTAGAATCCAAAATCCAGCCAGACATCATTAAGAATATAGAAACCTCAACCACACACCAAGCAAAAGTATATTCTAGAATCCAAAACTCAGCAAGACATCATACAAAATTGTAGAATACAAAACACAATGAGACATTATGAAGCTTATGACAAACAATGGGTCCATCTACAATCCAAAACCCAACCACACATCATATTAAAAAGGTGACTTTCTGAAATCCTTGTTTGCAGTGTAGAAACTGCATTATTACTTTAATACCTGTTTTTTCTTTGCTTTACATGTACATCAAAGACTTTGTATTGCACAGGATTTGTCAATAGGATTAAGAGTCTGATTTGAGCACAAATTCCCAAGGCCATGGTTTTTTTTGAATCTGTATCAAGCCTGTATACCAATAGGATTGAGGTTTTCATGTACATCCATGTAGCCCTAATGATACTCTGTTTCCAAGGAATCCTAGTGGCCATGGTTTAGTAATATGTGCCTCCATTCTTTGTGGAGAGATACTGGGGAAGATATGGATATATATGGTATTATGAGCATGGTGTGTGTCCACAAAGACATATTTAACATTTATAATTACGATGTCATAGTAGTCCTATTAATGCATAGGACTGAGGTGACTGTATTTACCTGTAAACTGCAAATGACTTTCTGGGTTCTACATTATCCTGTATACACATGGGGACGTAATCTTGGAGTGCTAATTACCTGCTTATCTTCTGAGTCGTACTTTCCCTGTGTGTACATGGACCTTGAATGACTTTATGGGGGTCATTCTGACCCAGCACCGCCAACAGGCTGGCGGTGCTCCCACGAGCATTCTGACCGCGGCGGATCAGCCGCGGTCAGAAGCGGAAAGTCGCCGGTCTCCCGCCGACTTTCAGCTGCTCGGGGGAATACTCCATGGCGGCGGAGCGCGCTCCGCCGCCATGGGGATCCTGACACCCCCTACCGCCATCCTGTTCATGGCGGGAAACCCGCCATGAACAGGATGGCGGTAGGGGGTGCTGCGGGGCCCCTGGGGGCCCCTGCAGTGCCCATGCCAATGGCATGGGCACTGCAGGGGCCCCCGTAAGAGGGCCCCGCAAAGTATTTCAATGTCTGCTTTGCAGACACTGAAATACGCAATGGGTGCAACTGCACCCGTCGCACCCCTGCAACTACGCCGGCTCAATTCTGAGCCGGCGTCCTCGTTGCAGGGGCATTTCTGCTGGGCCGGCGGGCGCTCTTTCGGAGAGCGCCCGCCGGCCCAGCGGAAATGTTTAAATGGCCGCCGCGGTCTTTTGACCGCGGTGCGGTCATTTGACTGCGGTACCTTGGCGGACGGCCTCCGCCGTCCGCCAAGGTTAAAATCACCCCCTATGTATCCATGGAGTCCCACTGACCTTGCATGTGAATTAACCTTTAGTAACATTAAGGCCCATATTTATACTTTTTGACGCAAAACTTTGCTGGCGCAGTTTTGCGTCAAAAATATTACCGCCGGCTAACGCCATTTTGGTGCGCCTTCCGGATGTCATATTTATACTTTGACGCTCGGCGGCGCAAACAACAGGTGGGAGTCATTATTTTTGACGCACACCGCGGCGTCAAGTCGTAAAGGAAAACAACGTTAACGCAGCGGAAATGACTGTGGGTCGATTTACGACACCGCAAACCGGATATGCGCCATTTTTTTTTACGCAGTTTTGCGTCAAAAATATTACCGCCGGCTAACGCCATTTTGGTGCGCCTTCCGGATGTCATATTTATACTTTGACGCTCGGCGGCGCAAACAACAGGTGGGAGTCATTATTTTTGACGCACACCGCGGCGTCAAGTCGTAAAGGAAAACAACGTTAACGCAGCGGAAATGACTGTGGGTCGATTTGCGACACCGCAAACCGGATATGCGCCATTTTTTTTACGTAATAGCGTCAAAAAACACAGCGAACACAGCCATTTCACCAGAGGAGAGACAAAATGCATCCCAGATGCCACTACAGACCCCAGGAAGATGACAGCAGACCAGGAACCAGCCAGGAGGACCCACACAAGAACCAGGACACTTTTAAGAAGAAAAGAAAGTGTCGCTTCAGTGCAGAGGAGCAGGAAATCCTGGTTAAAGAGGTGATGGAACACCAGCACCAACTGTTTGTCACATCAAAGTTGCCAATCAGTAGGAGAGAGGCTATATGGCAACAAATTGTCGACAAGATTAACAGTGTGGCTGAAGTACGCTGAACAGTCATCGAGTGCAAAAAACGCTGGCATGACTGCAAACGCAGGACCAAGGAAAAGATGGCCAGGAACAGGAAGGCAGCACTGCAGACTGGAGGGGGGAGTCCAGCACACCAGGAGGCCCTGGACCACATGGAGGAGATGGTCGCAGCCGTCATCCCTGAGGAGATCATCACAGGGATTCAAGGACAGGACAGTGCAGACTACCAGGACACAACACACATGCAGGGTAAGTCGCATGGGGAATTGAAATGCACTAATGTCAACTGCAACCGGGGGGGGGAATACCTACTACACATTGCATGGAAGTCATCTAATACATGGAGTGGCATGGGTAAAGGGGCATGGCAGGGGGGCATGGCCCATTCTGAGAAGACCTGGGGCACACCATTACACCAAAAACCAACTAAAAGAGGGGTTTGGAAAAAGGGAGATTTGGATAGAAAAATCCTGGTCCTGTGTATAGAGCTCCCAATACATGTACAAAAACAAGGTATACACAGTTCCACAACGTAACTATAATCAGGAAAACCACATTGGGTCCTGATCTAAGGAAAAGATCGTGAAAAAGAGAGAAGAAAGAAGAAAGAAAGCCAGGTCCCTGGAAAATTAATTATTTTGGAACAAGAGCCCTCACTCACCAAAGGTGACATACTTCATCCTCGGGCTTTGCTCCACGTCAGGCCGGCGCTGCAATGCCTGACGGGCCCCTCAAGGGGGGCTCTTTGCCGGAGATCTTTTGAGATATATGCCCGGTTTAAAAAGAATAGGGTATAGGATTGGAAAAATTCTATTTAAAAATAACTAGAGGTTAGGCAAATTTTAATAAATAATCCAACCACTGTCATGATTAAAGCGTAGACCTTGTTCTTTTCTCTCCCCGCTCTTTGGTTTTAATCATGACAGTGGTTGGATTATTTAATAAAATTTGCCTAACCTCTAGTTATTTTTAAATAGAATTTTTCCAATCCTATACCCTATTCTTTTTAAACCGGGCATATATCTCAAAAGATCTCCGGCAAAGAGCCCCCCTTGAGGGGCCCGTCAGGCATTGCAGCGCCGGCCTGACGTGGAGCAAAGCCCGAGGATGAAGTATGTCACCTTTGGTGAGTGAGGGCTCTTGTTCCAAAATAATTAATTTTCCAGGGACCTGGCTTTCTTTCTTCTTTCTTCTCTCTTTTTCACGATCTTTTCCGCACACCATTACACAACACCAACAACAGTCCCATGGGGGCATGCTGTCATGCCAACGATGGAGCAAAGAGAAAGCCACGACAGGAGGGAAGGCCACTACATCAAACTGACATCCTGGCACTCGTCAGCCAACATACCTCCTACATTAACTAGGGCCCTATTAGCAATCCTCTAGCCAAACCGACAACTGCAATATAACTGCGACAACAGTTGCCACTACCACCTCTGATCTGTGTGCAGCTCAAGTAGCCAATGGTAGTAACCTCCCCACGGAACATTCATACCTAAATTAGGGGGTGAGGATGACATCTGCAACAATCTCCTGAAACAAGACAAAGGCCCCAGTACACTCAAATGTCAATGCCCATAGTTGCCACAAACATGAGCCAAAGTAAACAACAATAGGAGCGACACAGCACTAAGGACACACCCATGCTGTATATGTCAGGGTCCATCCTGTGCCTGGGTAACAAGGCAACATCACAAATGTCATACTGCTCAGACAACAGCATTGAGGAGGGGACACATGTAACTGGTCACTGAAATACACCTGCACAGTCAGAGGACGAAATAGGACACTGATACGACTATCAGGGCAATCCAATGTAACACACATTACCCAACATCAGCAGGACCCATTAACAATGTCAACATCCATATCAGATCATAACTATGCCATGCATAGGATATGCAACATGTCAATTACATTGAAGTCGATGTGAACGATCAGGGATTAGGGCAGGTCCTGATAGTTAAGTGTGCTGCCAGGGCCATCAGAACACCCACAGCCAGTGAAAGGTCTCACCATGAGAATGGATATACACGGAGGGTCGAGTAGGAAAAGAAGGTGGCAATTCTCTATTTGGCATAAAGCAACACCTAGAGGCAATGAGGCTGACAAGTCTGATAACTCAATAACATACATGTGACACACAGGTGGGCCATATGCCTGAAACAATTCCCATCTGAACGACTGCAGATATTAATACAAAACAAGATCACAAAGTGAATTCATCATGAGACAGGCACGTTACGTCAAAATTGTCACAACACAGACACACTCATTTTACCCTGTTTCATTGCAGAGGAAGATGGATCTCCTGCTGATATGCTTGTCCCAGATTTCCCTGATGACATGGATGACGAGCCAATAAACATTCCCCAGGAGACTATCCAAAAGGTCCTTGAAACCCTCCAGACCCACCTTCAGTCAAAAGGAGGAGCACAGAACAAGCAGCCATCACAGAGGATCCACCCGCCACCCCAATTGTAAGACCTGCCAGCTCCAATACAGCTGAGGACTCAGACGACACAGGCACCAGCTTTGAGAGAACTGTAGTTGGAGTACAGCGGGAGCTGGCCAAGGAGGTGCGGGTGGGGATGCAAAATATGGCAGCCAGCCTTGAGGGGGTGCGTTTGTGCATGATGTCATCTGCAGATCAGGCAGCAGCTATGCAAGCCTTAACATCTATCTTGCAGGAACTGCAGAAAAACCAGACGGAAATCAGCACAGCTGTAATACAGTTGACCCAACACCTACAACAGCAATCCTGTCAACGCGTGCAGGAATGCAACATTGAACCCCTCAGGGCCGACCTGGCTGCCTACCATCATGATGTGGCTGCTATTCTCAAGAACCAGCAGGCCCTCCTTGCAGCAGTATTGCCCTTAAGACCTTCACAGGGAGCAGCCA
This sequence comes from Pleurodeles waltl, assembly GCF_031143425.1. Taxonomy (NCBI): domain Eukaryota; kingdom Metazoa; phylum Chordata; class Amphibia; order Caudata; family Salamandridae; genus Pleurodeles; species Pleurodeles waltl. Next base: position 1,095,275,706 of record NC_090440.1, on the reverse strand, counting down.
CCGGGATGACTGACTCCACGTCTTCTAACACTGAGGTGTGTGTTGCCCCTTCACAACCAACAACAACAAGGACAAAGCAGGCAACACACACATCAGAAGAAGAAGACATGGAACAGATCACATTCACAAGGAAAAGTACCCGGAAGCACTAGTCCATGCCACATGGCCAACTATTGCCAAAGTCTTGCGTTTTGAAACATGACAGTCTTATAACAACTGTACTCAAGCACTGTTCTGCTAACCACTGTATATCTTGTCACCCAGCCCAGTGATTGTCTCTCTCCTACTCATTGGCTAAGTCTGTCCCTCTGCACTGTCTGAAACAGCAACCCCAGCATGACAAAAGCATATTGGTAAACCCTTGTGTTGGATCACAATGGAAGATATCACTATAATGGACTCACAATCATGGACAATGTACATATAGCACTACAGCACTTTTCAATAAATAGCACTTACACAACAAATCTGTCTCTGGGTAATGTGACATATCAACTGCGCAGTAGATAATTGAAATGTCCCTACTGACAAATAACGTAGCTTGTCAATACAACTGTCCAGAAATTATGTAGTTAGAGAAATCTGCACAGTGACCATGATTGCATCATACTCTGCCGATCCTGAGGGAATAATCTGATGAAGTGAGAAACTATACACCACCATGCTGTGTTGGACAGAAGAATGCTTCCTCAGGGGATAAGTAAGTCATCAAATAGTGCCCGCTAAATGTTGTCAACGTGCAAAAATAACACAATAAACATGCCACACTAATCTAAGTAAACACTAAAAAAACTGCACAAATGAAGGTGTCTGAGTTAACATACAAATAGGTAATCATGCCGAACTGTGTCACAAATGATGTATGAGGGTCATGAAGACAAGAATACAAGATTCCTAATGAGAAATCATCTTATAAGGGTGTGCATGATCATCACACTGCAGTCAGACCTAAAACTGTTTCCCCAATATCAAGTCTGGAAGCACTGTTAGTGACTTTGAAAACACACTTATCAACAGAAACACATTGTCATCCATATTAACTATGATTGGTGGTTGCAACAAAGGGTAGACACTTTGCAAGGTAGCTCTGGGTTAGCTGCCAATCGTACAGCTCAGTTGGGATTTGTGTGTAGCATTGGACACAGATGTTATAGTACAAAAGAGATGTACACGGAATCCACACCCACGATCAAGTACCATTCAACACATACTATTAACCGGTTCTGTGCCCAGGACGTAATGGTTACGTCCTGAGGCACAGTGCTGCTGTGCCCAGGACGTAACCATTACGTCCTGTGCACAGAGCCCAGAGGGAGCGCTAGCGCTCCCTCTGTGGGGTTCCCCCCTACCCCCCCAAGTCAGGGATGCAAGGGGGGCAGAAACCACTAGGCACCGGGGATTTGTTTTTTGGCGCCAATGTCACACACGGAGAGCGACCCCGTAGGCAAGGGTCGCTCCCAGGGGGGGAGGGGGTTGGGGGGCAAATTTATTTTAGGCCATTTCTGCCCCAGCCGATCTGCCCCCAGGGGGGGCAGAAACCTCTAGGCGCCAGGGCAAATTTTTTTGTGTGTTTTTTTATTGTTTGTTTGTTTTTTTAGAGATGGGGAGCGACCCATCAGGCAAGGGTGGCTCCCCTGGGGGGCAAATTGTATTTAGACCATTTCTGCCCCCCTTGGGGGCAGATTGGTCAATTTTAGGTCAATCTGCCTCCAAGGGGGCAGAAAGCACTAGGCACTGGGGATTTGTTTTTTGGCGACAATGTCACGCAGGAGGAGCGACCCCGTAGGCAAGGGTCACTCCCGGGCAGGGAGGGTTTGGGGTGGGTGGGGGGTTCAAATTTATTTTATGGCATTTCTTCCCCCCCCCGGGGCCGGCTGAGCTAGAGGCCAAAATCCACATGTAGGCACTTTGCAAAAAACACCTCTGTTTTCTGTGAAAAAATATGTTGTGTCCACGTTGTGTTTTGGGCCATTTCCTTTCGTGGGCGCTAGGCCTACCCACACAAGTGAGGTACCATTTTTATCGAGAGACTTAGGGGAATGCTGGGTGGAAGGAAATTTGTGTCTCCTCTCAGATTCCAGAACTTTCTACCACAGAAATGTGAGGAACATGTGTTTTTTTAGCCAAATTTTGAAGTTTGCAAAGGATTCTGGGTAACAGAACCTGGTCCAAGTCCCACAAGTCACCCCATCTTGGATTCCCCTAGGTCTCTAGTTTTCAGAAATGCACAGGTTTTCTAGGTTTCCCCAGGTGCCGGCTGAGCTACAGGCCAAAATCCACAGGTAGGCACTGTTTTCTATGAAAAAATGTGATGTGTCCATGTTGTGTTTTGGGCCATTTCCTTTTGTGGGCGCTAGTCCTACCCACACAAGTGAGGTATCATTTTTATCGGGAGACTTGGGGGAACGCTGGGTGGAAGGAAATTTGTGGCTCCTCTCAGATTCCAGATTCCAGAACTTTCTACCACAGAAATGTGAGGAACATGTGTTTTTTTAGCCAAATTTTGAGGTTTGCAAAGGATTCTGGGTAACAGAACCTGTTCCGAGCCCCACAAGTCACCCCATCTTGGATTCCCCTAGGTCTTTAGTTTTCAGAAATGCACAGGTTTGGTAGGTTTCCCTAGGTGCGGCTGAGCTAGAGGCCAAAATCTACAGGTAGGCACTTTGGAAAAAACACCTCTGTTTTCTTTAAAAAAATTGGATGTGTCCACGTTGTGCTTTGGGGCATTGCCTGTCGCGGGCGCTAGGCCTACCCACACAAGTGAGGTATCATTTTTATCGGGAGACTTGGGGGAACGCTGGGTGGAAGGAAATTTGTGGCTCCTCTCAGAGTCCAGAACTTTCTACCACAGAAATGTGAGGAACATGTGTTTTTTTAGCCAAATTTTGAGGTTTGCAAAGGATTCTGGGTAACAGAACCTGGTCAGAGCCCCACAAGTCACCCCATCCTGGATTCCCCTAGGTCTCTAGTTTTAAAAAATGCACAGGTTTGGTAGGTTTCCCGAGGTGCCGGCTGAGCTAGAGGCCAAAATCTACAGGTAGGCACTTTGCAAAAAACACCTCTGTTTTCTTTAAAAAAATTGGATGTGTCCACATTGCGCTTCGGGGC